>NC_135624.1:30264671-30567701 GCF_053574225.1 Canis aureus | reverse complement strand
TAAAACAGATCAAAAGGTCTGTGGTTCAGGGGGAAGTGGTGAGGTGGGCTGGGACCCCTCCCCTCCCCTTCCCACGGTGGTTCCTAAGGCAGCTTCTCGGGGCCCTGGGAACTCCTTTCTGTGGGCATAACAGGAGGTCTGGCTTTTGGAATCAGGCAGACATGCGGCTTTGAGCAACTAGCTTTACCTCTGAGCTTCGGTTTCCCCATCTGGGGACAATGAAATGTACTTATTAGGAGGATCACAATAAGTTCGTGCAAACCACCAGGCACAATGCCTGGCCTGTTCCAGACAGGCGGACAAGGTTTAGTTGTCTTCCATTTCCCTGTGGCCCGCAGACAGTAGCGATGGATTCTGGTTTGCTTGACCATCTGTTGGATGAAATGGATGAGGAATCAAAAGCGAGGTGCTCAGCGCTGGGAAGGAACGGCACGATGCTTGGCCTGTTTCCCACTCGTGATTGACACCAGCCGCTGAGGTCTTCGAGGGGTCGATAAATAATAACCTCTTTCTTCTGCTCCTGACTACAGAAGCAGTGGAGAGATGCGGCACATAGGGAGATGGATAGCAGAACGTCATCTGTACCACCAATAAGACTGATGGCAGGTCATGGCCAAAGGGATCTGCTAATACTCTTTGCCCCTCTAGACCTCTAGACTGGGAGAGGCCAGCCTGGGGAGGGTCTGGGCCCTGCTCCACCCAAGAAGCACTCGTCTTATGAGCGAGAGCCTGGAATGTTGCTCTCAAGGAGGGCCCTCTGTGGACAAATGAAGCAAGGGGAGGAAAACCATCCTCACAACCATGCTCTGCCCTCCCGCCCCCATACCTGCCTGATTCCCAATCCGTCACGCAGTGGCATAACCCTATAATCCTTTAAGAATGACTTTAGGGACTTGTTTCCAGTTCTTTTCATTCCCCCGATCTACACTTCTCAGATTCCACCATTTCCATTCCTTGGAATGCCCAAATGACACATTCTCTAGGAAGCCCATTTATTTATTTGTTTGTTTGTTTTTAAAGATTTTATTTATCTATTCATGAGAGACACAGAGAGGCAGAGACCCAGGCAGAGGGAGAAGCAGGCTCCTCCTCGGGGAGCCCGATGTGGGACTTGATCCTGGGACTCCAGGATCATGACCTGAGCCAAAGGCAGATGCTCAACCACTCAGCCACCCACGTGTCCCTATGAAGCCCATTTAAAATGACAGCCTCCCACAGAATCAGAGAAGAAAATGTTTGCAGATTACAGATGTGATACAGGATTAATATTCACAATACACACAGAACTCCTAAAACTCAACAACAAAAAGCCCAATGTAAAAATGGGCAAAGGTTGGAGCAGCTCAGTTGGTTAAGCATCTGCCTTCGGCTCAGTCATGATCCTGGGATTGAGCTCTGCATCTGGCTCCCTGCTCCGTGGGGAGTCTGCTGCTCATTCTCCTGCTGCTCCTGCTGGCTCATTCTCTCTCTCTCTCTCTCTCACACACACACACACACACACACACACAAATAAACAGGGACCCCTGCGTGGGTCAGTGGTTGAGCGGCTGCCTTCAGCTCAGGTAGTCATCCTGGAGTCCCAGGATCAAGTCCCACATCGGGCTCCCCACAGGGAGCCTGCTTCTCCCTCTGCCTGTGTCCCTGCCTCTCTCTCTCTGTGTCTCTCATGAATAAGTAAATAAAATCTTTTTAAAAAAAATCTTAAAAAGAATTAAAATAAAAACAGGCAAAGGACTTGCATGGATATTTCTCCAAAGAAGATCATAATATGCATATGAAAAGACACTCAGCATCATGAATCACTAGAAAAATGCAAGTCACAACCATAGTCACAACCAAGTGAGGGTCGCCTGGGTGGCTCAGTGGTTTAGCATCTGCCTTTGGCTCAGGTCATGATCCTGGGGTTCCGGGATCATGTCTCACATCAGGCTCCCTGCAGGGAGCCTGCTTTTCCCTCCTCCTATGTCTCTGCCTCTCTCTGTGTGTCTCTCATAGATAAATAAATAAACTTTTAAAACAAAACAAAACCACAATGAGATACCACTTCACACCCATCCAGTTGGCCACTATAAAAAAACAGAACCAACCAAAAAAAAAAAAAAAAAAAAAAACAAACAGAAAACAAGTGTCAGTGAGGATGCGGATCTCCTACTGGAAAGTGGTACCGGGTAACCCAGGTGATAGAATCATGTTATCCATCATTTTTCCAGTCGGAGAATGGGCACCGTCGAAGCACATTCTACTCATGAGTAAAGTGAGGCATGGACAGGGGTCATGACTTTTCCACAGCTCCAGAAGACTGGCTCAGAGGCCACATTCAGAGAAAGTAGCCAAACCAATGAGAAAGGCACACCAGCTCTCAATTTCCAGAAAATGCAAGATTCATCTGCAGCTCTTTCTTTCTTTTTTTTTTTTTTTTTTTTTTTTTTTTTTTTTTTTTTTTTTTAGCATTTGTCCTCAGGGAAAACCTTATTCAACTTACAGTTTTTTTTCTAAAAAAAAAAATACTTCATGTTTCTAGCAATGTCATTGCTAGATTTCATACATCTTTTTTTCTAATTGAAACATAGTTTGGATCTAATAGACAAGAAGAGTATAATATTGGGATGAGGGATAGTGAAGGACTGGGCGAATGGTTGAGGTTTCACACAAAACCTATTTTCTTAATGACTTAAAAAAATACCTTGAAATTTCCAGGTAAATATCATGAAGGTGCCCACCTTTATGAGGCAAGTTTTTTAACTATGATTTCCTGGGGGCCTCGGGAGACAGATCTGTTCCTGGCTTTAACAGCCTCACACAATCACTCTGCTTGTGTGATTGTCCCTGTTGGCCTGCAGCTTTATCATCCAGACAGATTAGCGGGGTGGGGGGTGGGTAAGTTAGAAGGGTTAGATGATCTCTTTCAGAGCTATGCTTGCTGGGCAATCAGACTGTTTTTGCCTAGTTTGTGTGGTGGAGATGCAAGATGGCAAAGAATTCTAAAGATGCTTCCTTTTTTGTCTTTTTAAAGATTTTATTTATTTATTCATGAGAGGCACAGAGAGAGAGGGAGGCAGAGACACAGGCAGAGGGAGAAGCAGGCTCCATGCAGGGAGCCTGATGCAGAACTCCATCCTGGGACTACAGGATCATGCCCTGGGCCAAAGGCAGATGCTCAACCACTGAGCCACCCAGGGATCACTCTAAAGATGCTTCTATTCACATTTTATATCCTATGTTTGGCTTTTGGGTGACTAATGGAGGACGAGGGACAGGAGCCCCTCGAAGGTATCCCTTGTGGCAGAAGGGGCTTGGCGAGACAAAGGCACCATAACTGTATGTGGAATCTGTGGTGCTGGGGGCTCTGCGACACATCAGAATGGGCAGGGGCTCCGCGTTTTGGTGCCTGGTACTGGAGGCAGTGGCAGGACCATGCACATGATGGGAAAGCTTTAAGGGCAGAGGACAGCCACAAGGGACCTGGAGTAAATGAGCCTGTATTAGAGCTCACATGAGACCCCCTTGGGGCTCCCAGAAATAACTGGGTCAGATTCTATGGGGAAGGAGGTGGGATCCTGCCCGGGCAAGTGAGGACAACCAGCCTGTGACATCTGAGACGTGACTGCACATGCGGTGAGAAGTGGAGAAGTTCCAGAGGCAGATTAATTAACTTTTAAAACAAACTGATGAAAAGCTATTTAAAAAATGAAATAGCGCCACGTCCCTTCAATGTGTAGCGCACATAGATACTTCAGACAAACTGAAGTCTGGAGAACATTCACTTGATTTCACTTCGGGCCGACATAGGAAGTGTGTGGTTAAACAAGCCGACTTTGGGTTTAGAGTTAAATTGAACGATGTAATGGATATCTGGATTTATTTCAGGATTCAGCAAATTTGGGTCTACATCGTGGAAATAATAATCCAGCTCTTCTCTGCACTGGTCAGATGCCATCTGGAGAATGAATGAAGGAATGAATGAGTTTATTTGTAAGATCCTTTATTTATGTATTTGATAGAGTGTGCACATGGGAGAGAGAGAAAGCATGAGTTGGGGGAGAGGCAGAGGAAGAGGGAGAGGCAGATTAGCCACTGAGCAGGGAGGCCCATGCAGGGCTCGATCCCAGGACTCTGGGACAGACGCTTAACCAACTAAGTCACTCAGGTGCCCCTTATCTGGAGAATTTACCCCCAAGAGCCATGTTTTAGGAGGACATGAACAAATTGCTGTGAAGTCAGGCGATGGCAACTGGGCGGAGGGAAAGATCTAGAAATCTGTTTTCTGAGAAATTAAAGATATGGAAATATTTGCAAAGGATCATCAGAGCTGTGAGTGTCCGAAGAGCTGCTGGATGGGAAAAAAGGTTGAGCTTGCCCTGTAATGTTCCAGAAGGTAGAATTTGAACCATAGAAAGGAAAGTTATAAGGACAGAGGTCTTGGATCTATTTAAGAAAGAACTTTCTATCTGACTGCTTTTTCCAAAGAGGCTGGCCTGAGCTAGGAGCTAAGTCCTTTGGATTTGTGCGAGGCAGGGTCCATTAGCTGTGGGAGTCTGAGGCAGAGCCACACCAAGTCTGCCAGGGACAATAGTGCTGAGACCACAAGCACGAATGGAGAAGACGGGAAAAGGGCCAAGCCTCAGGAGCCAGACAGATAGATGGAGAGCCAGCAGTATTGGCCTAACCTCAGCTGGCTGTCACCCATCAGTGGCTCTATGGAATATGTGCAGAGCCATTATCTTAAAGAGTCCAAGTTATAATAGAGCTGGTCTCTGGCAAAGCCATCCTGTCAGGAAATGTTCTGATCCTAGAGGTGTTCAACAAATGCTTGGTGACCATCCATACTTTCATGGATTCAATTTTATTTTCAAATTTTAATCGTGGTAAAATACGCATGACAAAACTTACCATCTTAAATTTTCTTACACTGCCGTCATTTTAAAGTTTACATTTTAGTGGTATTAAGTACGATCTCACTGTTGGACAACAATCCCCACCATCCATCTCTAGAACTTTTCTCAAAAAACTGAAAATCTGTCCCCATTAAACACTCACCCCCCATTTCCCCCACCCCCCATTCCCTGGCAACCACCATTTTACTTTGTGTCTCAATGAATTTGACTGTCCGGGGTACCTCACGTAAGTGGAATCATACAGTATTTGTCTCTCTGTGACTGGCTTATTTCACTCAGCATAATGTCCTCAAGTTTCACCCTTGTAGCACGTGTCAGAATTTCCTTCCTTTTGATGGCTGAATAATGTATGTATGCACATTTTGTTTATCCATCCACCCATCAGTGGATACTTGGATCAGTTAGATTGGGTCAATTTTGTACCAGGCCCTCGGGTACTGGAGGACTGGAGTCTAT
Source organism: Canis aureus (assembly GCF_053574225.1). Classification (NCBI taxonomy): domain Eukaryota; kingdom Metazoa; phylum Chordata; class Mammalia; order Carnivora; family Canidae; genus Canis; species Canis aureus. The sequence continues at coordinate 30,562,350 of NC_135624.1, read as the reverse complement.
ATGATAACTAGGATCACATGGTTGCCTTGGGAGTGGGAGAAAGGGCTGGGGCAGGGGAGTGAGGATGTGGCAAGTACATAAGCCGATTTTAATAATAGCCTTTGAATAATAACATTATAAAAAGTCTATGCAGGATACAGTGAGCACACAGTGAAAGGAGACATGAGTTCTGGGGGTGGTACAAAGGGAAAGGAGAGATTATTTCTTAAAGAGGCCATGCCTGAGCTGATGAGATCAATAATCCTAGAGTATCTTTCTTGAAAAGCTTGCATCTGGACTACTTTGCAGATAGTGGCTCCCAAAAAGCTGGTAATTTAGTTGTAGCTAACTCCTTGGGATAGCTTTTAAATAATATTGATCCCAGTTCAGTTCCCAAGCCCAAAAATTCTCATTTGATGAATCTAGAGTGGAGGGCAGGAGTTTGTATTTTAAAAAGCCCCTCTTAAAAAATTAAAAAATAAAAATAAAAAATAAAAAGCCCCTCTTAGTGATTCTGATGAACCAATAGGTGCGGCAAGCATTGGAGAAACATCAAAGGTTATAAGGTTAGGTTTGCACTTGTTCTTTTTTGTTGTTGTTGTTGCTGTTTATTTTTTAGAAAGAGAGAAAGTATGCCTGTGTGGGGAGGGGCCAGGACAGAAGGAAAGAGAACATCTTAAACAGGCTCCACTCTCAGTGGAGTGAGGCTCAATCCCACAACCCTGAGATCACGACCTGAGCCAAAACCAAGAGTCAGATGCTTAACTGACTGAGCCACCCAGGTGCCCCTTTTACTTGTTTGCTTGTTTTTCTCTTTCTTTCTTTCTTTCTTTCTTTCTTTCTTTCTTTCTTTCTTTCTTTCTTTCTTCTTCTTCTTTTTCTTTCTTTTCTTTTCTTTTTTCTTTTTATTCTTTTTTCTTTTCTTTTCTTTCAGTTTGCATTTTAGATAAACCTCTTTGACTTCACTTTCCCTTGAGGAACAAAGATAGGGAGTCAGAATGAACCCAAGGTAGAGAAACTAGTTCCAGACCATCATACAATATTCCATGGACTAGAGATGCTGAAGCTGAGCATGTATGATGTGTGCATCCTTCCATTCTTTAAAATGCATCTACTTGGTACATACCTACTATTTGTTACCTGGACTAGACTCTGCTGAAAATCCCTTCCATTTCTAAGATTCTATATCCTATTGATTATATATCTATTTTCATATTTTACTTATTAATTCGAGAGAGAGCATGTGTGCACACATGCGCAGGGGAAGGGGCAGAGGGAGAGGGAGAAGCAGTCTCCCCACTGAGCAGGGAGCCCCATGTGGGGCTGGATCCCAGGACCCCAAGATCATGACCTAAGTTGAAAGCAGATGCTTAACCAACTGAACCACCCAGGTACCCCCGTAGTGATTATATGTAAAGAAGCTCTGATCAATAGAATGTGGCAGAAATGAGGTTGTGTGAGTTCTGAGCCTCCGTTGTAAAAGGATTTACAGCTTCCTCTCCTGCTCATCCCAGAACCTTGCTGCTATATCAACAAACCTGGATGAACCTGCCAGGCAAGGTACAACTGCACAAAATAGAGATAAGCTGCTTTGGCTTACCTGGGAGATGACCACAAGCATATGAGTGAGCCCAGCTGAGATCAGAGGAAAAATGCCTGGCTGATTTTAGCCAAATTGCCAGGCTACAGAATTAAGGGCCAAATGGCCTGGTCAATGTTTAAACCACTAAGTTTTGGGGTGCTCAGTTATGCGACAAAAGCTAATGAATATACTCCCTTTGGTCCTAGGGCCTTTACACAGGCTGTTCTGTTTGCCTAAAACACTTTCCCTCTTTCTTTGCCTACTTAACTCTTTTAAGATTTTTTTAAAAATTTATTCATGAGAGACACAGAGAGAGAGATATAGGTAGAGGGAGAACCAGGCTCCATACAGAGAGCCTGACGTGGGACTCGATCCCAGGTCTCCAGGATCAGGCCCTGTGCCAAAGGCAGGTGCTAAACCCCTGAGCCACCTGGGCTGCCCTGCCTACTTAACTCTTATTCATCGCTGTTCAGAAGAGTCTGGATTAGCTTAAATCCCTCCATTTTGGGTTCGCATTGCATTTTATACCTCTCTGATAGCACTGCAGTAGTCGTAACCTTATATTTTCCGGTGTGTACTATTGAATTACAGTCTTCCTTTCTCCGAAGCTAGACTATAAGCTTCATGAGTCCAGGAACAGCATCTTCTTTGCTCACCAGTACATTCTAGCACCTAGTACAGTTCTCGGCACATAGTAGGTGCTCACCAAAGTTGGTTGAGTGTAAGATTATGTTATAGCCTTGGGGGAAACGAGCCTTTGGGTTTTTTTTGGGGTTTTTTAATTAACCCTCACACCAGTCCTCTCCTCCCACTCTCATAGGAATTACCCATATGAGAATGTGCTTTGTAATTTGTAAAGGACTATACAATTGTTAGTTCTTAACTGTTAGTGTTATTATTCTGGGGTGGCAACAGCTGACTTTGGGGGAATCCTCTCTCTTTCTCATTCCCCTGAAACGGCCCCAGGCAGTTTCCTAGCAGCTATGATTGCGGCGGGATAAGCAATTTACAGGCTGAAAATCTTGCCTAGAGTTAAAAGTTGGATGTGTAAATATCTCTGTTGCTGCGACCTAGCAAATAAGCTCCAGGCTGGTTAATTGCAGAACTTGGTGGTAATGATACCAATGCTGAGTTCAATTAAGGACTATTTACAAAACCACCGGGGGAGGATTTTCCACTTTTTCTGAAACAGTAGGCGCCGACTAGAGGGACCTGCTATTTTACAGTATAAATCTATGGCTCGGATACACCATAAACTCCTTAGATACGGAGTCTGCAAACTCCATGACTTATTTGGATCCCCAGAGCTCAGTTTGCAACAAGAGAACATGAAGTTAACCGCCGAATGGCTCCAGAACAGATCTTCTGGGTGCAACTTTCCTGAGCCTCAGTTGCTTCATCTGGAAAATGTACGGTATTAATAGTCTGACGTCCTAAGTTTATTTTGAGATGACCTGAGATGATTGCTGGAAAGTGCCATTAGAATCATCAGCACGCTATGCCAGCTCCTGGCAGAGAGAAAGCACTCAATACATTTTAGCTACTGTTTTATCATCACTGATGCTGTTCCTAATACACACAGTTGCTTCCAGTCTGCACAGTGTACCCGCTCGAGAGGCCTGCCCTGAAATCCTCCTTGCCCAACTCTGCTTACTCAGGAAGTGAGCAGGTTTTCTCACACAGCTGAAGAGGGGTGCTGCTTCATTAAGCATGCAAGCATTCATTCAGGAGATGTGGGTTGAGTGTGCTCTGTGTGCTAGCACGCCGACGGACGCCGGCTGTACAGAGGCGAATAAGAGTCCCTGGCCTCGGGTCTGCAGGGGGGCGATGAAGTGCATAGCAGTAAAGGCTCTACCAGCATTGATCCCTGGAGGTTATGGAAACCTAGATGAGAGGCCAACTCTACCCACAAAAGATCGAGGAAGGCTTGCTCTGGGTCATCTGGGGTTCCCGAGAAGGGTAGATGGTGAAGTCCTTATTAATCTCACACAAACCAGAAGAGAACCTTACTTCCTTCAGAGACTGTTGCGATAACCCATTTGTCTGACCCTTTTATCACAAAGCTCCATTATAGCTGGAAATGGAGCTTTTAAAATTAATAACCTAATGATGGGAAGCATTTTCCCCTGATGCTTAGCATCTCTGGAGGAAATGCCACTGGGTGTTCACCCTACAGGGCCCTTTCAAGTTTTGCTTTTGCAAAGAGGGTTTTTTTTTTTTTTTTTTTTAAACAATGTGGTAAGAGAGACCTCATCACCTCTCACATTCTTGTGACCTGGGCTTAAGGAGTGGCTCCAGGATTGACAACGACTAGATATAGCACAGTGGCCAGGTTTTCAGGGAGGAACACCTCCCTAGGCATTAGGAAATCTGGATTCTGGTCCCTGACCACGCTGGCCAGGCATGTGCAGCCCTGCTCCATCACAACTTTCCCGTGAATTGGTGAGTGTAACTTGGGAAGGTATAACAGGTATTCCCAAACTCAGGTGAGCAATCACTGCTCGCCACATACATCTGCCCTTCTCCCCTCACTCCTTCTCTTGCTATGTTACTCTTCTATCTCTCTTTACTTCATTACCCTTCTATCTCATTACCCAGTAGCTTGAAAAATAATTTTTAAAATCTTGATATCACACTATAGAAATGAAACCCTGAATATTTATTATGTTCAAGTACCTTCATGTGGCTTGATTCTCTTAATCCTAACACTTTATGGTATGTGTACTTTCGTTGTCCCTATTTTGTAGAACACTGAACCTTAACAATTTAAGTTGCTAGGCAAAATCACAGGGTTGGTAGGTGAGCGAGATTTGAAACCCAGGCTACAGGGGCACCTGGGTGGTCAGTCGGTTAAGCATCCGACTCTTGGTTTTGGCTCAGGTCATGATCTCAGGTTCCTGGGATCCATGCTGAGCATGGAGCCTTCTTGAGATTCTCTCTCCCTCTCTCTCTCCCGCTTGTACTCTCTCTAATAATAAATAAATCTTAAAAAAGAAAAAAGAAAAACCGAGCCTATGGACTACAATGCAGGTTAAGCACCTGGCTTTGTGTGTATGTGTCCCAAACCCACCTTCCATTCTTTCCTTCCCTTCTTTCCCCCCTCCCCAGAATGTTTTCTTCTTTGCACCATCTCCAGGTGGCCCAAGCGTAGTGGACATTGATTAGATTTTGGTGCCAGTATCCATTTCCTCTTCCTAAAAACACTTGGTTTCCCATAGAGTGACCTCTTTCCCACTGGCTCTTGTTATGTGGGGCTGAAATCAGGAGCCTTGCCATCTCCTGGCTAAGGGACGGGGAGTGAGGCAGGCTGGAATCTGAATCATAAGCAGCAAAGTCGAGGAGGCTGGAAGAGTTTGGAATTCCGTTCAGTCCTGCTGAGTGTGCGCCAACAAATTCAGCAATCAAGATAAAAAATATTTCAACACGATATTGTGTAAAAGAAAATTGATGCAAACATTCCAGGATGAATAAAATATCACACTTTTAAAAACAAGGGTCAGCATGACTGAATTTTCCTTTTGCCTCAGGATTCAGTACAGCCTGGCACGGCACCGCTGGACATTTCCCCTTTGGGGGGGAGGGCCCTCCCGGCCTTGCCCCCAGCCGCTCACCCCTGCCTCACATTCTGTTCCACTTCCACGGGTGGATGCCCACGGGGGTTGGGGCTCTACGTCCTCCTTGGCTCTCTGGGTGAAAGCCCTTTCTCCTTCCACCCTCCTTGCTGTCGAACTCACCCTCGCTCGCCTCCTTCTCTGAATGTCAGTTTCTTCATCCATAAAATGGAGATGATAAATAGGATATTGTCATGACCATTAAATGAACGTTACTATCTACACAGCTCCTGACTCCAGGTGATCTCTCAAAGTGAGCACCAAACATCAACATCACTCCACAGTCGGCTGACATGCCTCCCACCACAAAGGCCAAGGTTGCTGCTTACGGTTGGCCAGATGAAAAATTCACACCTGGCTCCCCCACTCTGCATTTCTGACCACCCAAAACTCAGCTACGGACTCCTAGAGACTCCTCCTCCTCTGCTGCTCAGTAAATTTTGGTGTCCTCTGGGGTTCTTGCTCAAATGTCTCTTCGATCTACACCCTCTCCAGGTCATGTCATAGATGCCCACAGCTTTACGTGTTTCCTCTTGTCTGTGATACATCTGTGACATCCAGACCTTTTTCTTTCTTGTTAAAGATTTTATTTATTCATGAGAGACACAGAGATAGAGGCAGAGACATAGGCAGAAGGAGAAGCAGGCTCCCTGTGGGGAGCCTGATACAGGACTCGATCCCAGGACCCCAGGATCATGACCTGAGCCAAAGGCAGATGCTCAACCACTGAGCCACCCAGGCGCCCCTGTGACATCAGATCTTGAGGCCCAAATTTCCAAATGCTCACTGGATGTCTCACCTGTGTCTGCCTACCACTAGGAATATCACTAGTACGAGCAACCACAGAATGAAGACTAACTAGTATCCACATGGAGCCAAGCACTGGACACGGATTACTTGATTTCATCAAAAACTCCATTTCACAGAGGAAAAGCAAAACAAGAACACAAAACAAAACAGCACAACAAAATAGAAGCCGACAGAAGGGAAGAAAGTTGACCAAGGTCACGAACCAGGGAAGTGGCGGAACCGGGATCTGAACCCTGTAGCCGTGACTCCGCCATTGGGAATAGGTGCTCCTGCTATTTGGACTGCAGACTGTCCAAAGTCACACCTTTTAAGTGACATCCTGACAGGAGGGAAAGATGATAGAGCAGTTGTTCTCAACTAGAGAACGCTTTGCAGAGTCTGGTGACATTTCTGTTGTCACAACTGGACTGTGGCTACTGGCATCCAGGGGGTAGAGCCCAGGGATGCTGCCGAACATCCTGCAAAGCACAAGAAGCCCCCACAACAATGAATTGCCCAGTAGGTTTACCCCAAGGACGAGAGCCCTGCATTGGAGAAGTCGGTATAAAGCAAGACCATGAGAAGCTAGTAAAGGGTGTTAGCCATCTAGATGCTTTCCCACCAACGGCGCAGGTCCCCCTGCCTCCCTCTTCCCACCACCCTCAAGCCCACCGCCTCCCCATACCCCAGGCAAAGCTGCTAACTCTTACCCACCACCCACACTGCCTTCCCAGCACAAAGCACAAACAGGAACTCATTATCTTCCACCTCGAACCCCTCCCCTCCCATGCTCTTTATCATGGTTAAAAATACCACCCTCCCCCTCACAGGTGAGCACCATTGGCCCCCTCCCGTGTTCTCACCACCGCCCCCCACTCTCCTTCCAACCTTCAGTCATCAAGCTGTGCCTGTTCTGGCTCCCCAAATCTTCCCTGCTCATCCTCCCCTTTGCCACTCAGCTTACCTACTTTGGGCCAAAACAGCCTCCCGTGCCATTTCTTTTCCAGTTATGGGGCTGAAGTCACTTTGTATTCATCCACATTGGAATGGATTATTCTCACCCAGTGCATGAATGTCAGGAGGAATTAAACGAGGGGGCCTTAAGAGCCCACCTAACCCCTGGTTGAGGAATCCGAGGTCAGCTCACCGTGGGACTGGGTCCGTCCTTAGCCCCTGACCCTCTGCTCCAGTGGACGAGGCGGTCCCGTCCCTGTCCCACTCACCTCCCCCTCCCGCCCCTCCTCATCCTCAGCGCCTGTTCCACCAGTGCGCCCTCTCCCACTCTCCTGGGACCTTCCCATCAACCACAGATGCTCACTCGCCCACCCGTCTTTACAGAATCCTCCACCCTCACCTCCCACTAGCTATAGACAGCCTTGTTTCTGAAAAGAGTTGTCTACACTTGCTATCTCCCACTCGCTCCTCAACCCACTGCAATCTGGCTTCCAATCCCTGTACTCCATTGAAACAGCTCTGGCAAAAGTTATCAGCCTTCTAATTGTCCAATAAAATGCATACCTGCTTTCCAATCCTTAAATGACTCAACTTTCTGGGGCATCTGAGTGTTGGCCATTTCTTACCTTTGACGAAATTTCTTCCCTTATCCTTGGCTTTCCTTCCACTCCCCTTCTAGGCTCCTCTGTCTCAGCCTCCCTTGGAAACACCTCTTCCTCCGTCTACGGTGCCTCTCAGAGGTCAAGCCTGATCCCACTATCTTCTTGGTCCACACATTCCACTTGAGCGAATTCACCCACAGCTCGCACCCATAGCTTTAACCATCAGGAGACGCAGTATAGGGTGGTGGTTAAAAGCCTGAACTCCAAAGCTCCTCTGTGCACGTTTAGCCTTGGGCCAGTTACCGAACACTTCTGTGCCTCAGTTTCCTCAACTGTAAAATGGTGCAAAGCTTTTCAGTCTCATTGCTTTCTGTGTCTGAACATGCACTTTTGCTCAGACCATGCTGAACCTCGTACAACTATATTATGTGCCCATACTTGTGCTCCGTTTTTGCTCAGGCATATAGGGGGTGCCTGGGGAACAAATCTGTGAATAAACGAAGGAATGTTGCCCTGGATTGGGCTCCCCCAGAAATAAACTCTGAGATAAGGAATTGGGTGCAGCTACTTTATTTGGGAGGTGATTGGTCCCAGGGAGAATGAATGAGCGAGAAAGAGAGGAAAGAGACAAAAGGCATAAAGAGTGGATTAATGGGCAGCCCGGATGGCTCAGCGGTTTAGCGCCGCCTTAAGCCCAGGGCCTGATCCTGGAGACCCGGGATGGAGTCCCACGTCGGGCTCCTTGCATGGAGCCTGCTTCTCCCTCTGCCTGTGTCTCTGCCCCTTTCTCTCTCTCTGTGTCTCTCATGAATAAACACAATCTTAAAAAAAAAGTGGACTATTAACTGGTGGATTACTATTAGGGGGCAAGTGGACCCAATTCCATTGGAGATCCCTGAGGAACTGTGCCAAAAGCACTTTGGCACCATCTATGAACTAGGAAATGGGTTCTCACCAGACACCGAATCTGTTCGGACCTATCTTGGACTTCCCGGCCTTTGAAACTGTGAGATATGAATTTGTGTATGTGTGTATATAAAGATTTTATTTGTTTGTTTGTTTATGAGACACAGAGATAGTGCGAGAGAGCACGAGCAGGGAGGAGGAGAAGGAGAAGCAGGCTCCCCACTGAGCAGGGAGCCTGATGCAGGACTCTATCCCAGGACCCCGGGATCATGACCTGAGCCAAAGGAAGGCAGATGCTTCACCGACTGAGCCACCCGGGTGTCTCTCTGTGTTGTTCATAAGTCACCTTGTCTGTGGTATTGTTACAGCAGCCAAAGCTGCTAAGATACACCCCGCCCCACCCCCCATGCTGACTTAGGAACCCTTCCCATGCTCTCTATAGCCCCCGGGGTCCCTTGGGCATACCTCTAGGAGAGGAATCCTCTCCCTGCTTCCTAAATAGAACCTCCTGGTCTATCTTCCTTGGAGAGCAAGAATAGCTCATCTCTGCAGATCTAGTGCCCAGAAGTTTTTTGAGCACATTACAGGCATTTAACGAATGCCTTTTAATGAATTCAAGTTCATCTTGCTCAGGGCCCCACTCAGAGTATGCGGTCAATAAATACAGACTCCTTTCCTCTCCCTCCAAGTCAAAGAGTTTGCCATGGGACTTTTTTTTTAATAATAAATTTATTTTTTATTGGTGTTCAATTTGCCAACATACAGAATAACACCCAGTGCTCATCCGTCAAGTGCTCCCCTCAGTGCCCGTCACCCAGTCACCCCCAAAGTTAACACATACTTAGATAATAATACACTTATACTTGCCATGGGACTTAAGAGAGGGCTCACCCAGCGAGCATATGATGTGATAAATACGTGCCTTAAAGGAACAGAAGTGCGGGGGGCGGGGGGAGCACAAAGGAGTGAAGAGTTAACTGGGACTGTCCCAAGGAAACTGCAGTTACGTCATCTGACAGTCTTAATTACTTATGCCTTTAACTTTCCAGAAGCATTAATAGAGCCGTCTAGTGCTTCTTCCATTACACTGGGCTTTCTCATCTGAGCGCCTCCCCATCAAAGCGGAAGATACAGGATGCTAAGGGACAGAGTGAACCAGTCACTCTAATCTTGTTTGCCCCTTTCATTCATGTGACATGATTTTGGGGAGGGTCTCCTGTGGGCCAGCTACTCTCTTCCTGGCACTGGCATGCAAGAGTGGTGGAGACGGCTGCAGCCTGCTCTGGTGCAGCTTGCCCACACAGGGGGAGACAGATGATAAATAAGCAGCCAAATAGGATCAATTAAGGAGTGGCAGGGGCTCTGAAGCAATGAACAGGGCCTGCAATGTGCGGGAGAGGTAGGGGTGGAAGCGGATGCCAAAGACAAGTTGACCAGGTGGCCGGGGAAAGCCCCCTCTGAGGAGCTGACTTCTGAGCTGCGAGCTGAGTGCCAAGAACAGCCACGTGCAGTCTTCCAGGCGGAGGGAACAGCAGCTGCAAAGGGCCTGGGGCAGGACCCTATGCTCCTGGTGCCAAGCCCAGAGTTGGTCTCACGGCTTCTGACCCCGGAAAAACTGTTGCAGGAGAGAGACCATCTTGCATCTAGAACTTAACTGACGTGGAGCGGAGGAGCTGACACTCAATTTTCTGTTCCCGGCAAGTTCATTTCAAGCTTCTGTTTTCACTCAGGGGCATGTTGTTCCCTCTTCAAAGTCTGACTGGGTTTCAAAGGAATTTGAAAGACTTACAGCAAAGCCACCAAGCTGCATCCTCCAGGTAGAAACGCCTAAATGCGGTTTCCCCATGCCTGTGGGAAACCACAGAGAATCATTCCCCCCACCCCCCCCAACCCTCACCCCCTGCTGCCCAGTTGTGGCCTGACTGGTCAGAGATTTACTTTGCTTTTCTCAAGCTTCCTGAAGCCTCTCCTGACTTTTATTTTTATGTATTTTTTTTCCTCTCCTGACTTTTAAAGAAACCCCCACAAACGTCCAGACTCCTGGGTTAAGAGCAAAAGCCCCAAATTCCGTGAGATTTGTGAGTTTCGTATTTCACCAGAAGGGGGTCTGCAGAAAGCAGTTTCTCAAACGCTGCAAAGAAAGACAAATAATCACTCGGTGATTAGGAAGAAAATGAAATCCTAAGGCTTCCTAAGCGGACACAGACAGGCCCAGCACGCTCGCCCCGAGTTAAAACCTGCCTTTCTCAGAGGTCTCCCATGGTTAATAATCCTCGGTGTGAGCATTTACAAAAAGTGCCAGGTCCCGTCTGAACATCTGATTTCCAAATCAAACCTGGGAGAGGGTAGTATTACCAGCTCACTTCACGGTTGAGGACACGGAGGCCCAGAGGAGTTAGGTGACTTACCCAAGGGAACACAGCCAGGAAAACAAAACAAAACCAAAAAAAAAAAAAAAGGCAAAAACCAGATTCTCACCGGCCTCAGGGTCTGACATCCAGTTTACTGTCCCTACTCTCCTGATAGAGAACATCCCTGCCCCCTGCCCTTGGACGCAAATGAAATGAAATTAGCAAAGGGGGAGCTCTGAAAGGGGGGGGGCAGCCAGGTAAAGTGTTGCAAACAGGGGCAGGGACGGCAGGGAGGTGGCAAGCCGGGTCTCCGCGGGCCCGGGAAGGGCAGGGACCCTCCTGGATCGGGGCGCAGGTGGGGGGCCCGCCAAGGCCGAGGTTCCGACTGAGCACCTCCCCGCCCCTGCACCTCCGTGCGCGCAGCAGGCGGGGGCGCGCAGCAGGCGGGCGGGAGGACACCCCCACCCCCACCCCCACCCCCCCACCCCCACCCCGCCCCGGGCCGGCGGGCCAAGGGTTAAGCGAGGCGGGAGCCCCCGGCGCGGGCCGGGAATGCTTAGTCAGGATTCCGATTTCCTGTCGAAGTGCTGGGATTTCCTGCGGCCCGAGCGCCCGCGCCGCCGCGGCCTCCTCCCCCGGCACATGGTCGCCCGCCCCTTCCTGCGCCGCGCTCGGCTCCCGCGCCTCCCGGCCGCCGCCGCCCTCCGTCCGCAGGGCCGCCCGCGCCCGCCCGGGGCTGCGGCGCGCGCCAGCCATGGAATGATGCCCACGGCCCGCCCGGTCCCGGTCCCGGTGAGTCGGGCTCGTCCGCGCCCCGCAGGCGGCGGGCTGGGGCTGCGCGCTGCGCCCCCGGCGGTGCGCCCCGGGCGCGGGGAGGGCGCGGGGAGGGCGCGGGGAGGGCGCGGGCTGCAGGGGGGCGCCCTCCCGGGAGGCTCCGGGGCCCCGCGGCGCCCGGCTTTGTCTCTCGGGGCGAAGGAGGAAAGTTCCCCGCGTTCCTGGGAAGGCGGCCCGGGCCCCCCTCCCCATCCATCCCCCTCCCCATCCATCCCCCTCCCCATCCATCCCCATCCCCATCCCCATCCCCATCCCCATCCCCACCACCACCCCGGCCCCGCAGGCCCCAGGCCCCTGGGCTTTTTTAAAGCAAGGGAGACGAAACGAAGCGGGGGGAGTGGGGGGCTTGGGAGGCTTGGGGGGCTGGAGATTCGCAGCCGGGGGGCTCGGGGATGGCTGGCGGGAACCCCGGAAAGGGCTTGTGTGTTTCCCGCGCGTAGCATTTGGGGACCTGCTGCATTTTCGGAGGCGCGACGTGAAGTTTGAAAAGAATAAAAGAAACTCGCCGGCGTGTCTGGGATCCTGCGGTTTTCCTACAATCCCGGGAGTTTTTCTGGGGCGTTCCTAGAGCGGGCTCCTCACTTAGAGGATTGATTCATTCCGGGAGCGCAGGGGTGGGGGGGTGGATGGATGGACGGATGGACGGATGGATGGATGGACGGACGGACGGACGGATGGATGGAAACCCTCCCGTGGTCTGCAGCGTGTTCTCCGCCGTGTCCCTGCGCGCATCTGAAAGAAAGAGCAAGAACTTTGTTCCACTTCTTGCGTAGATTTCGGTCAGGTTGTCTGGGCAGGACGCTGGGTTCTGGGATGACAGCGGGGCCAGGGCCGCTGAGCAGTGTTGGGCTGGTGAGACACCATTGGTTTTGAGACCTGTTTTCTCTCTGCTGAACCCTGCACCCCAAGGCCTTTTCTGGTTTGTGATGGGAGGTCTGTCGACTGTTCAGCCAAAAGATGGAGGTTTTTTGGAAAACAGCAAATCCGCACGGTTTAGAAAGAGAAAGGGTTTCCCTTAACGACTGTTTCAGCCCCGTGTTGTCAGGCATGTGGGGTTGGGAGAAGTGACCTCACTTGCCCCAGGTGGCCTGGGCGGCCTTCGGACTCCCAGTCCAGTGCTCCCTTCGCTGTGGCAGTTTCTGGTCTGAGAGCCATGAGACATTTGGGAATATGTCTTATTTGCATTATAACCGTTGTTGTTTTACTCCTTCCCTTGTTCTGTCCCATTACTGCTGCTGTTTTTGAGATGTGTGGCTATCTCAAACTCTGTATTTTGAGAGTGAGTTAAAAAAAAAAAAATCCCTAGCCCCGTACTGTTCAGCCACCAAATGGAGTTGAAACCTAAAATGGGTGGCTTATTACATAGGGAATTACTTTTCTCTATCCCATTCTTTTGTGAAAAATAGCAAGTCCTAAGTCCAAAAAAAAGGGTGGTATCCTAGCACGAAATATACCCGCATGATGTTCCCTGGACTTGATTCTCAGCCCTCCGGTATCTGGTGAGCTAAGCAGCCCGTCTATTTTTCTACTTAGGAGAGCTCCGAGTGGCTGGTTTTTCATTTTTAGTATGTGATAATGTCGGAGAGAAAGGACTTGTTAGCAGGCTTGCCATTTGGTGAAGGAAATTGAAATTCTCTCCACCTCTCACCAGCCACAGGGAGCCAGATTTTCAAAATCAGTCAGAGACTTGCAGGCCCCAAAACGAATGTGTGCATCCAAATGGGGCCCTCCCTCGCCTCTGGTGAGGACCCACCTCCCATCTGGCATCTCCCGGCTGCACCCACGGGGCTGACGTCTAAAGGGAAAAGGAGATTCACGTTACCTGGAATAGTGTTGTTACTGAATTTTCCCTGCCGGTTCTCACTTGGGGTTTTGACTGGGTCCTGCTACCCCGTTCTCATTTTTCCCTCTCTTGTTTCCTCACCGTTCTCTCCCAGTCGCTATACTTGGCATGGGCCGAAAAGAAGTCTTTTCTGTAGGATGCCCAAGTGATCCCCATGTAAAGCAGTGGTGATAAGGATAGCTAACAAGTATTGAGCACTTGCTCGATGCCCTAGGCGTGTCACCTGCCAAGAAGTCCCAAGGAGGAGAGGGAACTCCTTTGGGAGCCTTGCCCAGAAAGGATGCCACTTTTCAGATTCATCTGGAATTGACTCATTCTTTCATTCATCCAGTCCCCGTTTGCTAAGTGGCTCCCCCGTGGGAGGTGCCAGTCCTGCAAAGATGAATAGGACCCTGTGTTCAAGGCCTTCTGTTTCCAGCCTCATCCTTTGGTGTCAGCTTCACACTTGCTCTTTTGGTTAGTCAGTTCAGCAAGCTTGTATTTGAGCACCTGCTCTGTGCTAGCACCTGACAAAAGTCCTGAGGATACTGCGCCAAGCAAGATAGGCCCGGCCCCGCCCTCATGGAGCTTGCATTCTGGTGGAGGGGCTAGGCCAAACAAAGCAGCTCAGATGAAAGATTGTGATTCTTGTTTTCGAAATCATGACCAAAGCCAAGTGGGGTGGGGGTGGAAATGGGAGTGGTCCAAGTTTTGCTAGGGAAAGGCCTCTCTGAGACTGAAGACTTGAGAAGAAACTGGGCAGAGAGTTTGCAGGGAAAGAGCATTCCAGGCAGAGGGATCAGAATGCGCATGAAAGACCTGAATGTGTTCCTGGGAGGAAGGGGAGTCCGGGGTGCTGGTGGTGGTGGAGGGTTGGGGGGCAGAGTGTAAAGGAGCAATGGGGAAAACAGCACAAGGTGAGGTTTCAGAGAGAGGCAGGTTCTTAGCCATGCTGGGGAGGTGTCGTTCCCCCCTCCCCCCTCAAGTACAGAGGGATGTAGGACTGATCTTTGGCTCCAGTGTGGGATCTGATTGACATTTTTAAGAGGTCACTTTCGCTGCTTTATGAAGAGTTGATCACAGATGGCAGAGTGGAAAGCACCAAGGCCAGCTAGGCAGTTAGGGGGCCATTGCACAAATCCAGAAAAGCTGGTGGTGGCTTAGACCAGTGGAGGCAGAGGGAAGTAGTGCATGTGATCTGGTTAGAACCCGGAGATAGAACTGATGAGATTTGGTGAGGGATTATTATTATTATTATTATTATTATTATTATTATTATTTTGGTGATGGATTAAATAGGGGTGAGGGTGGGGAGGGACTTGAGGATGACCCCTGGGTTCTGGCATGAACAGCTGGGTGTCCTTTGGGAAGACAGGGAAGAAGAAAGGGGGCATACGTTCCGGAGAAAATCAGGCTCCGTGTTGGCCGTGCTGAGCAGGAGATGTCTAGGAGGCATCCACGTGGAGACTAAGGGCAGACAGGAGGGCGTGTGGCTTCGGACCTCAGAGGATGCCTCTGGACCAGAGACCCTGACGTGGAAATTGTCAGGCTGCAGCTGAGCCACCCAAGTGCTTGCCAGCACACGCCCTACTGTTTCATTTCTCCAAGGGTCTGCTTATGTTCTTCCTCATGCCTGGGATGCTCTTCCTCTCTCTCAGCCTAACTCCTACTCATCTTTGAAAAAAATACTTGTGTCTTTATCTCCTTGAGGACACCCCCAGATCCCCCCAGCCCCCAGATCCCCCCCAGCCACCAGATCCCTATGTTTACTCTCATGGTAGTATTTAACTAAGTTACTTTTTTATAGTATCTTATGTTTAAGAAAAACTCAGTGCAGGCCCTCTCACATGGTAAGTGCTCAACAAATGCTAGCTGCTATTATTATTATTATTGGGAGTGATGGAGAGGCATATAAATACAAAGTACGTTAAATTGGATAAATATAATGATAAATGGTGTATTAGTCTCCTCTTCCTGCTGTAATGACCACAAACTTAGTAGATTAAACAACACAGATTTATTGTCTTAACAGTGCTGGAGGTCCGAAGTCTGAAACGCATCTCCTTGGGCCAAAATTAGCGTGGCGGCAGGGCCCTGTTCTTTCTGGAACCTCTAGGGAAGCTTCCCTCCAGAGGGAACAGGGAAGATTCAAGAAGAGGAGGCCCCAGGGAAAGAACTGGTTTCCTTGCCTTTTCCAGCTTCTAGAAGCTTCCTACATATGTTGGCCTTTGGTCTCCTTCCTCTATCTTCAAAGCTGGCAGTGTTGGTCTGAGTCCTCATGCTACCATCTTTCTGGTTCTCTCTTCTGGCTCCCTGTTCCACTTTTAAGGAGGCTTTTGAGTATATCGGGCCACCGGTAGAATCCAGAATACTCTCCCTATTTTAAGGTCCAGTCATTAGCAACCTTAATCCCATCTTCCCTCTTAATTCCCTATTGCCACATACCCCATGTAAGCTAATATATTTGCACCTCCTGGGGATTAGGATATAGACATCTTTGGGGGCTGGTAAGGGAAGGTATTATGGGAGCCCTGGGGTCAGGCTCCATTCCCATCTTCACTGTCCTCTCAACTATTTATTATTTCATGCAAGCTTGCCTCCTTGCCCAGCTTTCCATGAAAATTGAGGATTCATGTCACTGTGCTCTCTTTGGGCTGTAGGCCAAACTGTTCACTTTCAATCCAGGGACACTAATTCTTCTCACCCTGCCTTATGGATAATTTAAATCCAACTTCTTGGGGTGCCTGGGTGGCTCAGTTGGTGAGCCACCCAGGCACCCTTGATTTTGGCTCAGGTCATGGTCCTGGGGTCCTGGGATTGTGCCCTGCATCAGGCTCCCTGCTCACCGGGGAGCCTACTTCTCCCTCTCTGCCCTGCTCATGCTCATGCTCTCTCTCTCTCTCACTCTTTCTCTCTCTCTTTCAAATAAATAAATCTTTAAAAAAAGGAAAAGGAAGGAAGGGGCTGAGGGCCGTGAAGGGTTGATACTCTGAGTACGCGGTGGTGGATTTTGCGGCACAATGTGAAGCCTAGCACTGTGTGTATCTTTTATGCAGCTGAAACCTCCAGTTCCAGAGCCACAGCTAGTGTCCCCAGCCTCAGCCAGCCCTGTTCCCAAAGCAGGCGACAAGAACACCCAGGAGAGAGCATGTGGTTCCATCAGGACACATCCATTTGAACCGCTAGGGGAAAAAGTAACTGGAGGCCTGGCCTGGTGGTTGGTGTGCGTCAGGTGGCCCCATCTTCTGAGAGTGAGGCAAGCACACCACGATGGGTTGACTGGAGCCACATCGCAGTCAGGGAGTAATTGAGGCCAGATTTCTCACATCCTCTTGGTTATTTGGAGAAAATGGGCTCCTGTCCCGGATGCTCCCCAGAAACAAACGGCTTCCCCCAGACCTTCAGTGTTTCAGAGAGCCACATGAGCCCTGCTGGCCACTGGCGTGCTGGGATGCTCGGGGGGCCGAGGTTGCCGACTGCCTGAGCTTCCCCTGCCAGCAGCGTCAGTTCCCATCCTTGGAAATGCCACAAACTAACTCATCTTGTAATATTTTTGGCATTTCCTCTTCCTTTACGGCTCTAAGTCAGGAAATGCGAAAGGCACCGAGTTAGAAAAACAGAAGGGTGATAGAGCAGTGTCTTGGGATCCCTCCACCACCGGAGTCTGGTGACACTTGGGACAAAGAAGCGTGCATGCCCATCCTCACTTCCCCGTCCTCACTTCCCCCAGATGCGCCCAGGGCCCACGCTGGGTGCAGATCCTCCTCCTCCGTGGGCAGAGCAGGAAGGAGGGAGCCGAGACAGCGCCTGCTGTGGCTTCTGGGGAATGGCTTGCATTTCCCTCATCAAAACCAAGTGTGATGAGCGCTGGGTCTTATGCTATATGTTGGCAAATTGTACTCCAATAAAAAAAATAAAACTTCAAAAAAAAAAAAAGAAAAAGAAACCAAGTGTGAGTTTCCCCAGCTGGACTTGTGCCTCTGTGAGACTCCGCCTGTGTGCAGCACCACTGTGTGCCTGTGTTGTCACTATGTACGGAAATAATTATCTTTGCCAGCAGAAAGGTGGAAAGAGGGCTCTAGTCAGAACCCATGACACATGCAACTTGTCCTCAAACCGCTCAGAAAAAAATGCCAGATATTGTAAAAATTAGTACGAGTGACGGGGAAGAGAAGGAGAAAGCACATAGAGTGGAATGTTAACTATAGGTAAGCTGCTCCGTGGAGGGCTAATGGGGGCTCTTGGCACTATTCTCAATCTTGCAATTATTTCCAAGCACAGAAGTTTTTGCAGATGGGAGGAAAAAAAGAGTGCTCAACCATTCCTTTGTGATTGTGACCTTGACAGATCGAGGGTAGCTCCAAAGCACAGTCAGTGGACAGGAAACCCGAGGACGCCAAGGCCTGCCTCTGACCCTGCCTTTCCTTCTGCTCTCGCACTTTCTCTACCCAACTGAGATAATGTCGGAAAAGCATCCTTTGCAGGGATTCCATAAACAGGAGCGTCACGACAGCCAGCTCGTGTGGAAGCGTGTTTGTTCACATGGTTGCCGCTCCCTCAGATTGAGCGCCTCAACCCCTCCATCCTGGCACCACCAGCAATGGCAGGTGGTGACCAGGGAGCCTGAGTCAAGTGTCTTGGCTTTAGTTATTCAGCAACGTTGCCACGTTTGTTGAATTTCTTCATCATTGAGCTTTTATTTTTAACGGCTTTATGTTTTACTTTTAGAAACTCTCGTTGGTTCTCTTTCAGATCATCCTGGCCCTTAGTCCTTTTGTCTTGTTCTTTCATTAGGGTTTCTCTTCCTTACTTCATACCTTTGTTTTAAATGTACTGACATTCTTTTTCGAGTTGACCTATTACATTCATTCTAAGGGAACCAGTTTGCATTTCCTGGATCTTCTGGTTTGGAGGGGGCATGGTGGTTCATGTTCTTGAGGCTCACCTCTCCTGGATAGCACAGGTGTCTCTGCAGAGTGGTTTTATGCTTCAGTAGAGGCTCCAAGGTTTTCCTGGATTCCAGACAAGTGGTAGCTTTAGGGCCTGAGATGTTTAACACCAGACTGGAGGTGGAGGTTTGGGCTCTACGCCCATAATTAGGGCTTTAACATTTGCACAGGAGCTTTCTCCCCCACTCAGACCCTGAGGTAGACACAAGCTCCTTTGCCATTTCTCTGCACTGGAAAGGGGAATGGTTCAGGCTTTCAGAGGAGGCTGGGGTCCCTGTGGGGGTCCTAGCTTTGTAGAGGGGTCTCAGCTCTCCTTTCATTCTGTAGATGCCAAGCAGAGACCGGCCGGCTTATCGTCAGTCTTCTTTTTCAGACTAGGAAGGAAGAACATTTACAAGAAGGTAAGAATGGCCATTTTGAGAAAAGAAAACCAGAATCCCCATATGAGACCAGTAGCAACAAAGAGATTTAATTCAGATGAGGAAGTCCTCACTGAGCACTGCCTGTGGGTTTGCCTTGGCAAGTTGGGGCTGGGTCTTAAGATGCCCGTCCCTCCTTGTAACCCGCAGCACAGAGCAGATAGCAAGCAGTTAGGAAGAATGGGAGGGAGCAAGAAAGGAAATTAGGTGGCTGCAGAAGGCAAATGACCAATGCAGAAGACAGAATAAGATCGTGAAAAGTAGTGCTGAATAGTGACTCAGAGTTCCGAGTTCTAGTCCAAGGACAGATATTGACTATTAGGGGACCTTTACGAGCGCCACTCCCCTCTCGGAATCACACTTTCTCACCCGCATAAAGGCAGTAGCTCCTGGCCCGGTTATAGTGGGAGCAAGAGTTGGGAGGTGGGGGCTTTGGAGGGTGAAGCCTTTTTCTTGTCTTCAAGGCCTGTGGGGCAGTGTATCCTCCAAGGCCACCTTGCTTTGGAGACTCCCTCCGGGGACCCCTGGGTGGCTCAGTGGTTGAGCATCTCCCTTTGGGTCAGGGTGTGATCCTGGGTCCTGGGATCGAGTCTTGCATCAGGCTCCCCGGGAGGAGCCTGCTTCTCCCTCTGCCTGTGTCTCTGCCTCTCTCTCTCTCTGTCTCTCATGAAAAAATAAATAAAATCTTTGAAAAAAACAAAAAAAACCAGAGACTCCAGCTGGCCTGACAACCACTACGGGCACTGGTTTTTCTGGGGAAGGGTAGCAAGCATTTTAAGTCCTCAAACCTTGTTCAAACTAAGGGGTGGTTCTTTGTTGTATAGTCAGTAGTTGGACATTTGGGTGCTGAGCTGACACGTATCTTGTGCGATGTCCGTCCCCTAGAAGCTCCCCCAGGGACCCTACAAATGAGGGCCCAGGTGCCCCTGAGAAAAGCAGGATGAATCTGTGCATTGTGTTGCCCTCATGACCTTTGACCCCCTGTTCTCTGAAGCTGCTCCTCTGGATGGTGGAACTCATGATCTCTCTGGTGTCTGTCCTTTGGCCACGTCCCTCTTTCCTGCCTGAAGTGTTGGTGGGTGGAGGATAGAGGCATTTGTCATGATGCAATGTGAAAACCACTGGGCTTAGAATCAATAAGAAGAGCTAATATTTATTGTGCATTAACACACCTCAAGTACTATTCTAAGCAGTTTAACTATATAAGCTCATTTAATCCTCATATTAACACGATAAAATGGCACTGATTTTTTTTGTTGGGGGTGAGCACTGTTTTTAATCCCCATTTTATATGCAAGGAAACAGGTACACGGGCCCTAACTTCTATAAGGTCTTATAGCTCATGGGTAATAGGAATTGAAGCAAAAGGATCTATGTTCGGTGCCCACACTCTTGACCATGATGCAATATTGCCTCTGAAGACTTGAATTTGAATTTCACGCTCCAATTCCTCGCGTGGCCTTGGGAGAGTCTGCCCTTTAGCCTTTCAGAGCTTTTACGTTCCTCTTCTGTAAATTTTCGAAAAGCTTGCAGGTCTTAAAAATGGTGTTAAAATTAAGCAATACTCATAGAAAGTGGCTTTAGTGCTTGACGTGTCATGGATACTAAACAAAAGAGAGTGGGTTCTCAGTGGGATAAGAGTTCTAATTTACGCGATCAATCGAGGGAGGACACATGAAGGAACTAATTCCTTTTAAAGAGTCTTGTCTTCAGAGCACAACTTTTCCTGCACATCCCGCCCTGTGCTGAAGCACTGAGGGCAGAAGGTTGGAAAATCAAAGCTCACGTGCTAGAATTTCTCCTAGTTGGTTAGGAGAGGACCATATAATTGTGTTTATAATTTTGGACCATGTCTGTGCACACCATAGGAAAGTTACAGAGAAATAGCCCCGAGCATCAGAAAGGAAAGACGATGGTCATCCCGGTGGAGGTGGCCACATAAAACTCTGGGGAAGAGGTGCTGTCTGAGCTCACTCGTCCAGGATGAGCAGGCGTTCAGTGAATGGAGAGTCAGGAAGGGTATTCAAGGCTGAGACTCGCCAGACTGAAGTCCTTGTGGTAGGAAGGTGCCGGTTATATTTTGGGAGGTCTAAGGAAAACATCTGTTCGAGGAGAGAGGTAAAAGTTGGTTAAAGTAGAGCAGCTTCGGGGGGTTCTCTCCGGAATGCAATCGTCTCTGTCCGCCCTCCTGCCACAGAACTCCTGATCTAGAAAAACCAACTGCAGTGTTGTTTATAGACCTTCCTTTAATAGCCTTTTGCAAATTTCCTCTCCTAGGACAGTTACTTCCTCGGACCTAAAATAGAATCGTAGAAGGGTGGAGATGTGGGGTATTTGCAGACTACACTCCCTTTTAAAGGTATACTTGGAGGGGAGTGGGTGAGAAGGTGTAGCAGACACTGTTGGTTGCTTATCCAGCACCCTTTGCCTTTCCTTGCTCCCAGAACATTAATCTTTGGAAATTTACCCTCTAGGGGCTTAAGGGAGGTCAGTCCCAGCCCCAGGGGTGAACCACTGTGGTCCTGCCTGCCTTGGTAGTGATTTGCTTAGGTATGGGCATCGGACACAGCTCTGGCTATGAAATAAGAAGAGAAATTTCTGGGGTTGGGGGGATAGAGAAAGATTTTTCTCCATCTTAAAAGGACACATTTAGGAAGACATAACCTCTCCTGCGATGGGATATGGTGGGGTTAGCATGTGATACCTGGAGTGGTGGCAGCCGTTTTGGGACCATGAGGGGCCTTGCTTAGGGAGACCATGTTGAGCATGTTCAGAACAGAAGGATGGAAGGAACAAGACAGTTCCCAGTCCTTCCTGTGGTGATTCGCTCTCTTATTCTTTGGGCACCTATTATATTTGTAACCCACTCCTCTCTCCCTCCCCACCTCTCGTTCTTTATTGAGTGCCTGCGAGTAGCCGGCGGTAGTGTTGCACACTGATATCATCGTTCATGAGTGGATGGCAGGCACGCACAGAGACTTGTGAGCCAGTGTGTTACGTGTGGTCATGCGGGGACACAAGGCATCAATCACTAGGTGCTTTTGAAGAGGTGCCTGACCCCGCCTTGCAGGGAGGGGGCAGAGAGGCCTTGCTAAAGAGTGTAATCCTTGAGCTGAATATTAAATAATGGATGGTTAGCTAGAAAAGAGCGAAAGGAAAGGAAGGAAATTCTAGGTGTAGGGAACCAACGAAGCAAAGATGTGATGGTAGAGACAACCTGGGTTGTACCGGGATCTACCTAACCCCGCGTGCCAGGAACCTGATGTTTGAGGTGGGATGCATTAAGGCTGGAAGAAGAGGCAGGAAGAGCCATGTCCAGAAGCTTAGACTTCACCCTGAGACCACGGAGGAGCCTTTGGAGGTTTAAGGCAGGGGAGTCTTGTGACACCATCCTTTAGAAAGACGACTCTGGCTGCGTCGCATCAAGGGGACTAGGTGTGTCGGGCAAGGACTGGAAGCCGGGAGGACCGTTGTGGATGCCCCTGGAGGAGTGTGGGAGCAAGCCCAGGATATGGAGGGGAAGGTGCATCGGCAGTAAGATGGGCTGGATGCGGGGCCCGGGGTGGAGGGGTTGCCGTTGACAACACTGAGCTTTCTGTCTCATTTGCCAGGCTGAGTCACATCTGTGTCGCGAGCCTGCAACCTCCTCCAGCTCCCGGTCCCCGCAGTCTGCTCATCCCCTGGCGTGCTCGGTCCGGGCTGCATGGGAGACGGAGGAGGAGGAAGCAAGGTTGCTCCCTCTTCCTTATCTTCTCCTCCCACAGCTCAGCTATTCAGTTCCTGTTTGAGGGGCTCGGGAAGTGGAGCCGTGACGTGGGCTTCCTGGTGGTCCTGCTTCCGAGGTTGGAGCCCCACCACCCTTCTTTGTCGCTGGTCTCCCCAAGCAGCCCGATTCTGGACAAGCCCATCCCAGCCCCTTCTGTGTGCGCCCAGCACGCCTGCCTGGGGCCCGGCTCCTGTGCCATCCCTCCTGGATCATCTGGCTGGCTCCTAGCTCACTGTCCCCCCAAGCTGATGCCAGAAGGATCTGGGGTCCCCCTCCTGGTGCCCGGGTGGGTCACGTCGGGGAAGAAAGCTGCTTAGGCCCGGGGTCAGCCCTGGCTCTCTTATTCGCTGAGTGCCCTTGGGACAAGCCCACTCACCTTGCTGAGCCTCTGTTTGGCCACCTGTGAAATGGGCATGTGCTGCCTTGCTGAGTGGCAGGTGAGGGAGAGAAGGTATTACAGCGCCTGCCTGAACATGCACACACGCACTGAATTTCTCTCGCCCCTAAGGTCTTTTATATATATATATATATAAAGATTTTATTTATT
The DNA here is from genome assembly GCF_053574225.1 of Canis aureus. Classification (NCBI taxonomy): domain Eukaryota; kingdom Metazoa; phylum Chordata; class Mammalia; order Carnivora; family Canidae; genus Canis; species Canis aureus. The sequence continues at coordinate 30,539,239 of NC_135624.1, read as the reverse complement.
TATTCACGAGAGACAGAGAGAGAGAGAGGCAGGGACATAGGCAGAGGGAGAAGCAGGCTCCTTGCAGGGAGTCCGATGCGGGACTCGATCCTGGGACTCCAGGATCATGACCTGAGCCAAAGGCAGATGCTCAACCACTGAGCCCCCAAGTGCCCCTCTTGCCCCTATGGCCTTATTCACCTCGGGGAGTCCTGAGTCCTCACCCCACAACGGACCGGGTGCTCCTCACTCGTGTTTGATGAATTATTCCTTTATTCCCTTTCAATTCAGGCTTTGATGGCCTCTTTTTCAATAAGTTTGAGCAACTCTCTCCAGGCCTGTAAGGGCCAGAGGAGTGGGGGCCTGAGACTCCAGGGGGTTCGTGTGGAGGAGGAAGGGGAAGTAGACTTGGGTGCAGGCTTCCTGACCCCACACCCTGAGCCTGAGTCCTTGCATTGGCCACTCTGACTTCCAGGGCCGTCAGAAGCTGCATCCTGGGGCGGGTTGCCAGGGTTCAGGAATGTGTCATCCTGTAAAGGGGTGAGGCCGTCCATGCAGCTCTTCTAGACAGCGACAAATAGAAGAGTTTGCAGAAGCAGGGCTGCATGAGTTAATTAAGGATGTGCATGTTTTTCCACAAGAATCTTAATGGGCGTGAGGTGGTATACGTGTGGGGTATTCCCACCTGGGAAGAAGCTGGGAATCGGTTGGGGTAAATTGAGTTCAGTGATGATATTTTAAGCTTCTGGTTTGAAGATAGTCACAGTGCTGAGCATTTGCAGAGAGGGATCGTGTTGGAGCTGAAACAGAAAGGCTGCAGAGGGTAATCACCTCATCAGAAGCAAAGCTCCTGTGGTGTAGACGATGGGTAAGAGTTTGGGTCCTGGCCTTGGGATGAGTCCTGCCTGACTCAGCCTTTTCCTGGCTGACTTTGGAACTTGCTCACCTTGGGCAGATGGTGAGAATAGGACTTCATCTCCCGGGTTGTGGGGGGAACCTCTGTGCAGTAGCACGTGGAGAGCACACGTCAACCACCAGTGCAAATATGCTCTGACCTGATGATGAAGATGGTGCCCAGGGGTTGAGTTGTATTCTCCAGAAGAGACAGGTGGAGTCCTAGTGGACTCCCCAGGACTTCAGAATGTGACCTTATTTAAAAATAAGGTCTCAGGGCACCTGGGTGGCTCAGTGGTGGAGCGTCTGCCTTTGGCTTAGGTGGTGATCCCGGGGTCCTGGGATCGAGTTCCACATCGGGCTCCCCACAGGGACCCTGCTTCTCCCTCTGCCTGTGTCTCTGCCTCTCTCTCTGTGTTTCTCATAAAGAAATAAGTAAAATCTTAGAAGATCTCTATAGAGGTGATCAAGTTAAAATGAGGTCATTAGGGGGCGTCTTAGTCCAGTGTGACTGGTGTCCTTATAAAGAGGGGAACTTGGGACGCGGAGACAGACAGGCATGCGCACAGAGAAGCCAAGGAGGGGACCCAGGGGCGGCTGCCGAGCGACTGGAGGGAGGGATGCATCTGGAAGCCGACGAGCGCCAAGGGCTGCTGCCAACCACGGAGGAGGAGGCAAAGCAGGATTCTCCCGGAGGCCACAGGAGCAGCGCGGCCCTGTGGACGCCTTGACTCCGGGGTCCTGGGGTCCGGAGCTGTGAGGCAGGGGGTTCCTGTTGGTTTTAGCCCCTCGTTGTTGGGGCTCCGCAGTGGCAGCCCCAGAAATCCCGGGCTGCCCAGAGTGACGGCGGCACGGGTCTGCTGCTGGGCTGCTGGCATTCACTCAGCGAGCTGGCGGGACGTAGCTTCGCTTGCATGGCCCAGCCGCGCCTCCACATGGCACTTGCAGAGGACTTTCTTTTTTTTTTAAAGATTCTTTTTTATTTTTAAAATATTGTTTATTTATTCATGAGAGACACACAGAGAGAGGCAGAGGGAGAAGCAGGCTCCACGCAGGGATCCCGGGACTCCAGGATCACACCCTGGGCCAAAGGCAGGAGCCCAACTGCTAAGCCACCCAGGTGTCCCCAGAGGACTTCCCTGATGTGACCCTGCGAACGAACAGGAGGCTAGAAGTCGGGGCTCCCAGCCTGGGGGCCGAGAGGCACACGAGAGAGCAGCTCCTCTGGAGGCGACGTGACGTTACATCTGCCGTGTGACCGTAGGGAGACGGGGCGCGGGGGGCCCTGGCCGGCGGCCACAGCCAGTGAGCGCGAGGGATCGGAGGAGGGTTCCGTGGGTGCGGTGGGGAGCAAAGGGTGCTCCCCGGGGACTCAGGGAGATGAAGCACCTGAGCGAGGAAGAGTGAGCTGGGACCGGATCGGAGCAGAGGTGGGCCCTAATCCTGCTCCGGGGAGTGAGGCTTGTGTCTCTGTACTTTAGGAGCCCCCCCTCCTGCGGGGCTTGGCTGTTCCGCCTTCGTCCCCCACCCGTGTGGTGCCCCGAGAGCAAATTCAAACGGGAGGGACAAACCCTGAGCTTAAAGCAGGGAAAGAGTGGGGCTTCTGGGGGGCTCAGTTGGCGAAGCATCTGCCTTCGGCTCAGGTCGTGATCCCGGGGTCCTGGGATCGAGCCCCGCCTCGGGCTCCCCGCCCAGCAGGGCACCTGTTTCTCCCTCTCCCTCTGCCTGCTGCTCCCCCTGCTTGTGCTCCCTCTCTCTCTCTGTCAAATAAAATCTTAAAAAAAAAAAAAAAGTAAAAGCTTGAGTTGTTCTGGGTTGTAGAGACCGTGCTGTGGTAGAAAGAGGGAGACCATGGGCACGAGAGTCCAGGGTGAGAATGCCGCCTCTGCCCCTGCTTTGAGAGCCCCCTCTCTGCTCGCACTGCTGACACCCACTGCGGAGTGGAGATGAAAATGAGATCGTGTAGGACGAGTTTGTGGCACCTGCGAAGCCCCAAATAATAAAAGTTGGCTCTTGTCCACTCAACCCTATGTACGCATGGAACTCTGGCAAAGGGCTTCGTGCTGCTTATATATTTTTTAAAGATTTACTTATTTATTTGTGATAGACAGAGAGAGAGAGAGAGAGAGAGAGAGAGAGAGGCAGAGACACAGGAAGAGGGAGAAGCAGGCTTCATGCAGGGAGCCCGATGTGGGACTTGATCCCGGGACTCCAGGATCGCGCCCTGGGACAAAGGCAGGCGCCAAACCGCTGAGCTACCCAGGGATCCCCTCGTGCTGCTTATAAAAATCAGTAATCAGAGGTGGGAAGAGAGAGGTGGCATCTGCACAGGTCTGTCCTTCATGGGAGCAGACTCACCATCAGAAAGGTGGAGAGTGGGGTCCCTGGGAGGAAGGGGTGAGATGCGGGGTCTCCGGGAAGGCGCCGATAATGCTCCCTGGCAGGAATGATACTCCTGTCCTCCTCGCTCTCCAATTACTCAGAATATTGCAGAAAAGCCGGTAGAGGATTCTTAGCCTCCTGTGTCTTAAAAATAGCCCCTGGCAGCCCGGGGGGCTCAGCGGTTTAGCGCCACCTTCAGCCCAAGGCCTGATCCTGGAGACCCAGGATCGAGTCCCACGTCAGGCTCCCTGCATGGAGCCTGCTTCTCCCTCTGCCTGTGTCTCTGCCTCTCTCTCTCTCTCTGTGTCTCTCATGAATAAATAAAATCTTTAAAAAAAAAAAAAAAGCCCCTGGGCTCTGAGGGGCCAAGCTGTTTTCCCCATGACCCCTTCTGCTGAAGTGCCCCTTCCCCACGCACCCCTCCTCTGCCCCTCTGCCCGGTGATGACTTGGAGACATCCTCCTCCCAGCCACTCTGGCTACAAACCTTGTTCTTTATTCCACGCTGTTTATTTGAGCTTCCACTGCACACTGGCATTTTGCTAGGGGCTGTGCAACATCAGGGAACACAGCACGGAAAAATCCCCGTCCTCATGGAGCTAATGTTCCAATGGGGGAGACAGCAGACAGACATCAAATGTATGGATATGAGATGGTGAAAAGTGCTTCTGGGGAAAAATTCACTGCAAAGGAGACTGGGGAGTTCTGAGGGGGTGTGCTATGTCAAACAGAGTGTTCAAGGAAGCTCTCCCTGAAAAGGTGACATTTGAACAAAGACCCAAAGCAGCCGAGGGAGTGAGCATGTGGCAATCTGGGGCAAAATGTATCCTAGGTAGTGGGCATAGCCAGTGCAAAGGTCCTGGGGTGGATGTGGAACCATGTTCAGGGAACCTCAAGGAAGCCAGTGTGGCGTGGAGTCATTGAGGAGGCGGTTGTTGATGAGAGGAAAAGGTGATGGCATGGGTGGAGGCATGACCTTGTTGGGAGTCCTGGGGACTTTTGCTTTTATACTAAGTGAAGAAGGAAGCTCTTTGAGGGTTTTAAGCAGAGGAAGAGTGATAGGATCTTGGCTTACTTTATTTTTTAACCAGGATTCTGCTGTCTGCTGTTCTGGAGAGTGGGTTGGAGGGGGCAAGAGTAGAAGAGAGGTGGTTGGGAGCCTGTAGGACTAATATAGGCAGAAGGGGAAGGTGGCCTGGACCAGTGGTGGGGATGGCACAGCTCTGGATTTGTGGATCCCCACCCCTCAACTCATCTGAACCGTCACCAAGCCGTCCCAGGGAGAAGGGGAGAACTTTGTAAGTACTACACACTAGGTCCACTAACTAGGTTGAGCTCCTTAGGGACAGGGATGCACCCCCTTTCCGGGTGTCGCTGGCACCTACCCAGTGCCTGACATACACGGTAGCCGTTTCTAAGCTTTATTATGTAGATAATGGACCTGTCATTCCCGATGCCCAAGATAGGATTTGGAGCCCTCTCTGGTGCCCCCAGCATCCCTCTGTGCTTACCTTTATCGAAACATCTGTCACACCAGTCTGTCCCTGTCCCTTCCCCCTGCTGGTCTCGGAGCTCTGGGAGCCAGTGCATTTTGTCCACTACAGTCAATGGTGCACAACCAGGTGCCTGCCACTCCTCCTGGAGTCCCTTTGACACCTGCCGAGAGCCGAGTGTGACAGCCAGTGTGGGTTCTGATCCCAGCATGTCACTGGGAGGATTAAATTGTTCAAAAGCCTCAAGCCTGCAAGGTGGCTCTGGGCCTTCTATCAGGAAGGATGAGTGCAGAGAGGTGGGGAGACGCCGTCTGGGTTGGCGTGCTGTAGGGCCCTTGGCCGGTGGCGTGGTCTCCAGGGCCTGTCTACACGGGGGAGGCGCGTGGGTACCTGAATCAGGAGACTGGGGAGCCTGGTGGCCAATGAACTGGGGAGCCTGGTGGCCTCCTGGGTTGGAAGACCCAGACTGATTGGGGCAGTGTACCCAGAAGTTCGTGTTGGCCAGGTTCTGCTTATGTAGACCAGAGAATGGATGGGCCACGGTCCCATGTGGGAACCCTGTGCACCACTCCCATTTCCCAGCTCAGCCCAGCATTGTTTTTTGTTTTTTATCCTCAAGGCCTTTTATACTTTTTCAGTTAATTTTTAAATTATTTTTCTGTAACACCTTTATTGAGGTATAATTCATATACCATGTCATTCATCCAGAGTGCAGAAGGCAGTGGTTTTTAGTATAGCCCTAGAGTTGTGTATCCCTCAGTACAATTTTAGAACATTTTTAAAAAAGATTTATTTATTTATTTGAGAGAGTAGAGCAAGCAAGAGAGCACAAGTAGGGGAGGTGGGGGAGAGAGAGAAGCAGGTTCCCCGCAGAGCAGGGGGCCCGATGTGGGGCTCGATCCCAGGACCCTGGGATCATGACCTGAGCCAAAGACAGAAGCTTAACCGACTGAGCCACCCAGGCGTCCCAGCTTTAGAACATTTTCATCACACTATCCATACTCCCCATTAGCTATCACTTATCCTTTCCCCCAATTCCTCACCCCCAGCCATAGGCAAACTCTAATCTACATTATGCACATTTCTACACCTCCCTGCTGGATAGAAAGATAATAGGAGCTCATAACAAAATCCAGGAAGAACAGGAAAAAGTAGAACTGAAGATGGTGATCTCCAGCCTCCCAGGAATGACCACTATGCAGAGACTCGCAGCTACCTGGTTTCTACAGACTGACAAAATCTTATGCAAGTACTTTAATAATCTGATTTATTTTCACTTAATATATTGGGAGTCTCCACAGAGATTTTTACATTATCTTTTTTTTTTTTTTTAAGATTTTACTTATTTATTCATGAGAGACACACAGAGAGAGAGAGGCAGAAACACAGGCAGAGGGAGAAGCAGGCTCCATGCAGGGAACCCGATGTGGGACTCGATCCCGGGACTCCAGGATCAGGCCCTGGGCTGAAGGTGGCGCTAAACCGCTGAGCCACGCAGGCTGCCCTACAGTATCATTTTTGATGGCCATGGGCATACCATAATTTACTTAATCCGTTCCTTACTGGTAGACGTTTAGGTGGTTTCTGATTTTTGCATTTATGTGCTTCTCTACATACTGACTTATGACAAATGCCTCGAGGTGGAATTGCTGAGTCAAAGGATCGGCACGGTTTAAAGTGTCATACTAGGGGCACCTGGGTGGCTCAGTGGTTGAGCAGCTGCCTTTGACTCAGGGTGTGATCCTGGGGTCCTGGGATCGAGTCCCTGCAGGGAGCCTGCTCCCCCCTCTGCCTGTATAAATAAAATAAATATATATAAAATAAATAAATATATATATAAAAACAAATATAAATAAAATAAATATATATAAAATAAATAAATATAAAAATAAATAAAATCTTTAAAGTGTCATATGTGATGCCAAACTGTTTGTGAAAACTTTACCAATGTATATTTTCTGGAGCAGTTTCTTTTTTTTTTTATAATAAATTTATTTTTTATTGGTGTTCAATTTACCAACATACAGAATAACACCCAGTGCCTGGAGCAGTTTCTTAAGAATGCCTATTTCTTAAAACCCATGTCAGCCATGAACATTATCAATTGTATTAACCTTTGCACAACTGATAGGCTAAACATGAATGCTTTTATTTGCATTTTTATTTAAAAATTTTAAAGATATATTTCTTTATTTTAGAGCAAGAGAGAGAGTGTGAGCAGGAGAAGGGACAAAACGATAGGGAGAATCTGATTCCCCACTGAGCGTGGAGCCCCGTGCGGGCCTCCCTCTCACTACCCTGAAATCGTGACTTGACCTGACATCAGGACTGACATTTAACTGGCAGAGAGCCACCCAGGCACCCCCTTTATTTGCATTTTTAAATTTAATACTGAAGTGGAAGATGTTTTCATCTCTTAGCTCTTGGCTTTCCTAATTTATGAGTTGTCTGTATTTGGTTTATATATTTTTTTAATTTGTAGCAGTTTCTTTATATATATATGTATTTTAAAATATTTTATTTATTTATTCATGAGAGACACAGAGAGAGAGAGAGAGAGAGAGAGAGGCAGAGACACAGGCAGAGGGAGAAGCAGGCTCCATGCAGGGAGCCCGATGTGGGACTCGATCCTGGGTCTCCAGGATCACACCCTGGGCCGAAGGCAGGCACTCCACCGCTAAGCCACCCAGGCGTCCCAAGTTTCTTTATATATTAAAGTTACCAACCACGACTTCCAATTTTAGTGAATGTGTGGCCAAAGCAAGCACCTCAACTACCACTTCAATACCTTTTCTCATATGTATTTGTCCCAGGGATAGTCCAACTCATTCATTCAGTGATAACCGGTTGGTATGAATGCATGTTAAAGAAAAAAAAAAAGTTTTTGAAAACCAGAAACATGGGTTGCATTCCAGTGTTTGCTCAGACAGGGTTTGTATCTTTGGGAATGTCGCCTTCCCCTCTGGGAAGCCTCAGGTTTTTTTGTCTATATAATGAGAGGGTTGGCTGATGAGGTTAAAGTAAAGAAAAAGGAATTCTATGATTGTGTGATACTTGTACCACGCCTGCCTGGTCCTCGTATTTACTTAGTATCATTGAGTTTTAGATATTATGCAGTGTTTCTTTAATCAGAATGTCATGAATCAAATAGAAAGTGGCATGAGTATGGGCTATAAGAACTGTTAGAGACTGACCCAGGCCGTTGGTTGGTGATCTTGTTCTATTTAATACTGCGCCTTCACACAGACTTGACTTGGCCCTCAATGGTGACCTCAAGCAGCTTGCTCAACCTTGAGGGCCTTGATTGCCTTGGCAGAAAGTGTGGGAGGGGAAGCTGATGGGTATTGAGGTCATTTGCAGCTCTGTCTTTATTAGGCCTACTAAGAATAATGGGAAGAATCAGCTGTGAAGAAACCCGGACTTCCGTCTGCCTGCTGACCTGCCCACGGTACCACTATAGACAGGTGACAGCTGGATTTGAACCCAGGACCTGTGCCTTAAAACCTCTGGCTCTTTCTCTTCCCCCTCCTCATCCCCCTTCTCCCCTCTTCCTCCCTCTCCTCCCCTCTACTCATCCTCTTCTTCCCCTTCCTCCTCCCCACCCTCAATCCCCTCTTCCCACTTCCCCTCCTACCTCCCCTCTTCCTCTTCTCTCCTCCACCTCCTCCCTCTCCTCCGCCCTGCAGCTTCCATGGGAGATATGCCTGTGTCCCTCACACTCCCTCCATTTCAGGCCCCCACACTTTGCTCAGGTGGGTCCGCCTGCCTTGAATGCCTGTGACGTTCATCTGCTTGATGAGCCCCTTCTCCTGAACCTGAGTGTCTCCCCTCCCAGGAGGCCACTCCTGACCCACCTGATTCCTGATAGAATTGAGCATCTCCTCACCCGTGTCCTCTATCCACCTGTACAGGCTTTTCTCAAGACATCTGAAACATTTTAGTGACTGCTTTTGTTTATACCTCTGTCTCCCTTACTACTTACTTTGTGGCTTCTCGAGGGCAGATACTGTTCTACTGTTACCTTACTTGGAACCCGAAGCATCCAGTGTAGGATCTGCACGCAGAAAGCGTCCAGTTGAAGATTGTTTTGGATAAATTAATGAAATCTTGTACAATTCGATTCAGTAGACGTTTCACGCTCAGGAGACTGGAATGGTGTATCAGTAGTACAGGGTTAATAACAGGAACCAATAGTCCCCACAGTGTTTAACGGCTCAAATACAAGAGGTGTTGTTCTTTGTTCTTCACTCCTGTGAAAGTCCAAAATGGATGTTTCCAGTTCAGTGGTGACTTTCCACCACGTGGTGACTCAAAGACCTGGGCTTCTTCCACCTTGTGGCCCTGTGGCTTTGTCATAATTGCATCCATTGGCAGAAGGAATGAGGAACACAGAAGCGGGGTGCCTGGGTGGCTCAGTCCGTGAAGCATCTGACTCAACTCTGGGCCTCAGCTCAAGTCTTGATCTCAGGGTTGTGAGTTCAAGCCCCACATTGGGCTCCGTGCTGGGCATGGAGCACACACACACACACACACACACACACACAAGAGGCACACATATGTCTTAAAAGTCTTGGTCTGAGAAATGATGTATGTTTCTACCCTTGTTCCTTAGCTGGACCTCTGACATTGGGCTACGCCTAACCACAGGAGAGTCTTGGAAATGTAGCCTAGCTGTGCACTCAAGAAGAAGTGGGGACAGTTTTGGGGAACAACTGTATTGTCCTCAGTGGAGCCTGATACCATTTCTCCCAGGGGTACATTAATTGCCACCGAGGGACAGTCATAGTTTGGTATTAAAAGAGCTCCACCTAACATTCTAGATAGCTTTTATACATTTTCTTGAGTTAATGCCATAATAACCGTAAATACCAACTCGATGACGTTGGTGTTATTAGCTCTACTTCATAGATGAGGAAACTAGGACTCAGAGAAGCTTAGACACATGCCTGCAGCCACCCAGCTGGGAGGTGGTTGAGTGGATATGCTGGTTAGGAAGCTTCCTGATGCATAGCACAAGACTGGCTTCATCGGAACAAGGAGAAAATACCCTGACTCGTATAATTGTAAGTTCATGAGGCTGGGGGGTGAGGGGGGGGTGGTGAGTCATTCTCCTGACAAGACACAGTTGAATTAAGATAGTTCGAGAAGAATTTTATAAAAGATTTTTTAATGGTGGTAAAATTGACATAAAATTAACTATTAACCATTTTAAAGCATACAATTCAGGGACACCTCGGTGGCTCAGTGGTTGAGCGTCTGTGTTTGGCTCAGGTCGTGATCCCAGGGTCCTGGGATCGAGTTCTGTGTCAGGCTCCCCAGAGGGAGCCTGCTTCTTCCTCTTCTTTTGCCCCCCACCAATGCTTGCACGTGTGCATGCTTGCTCTGTCTCTCAAATAGATAATTGAAATAAAAACAAAAATTAAAAAAAAAAACCTGTTTTTAATTCTTTGGGGCATGTATCTATGGATGGAATGGATTAGTCATCTGGTAACTCTATTTTTAACTTTTTGAGGACCTACCAAACTTTTCCAGAGTGGCTGAGTCATTTTACATCCCTATCAGCAGTGTATGAGGGTGCCGATTTCTCTACCTCCTCGCCAAGACTTGTTATTTTATGTTTTGCATTTTTTAAAAATTATTATTAAGGCTGAGCTAGTGGGTATGAGTGGTATTTCTTTGTGGTTTCAGTTTGCATTTCCCTAATGACTAATGCTTCTGAGCATCTTTTCCTGTGCTCATGGGCCACATAAAGGGATCATTAGGAAGGCGTGAGAGGGGTCGCCTGGGTGGCTCAGTCGGTTAAGCCTCCTACCCTTGGTTTCAGCTCAGGTCATGAACTTGGGGTCCTGGGATCGGGTCCCATGTTGGGCTCTGCCCTCAGCAGTGGGGAGTCTGCTTCCCCACTGTCTCTCCCCCTGTTCATGTATTCTGCATCGAATGGATGGAAAGATCTTTTAAAAAAAGAAGGCATGAGAGGGTAGGGAGGCTCTAGGGAGAGTGTAGTGCCCAGGGCAGGTGGCCCTGGGACGCCTGTGGCATGCCTGGCTGGAGAGATGGAGAGGGAATGATAACTGGAACCTTGAGCCGGTGAGGGATGAAGGCGTGGGGAGGGGCCCTGACCAGAGCTGAGACTTGGGTTGACGGTGGCAGCCGGGTCATAGTGACCATCAGAGAGGCAGTGGGGTGGCAGGGGCTGGTACTCCAGGGTTACTCTCTCCCACTCTGGTCTCCAGCAGGGGCTCCCTGTTGGCTAAAACCATCCTGCAGCCAGAGGGGTAGGGAGCCCTTGCATTAGTCCCTAGAAGTCAGTGTGTGGCCCAGAGTGGGGGACAGTGGAACGTGAGGGGTGTGCGGTGTCACTTCTCTCCCCAGAACCCCAGCGCCCCGTGTCCTGCAGTTCTGTGGGTCTGTGCTTTGCCTGTGGGTTTCTCCCCGAGGCTGGTCGTGAGACCGACTGCAGCTGTTTTGAGCTTCTGTACTGTCACATCCAGAGGAAGAGACCAAATACCATTTCCAAGACCTCTTCCAGAAGATCGAGAAAGAGCTTTCCCAACAACCTCCAGCTGCAAGTCTCATTGACCCCAACTGGGTCACATGCCCCCTCCCCCCAAACGAATAACTAGCAAATTGCTGGGATGCTTTTGGACTGCTGGGCTCACTCGTGCAGGAATGTGCACTTCTGGGGAGGAGGGGAATCCCAGATGAGTTCAGGAAGGAGGAAGGGTGTTTGGGAGAAACCCACAGAACCCTTCCTGGGGAATTCCTTGAAACACATCTGACTAAAGCCCTCACTTTGTCCGCTCTGCCTCGCGAGACCAGAAGTGCAGGCCACAGCCTCCTGGAGGCATTTGCACCCTCCCTGCTGCAGGGCCTGATGTTCTCAGGCCTCCCTTGGGAGGGTCTCCTAGCCCTTGTCCTCCCTCCTGTGGCCACCACCATAAGAACCATCCCAGAGAGTGAGGCCTGATGGCTGCCAGAGCTAGAGGCCTTAGTTCAACCAGAAGTTCAGGCAGTGGGGTCTTTTGCAGATCTTGCCACAAAAGACAATTTTTGAAACCCACCTACTGTATGACCCGCTTCTATGAAGTGTCCAGGACAGGCGGATCTATAGAGATAGAGGGTTACACTGTTGTGCTGGGAGGGAGCCGAGGGTGGAAAGGGCAGTAACTGCTGATAGATAATGGGGTTACTTTTTTGGGCAATGAAAATGCGCTAAAATTGATTGTGGTGATGGTTGTACCACTCTGTGGATTATAGTAAAACCATTGAATTGTATACTTTATTTTTTTTTAAAGATTTCATTTATTTATTCATGAGAGACACAGAGAGAGGCAGAGACACAGGAGGAGGGAGAAGCAGGCTCCATGCAGGGAGCCCGATGCGGGACTCGATCCCAGGACTCCAGGATCATGCCCTGGGCCAAAGGCAGGCGCTGAACCGCTGAGCCACCCAGGGATCCCCAAATTGTATACTTTAAATAGGTGAAATGTATGGCATATGAATTACATCTTGATAAAGCTGTTATGGGGTTGGGGGGGAGACAGAAAGAGCTCAGTCTGCTTTTGTTCTGTTTTATTTAAAGTTGAAGTCAGCTGCTACTTTATTTCCTCATGATAAAACTTATCTGTAGCCTTACACTAGGTTTTTTCCCCTACTTCCCACTCACTTCCTCCTTCCTTCCTTCTCTCCCTCCCTCCTCCTTTCTCCCCACCCTGCCTCTCCCTCTTTCTCTCCTGTTCCTTCTTTCTCCCTCATCCGTTCCTTCCTTCGGATAAGTGCCTTCCTTCGTTGAGTCTATGTGCATCCTGTGGACCTGACCCAATCCCTGAATCCTCTGGGTTACGTGAGCAATACCCAGCTGGTGGAATGTTCCAGCCACTGGCCACCCCATGGAGGCCGGGTCAAGGATGCTCATAGTCAGAGGCCACCCTGAGACTGTCTTTAGAACTGGAAGGGGGCTTTCCTCCATGGGGTTTGCTGAGCTCTGGCTGGATAGCTGCCGGAAGGCCAGTGGCCCCCCTCAAGGGCAAGCCTGCCTGCAATACCACCCCCAACTCCCTCTGGGAATGCAGAGCCAGAAGATGCAGAGGAACCCTCCCTGACCACATGCTGGGAGCCCCCCACTCCAGCCACACCCGAGCTACATCTGACCCTAGACTTTGCAGTTTGCTCAGCCCCTAAATCCCCCCTGCATTTCCCCTTAAGCCCATATTTGTTGGGTTTTCTGTCTCTGAATAAGTCTAGCTGTGGCTTCTGCAGAGGCGGGCCCTCCAGGCTCGTCGGTTCACATGACTCCTTTCCACAAGCAATCCCAGGGCCGTGAGCTGGGACTGGTCTTTCCGCCCCTGTCTCTTCTATCAGAGCGAGCCAAGAAATCCGCTTCCACAGAGGAAACAGGCTGATGCTAGAATGTCCTGATCTAGCACATGAAGTCCTCGGTGAGGACCTCAGGATGGGCGTCTGGGGACCGCCCTGCGGCCTTTCCTTGTGACCTCCTTGTGCCCCGGGGAGGGGCCCGTGCACTCCCCTAGCAGGTTGGCCCCCTGGATGTGCGAGTGTGCAGCCAGACTCAGACACTTGCTGGGAGCCAAGGCCTTTGTTTGGAAGTGGGGGCCTTTTTTCCTTCCCATTTTGGGCTATATCTTGTAAACATTTGAGTCATACTTGTTCAAGACTGTAATGTGTTTGTAACCAGAGGCAAGGGGACCCGTGTCCACGACGAGTCACCATGATGCCAGAGTGGCAAGTCTGCCTTTTCCGCTTTGTCTCCCTGGCTCCTGGGAAACACGGCGATCAGCCCTGGGATCTGGGCATTATGACTCCAGATTTCTCCCTGTGGCTCCTGAGACTTTGAGGACCCACTGTCTGGTTCTGTCTCCAAGGCAGGTAGCTGAGGCCAAATCTCTTGCCACTTTGGGGGCACTCACCTTCCTGCCTCAGACTGGGTTCCTTGAGGTTCTCTGTCATTCAGAGAGAATTGGGGAAGGTGGGAAGAAGCCTTGCTTTCTAAGAGAAGTTGGGTTCACACCAGGCCCCAGAAGATGATGCTCAGGATGACCTGCATGTGGGACTGTTGCAAAGTAAAAGGCTTGAAGGAACCCAGGGCACTGTTTAGCTGGTAGTGACTGGTTGGCCACTGGGCCGTAATGACAAATGAGAGCATGGCTGGAAAGTCTGGGTGTGAGGGTGTTTGTTAAGATAGTTATTAATGGGGATCCCTGGGTGGCGCAGCAGTTTAGCACCTGCCTTTGGCCCAGGGCGCGATCCTGGAGACCCGGGATCAAATCCCATATCGGGCTCCTGGTGCATGGAGCCTGCTTCTCCCTCTGCCTATGTCTCCGCCTCTCTCTCTCTCTCTCTCTCTCTCTCTATCATAAATAAATAAAAATTAAAACAAAAGATAGTTATTAATGAATGCATTCAGCAAACATCTTCTGAGCCAGACAGCGTGCTAGCTGCAGGGTCTTCCGGTTTCCCCAGCGTCTTCTCCAGAAGAATAGGGACAGGGTGGGGGCTGCTTTGGCTCATAGTGCCTGCCTGGGTGATTTTCCAGGGGCCTTCCAAACTATGAGGCATCTTGAATTTGGTGTCTCCAGCAATACTGAGGGGCGAGGAGGGGAGAGGCCGCAAAGCCTACAGGGGTCGGGTGCATCCAGCCCAGGTGTCCCCCTCTGCACCTGGGAGACACACAGCTGTAGAATAGAAGAGCTTTAAATCCTCATTGGAAGGAAAGAGCCTTGACTCTGGGGTAAACTTAATTTTGCAAAGAAGTTTTGTAGACATTGGCTGATACTTCTCAGTTTACAGGCAGTAAAATTCCTGAGAAGCAAGATGGCATTCCAGAAAGAAGTGTGAGGATCGGGATTGCCCCAACAGTGGCGTCACCTGGTTGCAAGGCTTTGTCAGGGTGGGGCTGACAGGTGGCTTCTTCCAGAGATTCCTGTTGACTGGAGGTGGTGGGGTAGGAAAGGTGAATTCAGGTCACATGAGTATTTCCCTAGAGTGGAAAAGGAACCCCCTCATTTCCCTTCTGACACCTCATACACAATTCTTTCTGATGTTTCCTTGTTTTTATCTGATTCTGAACATATATTCATTCAGTCAACAGGTGTTTACTGAACACTTGTAAAGCATGTTGCGACATCATGTCAGGTGACTCTATTATTGTGTTCAGGCTTCCCCACAAACTGCCTCTGCCTTCAGGAAGGAGATGCAACTCATGAGTCTGGTCCCTCTCTGTAGCCACAACGTGTGCTTCCTTTTCTTTGCCGGCCTGTCCTCTCCCTCTTTCAGAGCCATCTTCTTCCAGGAAGCCTTCCCTGATTGAACGTGCCCTTCTGTAACCATTCAGCAGACAGTGTTGGGTGCCTTCTGCACTTCAGGACCTTAGTCAGAAGGGCCTTAAGAGTCACGATCAAAGATTTAGAGGAAAATAAGTCATGGTCCTTGTCCTGGAGGAACCTCTGGTACTGAGTATGATCATGGGAGCAAAGTTAGCCTTTGTACGTGGAGGTTTTCAGCATGTTCCCACAGTTCTGTTAGTGTGGCATTTTGCTCTTGTTTCCTATTCTTCAGGAAACTTATGGAGATTGTAAGTCAGCAGAGGGAAAGTGTCCACCCATCAGAATGCATCTATTGTGTTATTGTGCTACTCGTGCAACAGATATATCATTCATTTATTCTTCAACTATGTATCCGGTCCTAGAAATTGGAACCCTTGCACACTAGTGGTGGAATCATAAAAAGATACAACCTCTGTGGAAAACAGGATGCTAGTTCTTTGGAAATTAAAAATGGAACTACTGTATGATCCACCAATTCCAATTCTAGGTGTATATCCAAAATAATTATTATTACTATTTTTTAAAGATTTTATTTATTTATTTATGAGAGGCACAGAGAGAGAGGCAGAGACACAGGGAGAGGGAGAAGCAGGTTCCGTGCAGGGAGCCCAATGCGGGACTGGATCCCAGGTCTCCAGGTTCACGGCCTGGGCTGAAGGCAAATGCACAACTGCTGAGCCACCCAGGCGTCCCAATCCAAAAGAATTAAAAGCAGAATCTCAAAGAGATATTTAGGCATCCACGTTCATGATTCATAATAGCCCAGAGATGGGAGCAACCCGACCCGTTCATCAGTGTATGAGTGGATAAACAAAATGTGGCATACAAGCAGTGGGATATTACCCAGCCTTAAAAAGGAAGGAAGTTCTGGGACGCCTGGGTGGCTCAGCGGTTGAGCATCTGCCTTCAGCTCAGGTCATGGTCCAGGGGTCCTGGGATCGTGTCCCACATCGGGCTCCCCCCAGGGAGCCTGCTTCTCCCTCTGCCTATGCCTCTGCTTCTCTCTGTGTGTCTCTCGTGAATAAATAAATAAAATCTTAAAAAAAAAAAGGAAGGAAGTTCCGACGCGTGCTACACTGTAGAAGAACCTTGGGGACATTGTGCTAATTGAGATAAGCCAGTCACAAAAGGACAAATGCTGTATGACTGCACTTACAGGAGGTATCTCAAGTAGTCAGACTCCTAGAGACAGAAAATGGAATGGGGTGACCAGGGGCTGGGGGAAGGGGACATGGAGAAGTGTCTAATGGGTATAGAGTTTCAGTTTTGCAAGGTGAAAAGTACTGGAGATCGATTGTACAACAACAATTAAGTGGATATACTTAATACACTGAACTGTACAGTTAAAAATGGTTAAGATGGTAAGTTCTCTGGTATGTTGTTTATTTAAACCACAACTAAATATTTTAAAAATATATGTATCCAGTCTTTTAGAGGAGGCATGTTGCAAGTGCTGCGACTTTTCTTTTTTTTAAAGATTCTATTTATTCGTGAGAGACAGAGAGAAGGAGGCAGAAACATAGGCAGAGGGAGAAGCAGGCTCCCCGAGGGGAGCCCGATGTGGGACTCGATCCCAGGACCCTGGGATCATGAATTCAGCCAAAGGCAGATGCTCAACCACTGAGCCACCCAGGTGCCCCTGCTGCAAAAATTTTTTTAAAGATTTATTTATTTATTCATGAGAGACACACAGAGAGAGGCAGAGACACAGGCAGAGGGAGAAGTAGGCTCCCTGCAGGGAGCCCAATGCGGGACTCGATCCCCAGACCTGGGATCACATCCTCAGCCAAAGGCAGATGCTCAACTGCTGCGAACTTTCTGGTGTACAAGCCAGACAAGGTCCCTCACGCCATGGACCTTCCACTACACTGAGCATCTACTTCATGCCAGGGATTGTAGAGCAACCCTAAGAGTTAGTGGCTCACTATCCCGTTGTACAGATGAGGAGGTGGAAGCCGAGCGGTGAAACAAATGTCTAGATCCCCAGAATGCAAACCATATTTTGGGGCAGGAAGGCTGAGCACCTAGAGCAAGAGTCTGGCTGGGGTTGCAGTAACTCAGACACGCTGGGCGGGTCCTGGCCCAGCACGCTGGCACAGAGCGCCCGGGAGCGCAGCTCAGCAGGCACAGATTGTGACAGGTGTCAGCACTGTGCCTTCAGCGCGGCAGAGAGGTCAGCAAGTGCGTGTCCAGTAGAGGTTGTGTCTTCGGCTGTGGCATTGACCTTGCTCCTCCGTGCACTTACAGGTCCCTCTTCCTGTTTTTTGTCTGTCTGGTATTCCCTCCATTTATTCCTCAAAACCTGATGCTGCCACCACCTCCCCCGGTGAAGCCCTCTGTGTCCCATCATCTGCCTTGTTTCTGGGCTTTGCACCCGCCTCCATCTTCACAGGTACTAGCAGCTCTTGAGCCACCTGGAGGAAGGTGCCCAGCTTGAATTGGCATGTGATGGCATCTGCTGAACTGTTAGAGGAATGAACGAGTGAATGAATGAATGAATGAATGAATGGAAGATGGAGCCAAATACTTATTTCAGTTTTGCAATGTCATGGGCATCCTTTGGGTCTTGTTACCTGTGGACTGACAAGTGAGGAATTCACTTCCTTAGTAGAAGTGCAAGTCTGTGTGGATTCTGGATTCGGAGCCACAGCTAGATGGGAGGCTGTGAGGTGGAACCTCACGCAGGGGCAGGTGCACTTCGATGGATTCTTCGGATGGTCTGAAGGAGATTATTTAGCTGCTCATTTCTCAGATTTACAGCCCTCTGAGGACTGTTCTGGGCTTTTTACTAGACGGGATCGGAACGTGTCTTCTCAGATGTACTTTCTTTCTTTTGATTCTGAGATGCCTTTAGTTGGAACATGCATTTCCTGACATCTTCGCAGGGCTGGGGGAGAAAACAGAAGCTCCGCCACATTAAATTTCATTGACAGTTAAGACACGTTGTGTTTCAGAAATAGGAAAATGTGCAACTACGGCTGTCACAGGATGGAAGGAGGAAGGTGGTTAAAAAGAGCGTTGTTAAATTGGGTTGCTGGGTAGTTGATGCTGATCGGACCCCCTCAGGGGAGCCAGGGGTGTGCTTGTGTGCAAGGCTGGTCTTGCCAGCTTGTTAGAGGTCTTTTTTTAGTCCCAGTTCTGGGGGAGAAATCCATACAGTGGAGACCTCTCTCCTGAGGCTGCCGCTGCTCTGAAGGGCTGCTGGGATTTAAAGGAAAGAAGAGTCTTCTAGAATCGGGCAGATCTAGAATCCATTTATGGGCTGTGCAAACTCTGGCAAGATGCTCATCCTGCATTAGCCTCAGTTTCCTTCCCTGTAAGATGAAACAATGATAATACCTGTCTCTTGGGGTTGTTACAAAGATTAAAGAAGCTATATTATTTTTTTTCCATTACTGTTTGTTGCCTGCACTGTCAGGTAAGGATCACAGTGATGACTGTGCTTCTCACGACTCGGGGCTGGGGGAAGAGTCCCTGGTGCCCACACAGGGCCTGCATGGGGTCTGGCGAGTACTTGGCATTGGGACGCCGTGCTGGGGGCGGGGATGGTGAACACCCTTCCATGCGAAGTCCTTTCCATCCTGGGTCCTGTTCCCTGGGGCAGGGCGAGGCAGGGACCCTGAGATGCTGCTCCTGGAAGGTGACTTATGGGCCTTGCCTGTAGACAGTGATGAGCTGGTGCAGATGTTGCTCACAGGGGCGCACTCTTGGCCCTGACTTGTGAGTGTCGCGGCGTGTGTGTGGGCACAGTACAGTCTGCTACCACCCCATTGTCCAGGAGACACAAGCTAGTGGAAGTGAAGGGGTTTTTTATTTGTTTTTAAGATTTTATTTACTGATTCATGAGAGACACAGAGAGAGAGGCAGAGACACAGGCAGAGGGAGAAGCAGGCTCCATGCAGGGAGCCCGATGTGGGACTCGATCCTGGGACTCCAGGATCACGCCCTGAGCTGAAGGCAGGTGCTCAACCCCTGAGCCACCCAGGGTGGGGGGGGTCCCTGGAAGTGAACTGTATTGTCCAAAGTCGTGCAGCAGTGAAGTGGGAGAGCCAGTGTTGGAGTGGAGGTCTTCCTGCTTCAGAGGCTGTCCTCTTTCTACTGCTTGAGATTCTCCTCCCCGCCCCCCATCGCAGGGACAGGGGAGCAGCCACCCAGATGGCTCTGCACCCTGCGTGCTCACTGAGAGTAAACACAAAAGTGTTTGAAACGACCTCAGTTGCGCTATTGAAACAGTTGGTAGCACAACAAACCCCAGGCACCCACGCATTCCACACTTCCCAGGGGACCCTGAAGGAAACGTGTAATTGTGTTGGAGGCACAGGCTGAGCTCAGCTCGCTTGTGCTGGTGCGAGGAGTGGGCCGTGGCTAGTGAGTGAGCGTAGCTGGCCTCCCGGCACAGGGCTTCCAGGGTTACTTCGTTCTTCTCTCCTTGGCTCACAGAGGCTGTTCGTCTAGCGTTTCGCTTATTTTAAGATTCACAAAACTTTCAGGATGCGACTTTTTAAGATGTTGAGGATCATTATTTGCTCGTAGCATGTAGATTCCTCTGACACGCAGTACTTCTTTCTCTCATCGCCCATGGGGTTGATTAAAGTCTCATTCTCTAAACATGAGCTCTAAGCCGAGGCCTTGGCTATTGCACTAACCATCATTATCTCCTGGACATTTATTTATTTATTTATTTTTATCTCCTGGACATTTAGCTTAACCAATATTTTTTCAATAAATGAATTGGTGGATAGATAGATGGATGGATGCATTTCCCCAACAGAGGAGTCTCCTTACAGGAAGCCCTCTGGTCAATGGGAAATAGCATGCAGTAGGCACTTAGTAAATGTTTATGAGGCAGATCTTAGGACGGTGTGGTCACACCCAGATGAGACTGCTTACGAGCATTCATCCTGTCTGTTGTTTCTGTTCCTGTCCTATCCGCCCCCACTGGACCATGACCTCAGGCTACCGTGACTTCCCCTCCCTGCTGTATGTGTAGTGCACTCAGACCATAGGAGGTAAGTTCCATGGTTACGGTCATCATAAATTTACAATCTAACAAGACAGTAATCCTAGCCCTTTGGATCGTACACCCTTCACTGACCCCTTCTTTGGAGAGGAGAGACCCAAACCATCTTTGATTGTTGTTTTAACCAGCAAGTGAGGCAGGGGGATGGGGCCCAGGCTAAGGTCCAGAGACGTTGGCACTGTTAGAGTACCTCGATCTTTCTTGGCATGGACTTACATAGAGTCTCATCTGCTTCCTTCTTCTTTAATTTAAGATTTTACTTATTTATGTGAGAGAGAGAGACAGAGAGAGTGAGTGAGCACAAGTTGGGGGGAAGGGCAGAGGGAGAGAGAGAAGCAGACTCCCCACTGGGCCGGGACCCTGATGTGGGGCTCAATCCTAGGACCCTGGGATCATGACCTGAGCCAAAGGTGGATGCTTAACTGACCGAGCCACCAGGTGCCCTCGTCTGCTTTCTTCTATATCATACTTGAATGAGTAGACCGGCAGAGTCAATAGGAGCAGCCCATCCCAGACACCTGCTGGCGGGCAGCGGGAAGATGGATGAGGAGAAACAGCAAGAGTCCAGAGTTACTTGTCCAGAAAGGCCACAGGTGCCTAACTCAGGGCTCCTTGGGGGCAGCTAGGGAGGCAGGACTTATTAGGGAGGCAGGCTAGTATACGTGGAAACTGAGTGACGGAGCAAGTAGTATGGAATCCCCATGACCAGCCGCCCCCACCCCCACCCCAGCATTCACCGTTCAGCAGTTGCTGCAGGAGAGGAGGTTTGACTTACCAAGTTGAAACAATCAGGAGATAATAATGGGGTATATTCAGTGTTCATTTATACTCCTTCATATAGCGTAGTGAGTAAAGTCCTGAGCTTTGAAGTCAGGCTATTCCAACTTTGAATCCTGCATCTGCCACCACCAGGTAGCCGTGTGACCACATGCCATCTAAGTTCTGTGAGCTTCAGTTTTCTTATCTGTAAAATCCAGACAATCACAGTTCCTTGCAGGATTAGGGTGAGGAGTGAATGGGGGTGGGGAACGTGCCCCGATGGGTCTGTCTCAGAGACAGCAGTAGGGGTCACTGTTGCTGCCGTTAAGGTGCTCTGAGAGTTCAGGATGGCCAGATTATAGGACAAAGCCTCTGGGAAGAGAGGGAATTTCCAGTGTGCCTGGACCCATTGCACTTCTGATAGATAGGAGGAGGATTGACCTAAACGATAGGTGTTTAGGCTGCTTTCTCCAGCATCTTGATTTTCTAAGGGACAACTTCCACAGACGAGGGAAGAATCACATCAGTAAATGGGCCAAGTGTTGGCTATGATGTTATGGGAAAGAGAGAAAAAAAAAAAGACATTGTCCAAGCTGTAGCCAGCTGCGGATGACTCAGGAGTTCAAAACATCCTCTATAAAAGGATACGCATCCCAACATCTGTGAAGTCACTTCTGAATAAAATTCACCACCTCTTTGGGGATCGGCAGTAGAGAGGGGTTTATGTGCCAAGTGAATAATATCCCTTATTCCCGCGTGGCATGCAGGAATCGCTACCCTGACTGACATACTGTAAGTCACAGGATAGAATTCCGGTAGAAGCAGCAGAAACACGGGTGGATAAAAGACGTGATGCTCCGTGGTAATGAATTCTGCTTCCCTCTAGCAGGTCACAGCTTTCAATCTGCCATCAGTGGCGGCAGTGAGGCTGAGAGGTTGTAAAGAAGAGCACGGGGGTTGATGGCACACGTTCACTGACGCTGACATGTATTTATTGAGCACCTATTTATAGGTGCTGCGTGTTTCCTGTCTGTATGTCTGAGTCCACCCTGGAAGGTACTGCGGGCAGGCGCCTGTTCCCACGGAGGGCTTCCTGTATGTCTGCCTCAGGCTGTCCCCTGGCTGTGCCTGGCCAGGGAGGCATGGGAGTGAGTTGGTGCAGAAATGCCCCAGCTTCCCTACCCCAGCATGGCAGTCCTGTGGCGTGGTCTCCCAACATCTCGCAGAGGATCCCTCGTTGGAACTGAGCTCCAGGCGCCTTAGCGGGAACCTGCCTAACCTTGGACAAGTTCCTTAGTGGGTCAGTTTCACCTTCTTGTAGGATGGCTATGAGGATAAAAGAGGTCCCGCTATCACTGCCACCACTGGTGGTTCCCATTTGTTTATCGGATGCTGGGAACCAAGCATTTTGCTCAGTGTTTCAACCGTTTGTCACTGATTCTCACAGTGACTGTATGATGTAGGGACTTCAAGTATCCCAATTTTAAAAGGAAACTGTTGTGTGAGGAGATAAATAACTCATCAAAGAGCCATATTCTGAGTTCTAACCCAGAAGCATTTATTGTAAGGGCCAACTTCTAATAATAAGCAAGGCTGGGATCCCTGGGTGGCTCAGCGGTTCAGCACCTGCCTTTGGCCCAGGGCGTGACCCTGGAGTCCTGGGATCGAGTCCCGCATCAGGCTCCGGGCATGGAGCCTGCTTCTCCCTCTGCCTGTGTCTCTGCCTCTCTCTCTCTCTCTCTCTCTCTCTCTCTCTATCATGAATAAATAAATAACATTAAAAAAAAAAAAAATAAGCAAGGCTGTTATCGTGTCTAGCAAAGAAGCTCCCGTGATTAATTATTATTAGCAAGTGTGCAACATATAGTAGGCTCTCTCCATGTGTTGAATTATAAAATAATGAATGAATGTTTGTTGCTCAAGATCATGAACTCTTTTTGGCTCTTGGCTCTGACTTTAGGCAGTGAGGAAAGTCTCTGTCCTATGGTAGGCACAAAACACAAATCATTCACAAAATTAAATGAATGAATGAACGCAAAGTGGTATTTTTAAAAAATTACTGATGGTTCTCCAGTTCTGAGGAAATCGTGTTAATTCAAAGGCGTTACTTGTTAAATCTCCTTACAAAAACCAATCCCAGGAAGGAAATAGCCTTAAAATCCCATCAGTATTTACCTCTAGGTATGAGGATAAATACAGATTTTATCTTATGCCTTAGTATTTTTCATGATGGACCCAGATTACCTTTCTAAACGGAAAGAAAGAATCTCTATTAGGAAAGAAACCAACAAACAAATAAAACAAAAACCAGATTCAGAGCATAAATGGGTCCCAAAGCAGCATGGGTGAGGTACTGACATACACGTAGATGCTAAGCTGGTGTGAGTGGTTTCTGAGTCGGGGCAGCAGGATATAAGCTGACTTTGTTGTCACACCTCACACAGCTCTTTCACACGCCCTCTCTCTGGAGAGTCACACCAGTCCAGTGACGTAGGATCTGTGGCCTTGTTTCACAAACAAGGGATCTGAGAACCAGAGGGTCCCACTGACTGGGACAAGGCTCTGCTCAGGGGGCAGAGCTGGATTGGAACTTAGGGATACTGGGCTGGGCGCCCAGCAGCCCCTCCTGAAGACCCATTAAAGGAAACGAGACAAGAGTGGAGGTGGGTGGGTGGACCAGGGGCTCATGTGGTAGCTGCTTTGAGCATGTACAAGACCCTTTTGTGGAAGAGAAGCCTGACTTGGACTCCTTGAGCCAGACAACTTGGGATTAGAATCCCAGTTCTGCACACAATGTCTTAGACATTATTATTTCCTGTCTCTGAGCCTCAATTTTCTCATCTGTAAAGCTGGCCCAGTGTTGTCTACCTTACAGGGTTATGGTGAGGGTCAGGTTGGCACCAAGTGGGTCTTCTTGCCAATTACCTGTGCTATTCATGAGCATGGCTTTCATTGTTTCCCAAACTGTATTGATAACTGTTGGTGTACATAAATTTGTGTTTCCATGTATATTAGTCAGATTTTACCAAATTAAAAAAAAACCAGGATTGCAGGAGCTTGCTTGACAGCAGATATTTATATTCATGGTCCTGGGGTTCTGGATCTATGGCTTGGCTGATCCAGGTTGGGTTCAGCTTGCTCAGGGTAGACTTCTGGTTGGGTTCAGATCTGCTCCATATATTATCAATCTGAGGTCCAGACTGAGAGGTAGCAGTTAACGGGGACTAGGGAGACATATTTATGGCACTTCATAGGAATGCAAGAGGGATAGACGTGGGACCATACCCTGGCACTTCCATCCACATTCCATTGCTTAAATAAGTCAGTGGTCTGGTCCAGAACCCAGTGGGAAGAGGAATAAATACCACCTTTTCTCGTGGGAAGGGCTATAAAGTCACATGGCAAAGGGCACCGATGTGTAATTCAGATTCAGGGTGGGAACGAAGAAGTCAGAGCAGTGACCCAGTCTGTACAGCAATAGATGTTAATCAATATTCACATGAATGCATACGTAATTATGAATGAAAACTCAAATGCATTCCATGATCTAATGTAGAGCTGTTTCCCTAAAGAAGTAAGATTTGAGGTAGTACAAAAGTTAACTAGGCAAAGATAGTAAGTGAGGAAGCCTTACAGGCAGAGGGAACAGTATTGGCAGAGGACTGGGACAGAAGGACCTTGGCAAGTTCCAGAATCTGAAAGAAGGCCATATACCTGTAGCAGTGAGCCTGAGTGGACGAGATGAAGCCAGAGAGATGGACGAGAGTCTGACCATGTTAAACGATTCTGGTTTTATCCTAAAGAACTGAGAAGCCATTGAAGAATGATTAGCTGGGGGTCGAGAGGTGGGGGGGGTGTATGTGTGTGTGACACAATCAGACTGGTGTTTCAAATTTTTCGTTCTGCATATCAGCCAATTGTAAAGCATAGAGCTTATTTGGATCTGGAATTTAAAAGAAGTTGTTTAAGAAAGCATTTTTGACATTTATGGGACTCTTAGAAATCTGAACATTGGATATTTGGTGATGTCAAGGAATTACACAATCTTTCTAGGTGTGGTAATGGTATTGCAGTTTGCATTTTTGTAAAAGACCTGGTCTTACAGATACATACTCTTCTATGTATGACCGAAATGGTTAAGATTATTTGCTTTGAGACAATAAGGTGGGGAGAGGAAAGATTGATTATAAATTGATGATCGGGGCTGGTCAGTGGGTATGTGGGGTATAGGACACTCTTTTCTATTTTTGTGTCTATAAAATTCCCCACAGTAAAAGGTAAAAACAAAAGGGGGGCACCTGGGTGGCTCAGTGGTTGAATATCTGTCTTTGGCTCAGTTCGTGGTCCTGGGATGGAGTCCCTCATCAGGCTCCCTGCATGGAGCCTGCTTCTCCCTCTGCCTGTGTCTCTGCCTCTCTCTGTTTCTCATGAATAAATAAATAAAACCTTAAACAAAATAAAAGGTAAAAAAGGAAAGTGAAGGTTCTGCCTGCAGTATGGAGGACCAGATTTCAGAGGGAGAAATGGTGATGAGAGGAGACCAGGAAGGGGGCCCTGGTGGGAAGGGTGGAGGCTTGGCCCAGGGCTGTGTTGGTGGGAGAATAGAGGTTGAGAAATCTTTAGGGAATAAATGAGACAGGACTTGGGATGGATCGGATATGGGGATAGGAAAATGACGGTCAAGAGTGTCCCTGGGTTTTGGCCCCAGATGGAGGGACCATGCTGAGCTAGGGATCACTGGAGAAGGACCCAGCAGCTCCCTTGGCTTATCTTGTTTTCACTCCCCACCTCTATTTCCCCTCCATTCTGCAAATATTGAAGCTGTTCCCTTACATAACACCTTTTATCCCAGACTTCCTGTGCTCTGTGCACTCCGCAATTACGCTTTGGTATGCGTGAATTAATTAAAATCCTCTCTCAGGTTCAGAGGGGCTGTCCTGAAATATGGATATTCATAGCTCTACCTCCTTCCCGGGCCTGTCCCCTTGGCCAGCAGTGGGGGAACACCTCCTCCCCCGCCCCCCCCCCCCCCCCCCGGCCTCCAAGCACCCAGCGACATGGGTCTGTCTGTCTGTCGCACCTGGGAACACACTTTGATTTCATGTTTAGAGGAGTTAATGACTTGTAAATTGCTCTCGACTGTAGAGCTAGAAATAGAACGCACGACGGATCCCTGAACACTTGCACAGATCCGAGGATAGAGACACCAGCCCCAAGGTGGATCACGAAGGCCCTGGTTTGCTGGCTGCCTTCCTTCCCATGCCCGGACAGCCACTCGGTGCTATGAGAACATCCTAAGCAGGATGCCGGCCCCCAGGTGAAATCACGTTGGCCTGAGACCATGTCTTCTCTCCAATCCCTCTGGATGACGCGTGTCACCTTTTCTCCTGCCCCCATCCAGGTAATTCTCTGATGTGACGGCTGAGACATGAGATCTTCAGCCTCCAGGCTCTCCAGTTTTTCGTCAAGAGATTCACTATGGAATCGGTGAGTGACCTTGGCCCATCCTGTCTGGAGAGCCCAGCCTGGGAAATACGGAGGGGTTCTGGGGGTGGGCAGTGGGCAGCAGGGGGAGGTAATTCAGAATTTGATCAAACTGCTTGTTGCAATCTGACAAAGACACTGTGGGTGTGCATGTTAGTGGCAAACAGATGTGTAGGGCGGTAGACTTTTCAAAGTGCTTCCCATCACCTCGCCTGTGTCCTTCGTGCGGGAGGCAAGGTGACAGGGTGGTGGTGTCAGAATGAAGCCAGGAGTAGCAGCAAGGAGGACACCGTCCACAGTAGGTGCTATTTTAGGTCAACGATGCTTAGAAACATGACTTCATTCAATCCACGCAACAATCCCACTGGGGAGGAATTACTACACTCATTTTACAGGTGGAGAACATGCCCAGCTGAATCTGAAGTCGGTTTTTCCTGATTCCAGGAAAATCTGCCCCATTTTGCTGCTGGGTGGCCTGGTGTAGGGGCATGTGATAGAGTCCACGGAGTCTGGCCTCAGTGGGTGGCGGTTTGTATTAGAGGATGACAGAAAAATTACACTGGCCAAGAAGAGGCAGATAAAAATCATAAAGTCTTGAGAATCTTAAAGTTGCCAGGGTAACTTGACCTAGGGTCAGTCTGCTGTGGTCTGCGTTCCCCAGAAATCAGCTTCGTGTGGTGG
Source organism: Canis aureus (assembly GCF_053574225.1). NCBI lineage: Eukaryota > Metazoa > Chordata > Mammalia > Carnivora > Canidae > Canis > Canis aureus. The sequence goes on along the minus strand of NC_135624.1, from coordinate 30,512,205 downwards.
AAAGAGCATGGGTGCTGGAGGGACAAGTAGAATTTTGGCTTTGCCACCAACTTGCTGTGTGACCTCAGGCAAGTTGCTGACCTTCTCTGTTTCTTCCTTTTTTTTTTTTTTTTTTTTTTTTACCTCTGAAAGGGAAATCACAATATTTACGTTTTCTATTTTTTGTGAGCGGGCTAGAAAAAAATAGTCAATGAAGTGTCTTTTGAAAAGTAGGCACGTATAGAACATTGTTATTATTTCAAGTTTTAGGATGGAAATCGTTTTTAAGTATAATTAGACAAGCAAAAGTGTCCTGAGTGGATGAGAGAGGCTAGAGGCAGGGAGGCCAACCTGATGAGAGAGGCTTTAACATGACCCCAACATGAACTGACAAGGAACTGTTACTACCTTTCAGGGTAACTGATGCTTCGTTTGCTTATTTTCCTAGTTTGTCTGCTAGAGGAATAGCTGAAGTTATGTTGTATTTTGTTCTGTTTAAGTCAAGAGTCCAACACAAAAGTGGTAGTTTCGCAGGTGTCTTTTCAGGTAACATTAATTATACTTGCAAAACCCAGTGCATTATTTACGGTTAGGTTTTGCTATGAATGATGTAAAATCTAAGTGAACATTGGCTTAAAGGAGATAGAGGTCTATTTCCCTCTTACCTGAAAGTTCAGGCACAAGTCGTACAGGGCTGCCACAGCAGTCTATGAGAGACCCAGGCACTTGCTCTTGTTTCTCTGCCTTGTGGGTCTCCAATCCCAAGTCACCTCACGGTCCACTCTAGCTGCCACTGCTCCAGCCATCACATTTACCAGCAGGAACAAAGCAAGAAAAGAAGAAAGGCAGGCTCTTTCCCTTTAAGGATGCTTCTGGGTATCGTATCTGCTGCTTCTACGTCTATTGGCTGGACTTTAGTCTTGGCACAGCTGCAGGAAGGCTGGGAAATGTGGTCTTTAATCTATGAGACCATGTACTTACCAAAATTGAGAGTTGTTCTTCTAGACAAAGAAGAGAGCAGATGCTAGAGGACAAACTTAGTTTTGCCAAGCAAAAAGTTCTTGAAAGATTGCTTGGAAGAGGAGGGGCCCTGTGGCCAGACTGCTGGTGTTTGACACCCCAGTCCATGGTTCCAATAGTTACATGACCTCGGGAAAGCTACTTAACCGTGGTGTGCTTCAGTAAAATCATATTTTGTGCATCCTTAGGAGGGTTGCCTTGAGCATTCGATGAGTTAAGGTGGAGCCCTTGGAACAGCGCATGGAACATAAGTGCTGTCTAGCTGTTAGCTGTTACTGCCTCTACTGCTTCTACTATTAACACCACTATTTCTGTTACCACCATGACTGTTTCTACTACCTGTCCTGACTACCTCGCGGGCTACTTCCACTTCTGTTCCTGCTGCTGGTACTGTTGCTCCTAGTACTTCTGTGACTACGACTGTTACTACTGTACATACCACTGGTGTGTGGCAGACACTGTACACACATTTTAAACATGTTATCCTCACAGTGTGGTAAGTATTCTTTTCCCGATGTGAAGATAAGAGTCAGTGAGGATAGGAAACGTGTCAGGCGTCCTGCAGCTGGCAGGGTAGTGGCTTCCTGTCGGGTGGGTAGGACAGTGATGGGAAAAGGGGGCACGGGGCCCCTGCTGGGGTTCTGCAAATGTTCTGTCCCCCGATCTGGGTGCTGGTGACCCAGGTATAAAAACTCCTTGAATGACACACGTATGACACTGATAAAGTATTTATACTGTATCTCAATAAAAATGTATCATGGAGCAGGTAGGTGGTAGATAGGAGTGAAACCTACACCTGCCTGATTTCAAAAAGCCTGTACTCTCTTAACTGTAACATAAGACCCACCACCTTTGCTTCTTTTTATTTGTTTGTTGACTCTTTCGTATAACAGGTGGATCAACTGCTTATGATTTAGGTGCCAGGACCCAGGCCAGGCTGCTTTGGGTACAAAGGTGCAAGCAGCAGGCACAACTAGCTCCTCATGGGGCTCTCTGCTCAGGGGAAAAGAAAAGTGGTAAATCCCATACAGAATGACAGCCACAGGGTTAGGCTGAGTGGGGGACCCTCCTGGGCCACAGGAGGGACATGTCAACTCCCCCCCCACAATGCGGATCTGTGTCTGCTAACATAACGTAGCTCTTCATCTCAACAGACGCCTCGGGGAGGGAGAGGAGCTCCAGCTCCGTGGGTAAGCTGGGCACATGAGGGCTACATCTGAAAGCAGGAAGCATTTCCCTCTGTTCTCCGCTCACCGGCCCTGAGAAGGGGTCAGCTTTTCTTTTTTCTTGTTTGTCTGGGCAAGTTGTCGCTCTACACTTGGTGTTGCCTGGAGCAGAGAGGAGTTAGAGTTTGGAGCTCAGTAGATAAGCAGGGGAACCCTGCAGAGACTTTTACGTGTATTGAGACCTAAGTTTGGGGACCTCCTGCTTGGTTTGTTTGGTTATTAACGTGTGTGTGTGTGTGAACGAATGACTAAAATCATACCTCACCACTGTGCACGTGCCACCCCTGGGAAGGCTCATGTCCAGGGGAATGAAGAACAATGTGTTTCCTTTTTTTCCATCCCAAATATCACCAGGACAGCAACTGGAAGTGGGATTGGATTCTGAGCCAGCAGTAGAAATCAGTTTGGCCTTATTTCCAGGGTTTTTCTCCATATGTAGATACTAACCAGTGGAAACTCTAGACCCTCCTAAGTCAAGGCCCAGAGAAACGTCTGTGACCCCCCTTCACCCCCGCCCTCCTTTGCTTTTCCAAAGGGTCAAGGCAGATGCCCTGTTATTATCATGTCGCCAGCTGTCAGCCCAAATCGAATTTCCCTGAGCCCAGCTGATGCCCCTTTTTGGCCACAGGGCAGGGGTCAGGAATGAAGGCTGCACATGGACAGGAAATGTGTCCCTCGGGCTGAACACAGAAGCGCTGACCTCTCAACTCTGAGTTGAATTTCTAACATTGTTGGAAGGGTTGAGAAGCATTATGATTTCTAAATGTAAAAGAAAAACACATTTTAGAAAAACAACATTCAAGTTCACTGTGAAAGCCCTGTCAGTATCATGGAGGCTGCTTGAAAGTCACTGGTGACTTCGTGGATTGGCCATTCCTTGGTTAGACGCATAAAGGGAGGAAGGTGTCACCCGGACGAGGACTGGGAAATTGTGTTTTTGATCGTGATGCTTGCCCTCCTTCCCTTCATTTTTTTTCCTCCCCTCCTTCAAAATTTATTGAGCAGCTACTATGTGCCAGGCCCTAGGCTGAGTCCCGGGCTCATAGATGAATAGGACCCGCTGCAAAGCCTTCCAGAGCTTATCACGCACTCACTTAAAAAAGTTCATTATATAGAGTTTATTGAGCACCTAAGTTGCTCTTGTCTCTTAGTAGAAATAAAAGACACAGTTCCTTCTCCTACTGAGTGTATACTTTATTAATTTTTTCACTTGCTCACTCAGCAAACACATTCTGAGCACCTACTATGTGCCAGGGACTGTTCCAGTAGCTGGGATGCCAAGATGAACAAGATATAGCTTCCGTCTTGCTGGAGCTGAAAGACTGGACCATGCTGTGTTCCTCTCTATGGGTGCTGTAACAAAGTACTGCAGACCTGGTGATTAAAACAATAGGTTTCTTGTCTCACTGTTCTGGAGGCTGGAAGTCTGAGATCGAGGTGTGGCAGGGCTCTGCTGTCACTGAAACCCACAAGGGAGCACCTTCCCTTGCCTCTTCTAAGCTCCTGGTATGTGCTGGCAAGGCTTGGGTGTCCTTTGGCTTGGGTATCCACAGCCTCTGGTCTCTGCTTTGGTTGTCACGTAACCTTCTCTGTGTGTCTCTCTCCTATGAGGACACCAGTCATATTGGAATAAGAGCCTGCCCTACTCCATTGTGACGTCATCTTAATTTATATTTTAATTATATCTGCAAAGACCCAAATAAACTTACGTGCATGGGCACCTGACTCCAGGATGTTAACACTGGGTGGAGGAGGTACATGGTTCAGCTTATGACAAACATATATCACAATGCAAAGCACATATGAGGGGACCTGGAGAAAGTGTCATTATCTTCCCCTTCTTCATTTCCTCTCTGCATCTAGAAGGTGCGCACCCAGAGTCAGCAAGTCTGTGTTGCTCTGAGCAAGCGATTCTGGAATATGTGCCAGGGAAATGAAGCAGACCTTTTTTATGGTGCACTTATGGGGAGGTGTTCTTGTGTGGTCCCAGGTGATAGGCAGGGCTCTTTCCTGCCATTCTCATATGTTTTTGTTTCATGGGGTGGCTGATGAAGCAATCATGGGGACATGATTCCTTGGCTTTCAGGTGGTGGTGAGAACTGTGAGTTCCTATCCTGGCTGTGCTCTTGCTGGTTTTGTGAGTCTGGCTACATTTCTTCACCTTTCTCTGCCTCAGGCATCCCATCTATACCTCACCCTAGTGATCTTGTGAGGACCAGATGGGATCAAATCTATATGTAAAATGTTGACGAGAGCACCTGGGCCATCGTAGATATTTGGTGCTCGCTGGTGGGGGCTGTGCCAAGGCATATAGCACCTTCCTGAGAGTGGGCTTGCCCCCTCACTCAGCACATTCCCCTCAAAGGAGACTTTTGTTCAGTATTTCATGCCATTCACCATAAGAACATTTCCCCGTAATCTCTCCTAAGGAAAGGCTTTTTGGAAATACAGAAAATATCGCCCTTGCACAAAGGTGTGCATTTAAAATGGTAAACAGTTGCAAACAAGATGAAAACCTGTCCTACAATGAGAAATGAACTAACAAATTAGGACAAAATGATTAAAAAAAATTAGGGTAAAACACTGAAAACCATTGTAGCCATTAGAATTATGATCACTTTTCTAGAGTTAGGAGAATGCTTGTAATCTAAATGTCATGTTAAAAACAAAAACCTTTAATTTTTAGGCAATTACTTAATTCTTCTGTGCTTTGGTTTCCTCACCTGTGGAGACAATTCACAGTACCTTCTTTAGACATAGGATGGAGAATTCAGTGGGATCATACGTAGAAAGCACATGATGAGCACCCTGACCATGTTAGGTGCCTGCCAGCTGTTAATTGTTGTTTTTATTTACCATCTGGTTTAAATCATGTGCAAAATATCCATAATAAAATACTAAGAATCAGGGACGCCTGGGTGGCTCAGCGGTTGAGCATCTGTCTTTGGCTCAGGGTGTGATCCCGGAGTCCCAGGATTGAATCCCACATCGGGCTTCCTGCATGGAGCCTGCTTCTCCCTCTGCCTATGTCTCTGCCTCTTTCTTTCTCTGTGTCTCTCATGAATAAATAAATAAATTAAAAAAAATAAAAAATAAAGTAAAATACTAAGAATCAGTAACACAGATGAAACACACACAGTTTCCCTTCTAGATACTTATGCAAAGGGGCTGCAATCTGTCAATCACTCAACAAATGTGGAGCAACATCTAGATCAAGCACTCTTAGCCCACAGAACAGTAGGTCTCGGTCTCCGAGTGTGCTCGGAATCCCTTCTAAGGGCTTTTTAAAAGAATACAGATGCTTGGAGATGCTGACTTAAGAGATGTGTGGTAGGTCCCAGGCATCTGTAGTCTTAAAAAATAGTTCCACAAGTGATTTTGATTCTTAGGATTGAGATAAGGCACAGTTACCTCCCTCAAGAAGTTTGCAAACCAGATGAGGAGATGGAAACAGGAGGCGCATTGAAAGATAAAGCATAATATAAGGCTAATATAGGTTCTGCAGAATGAGGCTCCCAGCTCTGGCTCCTCTGCAGAAACCTGTAAAAATAAAGACCCCCAAGATGTATGGATCAGACTTCACTCTCCCAGGGTGAAGTCTTTGCAGAAAGTTCTGATGGTCAGCTAGGTGCAGAGCTATTGTTGAGGCTTCTGAATGGTAGAACAATTCTAGAGAACCCAGAGGGATCCTTTCATCCTGGGATTGTCACAAAAGCACCCCTGAGGAGGTGTGATTCCAGGTCAGGCTTTTGACAAAGCCTCCCTGTGTGTTTCACCTTTGCATCTCCCTCCCCCTGCTGCCAGCACTCACCTGCAGTGCAGTGCATAGACTGTGAACAGCTGTCTTCTGAAGCCTTTTTCTCTAAGCCTGTGAGGCTGATGGGTTTCCTCTGGTTGGTATTGGTGAGTGATTTTATTTTATTTTATTTTATTTTATTTTATTTTATTTTATTTTATTTTATTTTATTTTATTTTATTTTAAGGTTTATTATTTATTTATTCATGTGAGACACAGACAGGGAGAGACATAGGCAGAGGGAGAAGCAGGCTCCCCACAGTGAGCCCGATGCAGGACTTGATCCCAGGACTCCAGGATCACTCCCTGAGCCAAAGACAGATGCTCAACCACTGAGCCATCCAGGCGTCCCGGTAAATGCTTTTAAATACATACATACATATGTATATTATTTTATACATATTATACATATGTATATGTATATTATTTGTATACACACACATACATATACATAAATAATTTATTTAAAATATTTTTAGTTGTGCTGAAATGCACATAACATAAAATTTACCATCTTTTTTTTTAATAAATTTATTTTTTATTGGTGTTCAATTTACCAACATACAGAATAACACCCAGTGCTCATCCCATCAAGTGCCCCCCTCAGTGCCCGTCACCCATTCACCCCCACCCCCCGCCCTCCTCCCCTTCCGCCACCTCTAGAAAATTTACCATCTTAATAATTTTTAAATGGTATTAAATATATTCATGTTGGGCTGCCTGCGTGGCTCAGTCGGTTGGGTGTTTGCCTTCAGCTCAGGTCATGGTCCCAAGGTCTCTACTCAGCGGGGATTCTGCTTCTCCCTCTCCCTCTACCCCTTTCCCTGCTTGTGCTTTCTTGCTCTCTCTCTCTCTCTCTCAAATAAATAAAATCTTTAAAAATATATTCATGTTGTTGGGCAGCCATCACCACTGTCCATCTCCAGAACTCTTTTCATTTTGCACAACTGAAACTCTGCCCCCATTAAATGACAATTTCCCATATCCCCTTTCCCCTGAGCCCTGGAAGCTATTATTCTGTTTCCATGAATTGGACTCCTCTAGGTACCCCCTAAAAGGGGAATCATATGGTATTAGGTCTTTTTGTGCCTGGCTTATCATAGCATAGTGTCTTCAAGATTCATCCACGTTGTAGTATATGTCAGACTCCCTTTTTAATTTTTTTTTTCATTTATTTATGATAGTCACACAGAGAGAGAGAGAGAGGCAGAGACACAGGCAGAGGGAGAAGCAGGCTCCATGCACCGGGAGCCCGACGTGGGATTCGATCCCGGGTCCCCAGGATTGCTCCCTGGGCCAAAGGCAGGCGCCAAACCGCCGCGCCACCCAGGGATCCCAAGACTCCCTTTTTAAGGTTGGCTCATATTCCATCGTTATGGAGGTACCACGGTTTATCCATTCCCTCATCGATGAGCACTTAGGTTGCTCCCATCTTTTGACTATTGTGAATCATGCTGCTGTGAACGTGGGTATATGGGTCTCTCTTCAAGACTCTGCTTTCAAATCTTTTGGGTATATATACCCAGAAGTTTAGATTTGCTGGATCTTATGGTAACTTTAGGTTTCTTTTTCTTTCTTTCTTTTTTTTGTTTTTTTTTTTTTGAGGAACTGCCATACCATTTTCCACGACTACAGCACTTTACATTCCCACTCATAGTGCACAAGGATTCCTATTTCTCCACATCTTTGCCAACACTTGTCATTTTCTGGTTTTGTAATACTAGCCATCATAATGGATGTGCTGCTGGTGAATGCTTTTAGCAAGGACAAATCATCGTCAGCTTCATATTTCATTTATGTTACATGGGCCAATTAAGGAATTCCCAAGCATTTATTTAAGCTCTAGGCACTGAGTATACAGACCTAAATAATACATGCATGATTCTTGCCTTCCAGGCTCTCGAAGTGTGTCGGGGGAAATAGGTGTATGGCAGCTAATTTCTGTCCAGTATGGGAGGTATAATAATGTATCTGTAGGTAGCATATGACGCCTTAATACAGTTAAAAGTGGTAGGAAATGATGACTGAATTTAGTGCCTTGCTGTAACACACATGAGGTACATTATTCAAGCAGACTTAGAGGTCTAGGTGTTTGGATTGTGCAGCAGAACTTTCTGTAATGATGGATGTTCTGTGTCTGCGGTGTCCATTTAGCCACATGTGGCTGCTGAGCACTTAAAATGTGCTTAGTGCAGGAAGCCTGGGTGGCTCAGTGGTTTGGCACCTGCCTTTGGCCCAGGGCGTGATCCTGGAGTCCCAGGACCAAGTCCTTCATGGGGCTCCCTGCATGGAGCCTGCTTCTCCCTCTGCCTGTGTCTCTGCCTCTCTGTGTGTGTGTCTTTCATGAATAAATAAAATCTTTTAAAAGGAATGTGCTTAGTGCAACCAGGAGAGGGAATTTTTAAAGTTTACTTAATCTTAATGAATTTACATTTAAATTGAAATTAGCCATAAGTGGCTAATGGCTCGTGTGTCAGACCGGACAGTAATAGAGATTCTTACGTGGTTCTCAAATTTGAGTATGCACAGAGTATGCTTTGCCCCTGCTCCCTGACCTGCTGGGGAGCTGCTTAAAGCGCAAATTCCCTCTAGTGTTTCTGATTCCTTAAGTTGGTAGTGAGGCCAAGACTTCTGTAGTTTAACAACCACAACAAGTGATTCTGATGCAGGTGCAGTTTGAGAAATGCCAAGTCTTGAGTTTTCAAACTTTTGAATCTTCAGAATATTTTCTTCATATGAAAACTTAAGAGAGGGCTCACCGTATACACCACATGGGAGCAGAGCAGGGGTGAGAGCTGGAGCTCCAGCACTTGCAGGACCACGCTTCACCCTCCCCGGAGGAAGCTTCTTGTAGCACAGTTCAGACCATCTCGTCTAGCACGACCTCATCACATCATTAATCTGAAACCCTGGGAAATGCTGAGTAAGATGTGGTTTTCTAATAACCATGTGCATTTCAGAACCAATTTAAAACCAATAGTTCCCTCTGGAAACGGCAGTTGAAGGAGAAACACAATGTCTTAGTTTCAGCTACTGGAACAGAAGTACCACACAGACCGAGGGGCTTCAGCAACAGACATTTATTTCTCATACTTATGGAGGCTGGCAAGTCTAAGATCAAGGTTGCTGGCAGATTCCAAGCCCGGTGGGAGCCCACTCCCTGGTCCATAGATGGTTGTCTTTCCATGGTGTCCTCACGTGGTGGTAGGGGCGAGGGCGCTGTCTGGGGTCTCTGATAAGGATGCTAATCCTATTTATGAGGGCTCCACCCTATGACCTAATCTCCCAAAGATCCCACCAGCTAATTCCATTGCACTGGGGGCTAGGATCTCAGCATATAAATCTTTTTTGGCGGTGGTGGTGGTGGTGTAGACATTCAGCCCATAGCACATAATGAACACGTTATGGGCCGTGTTCTTCCTTGTACTAAACATCAACCACCCATCTTGGCATCACAGGAAGAATTGCAGAGCAGTGATTAAGAGCACCGAGCCGGCCCTGGATGTGAATGCCAAGTCCACCCTCAGGAACTTACTGGGCGGTCCTAGGCAACTTCCCCCATCTGCAAACGGGTCACAATATCTGCCACATGAGATAATACAGTTGACCCTTGAACAATGCAGGGGTCAGGGGCGCTGACTTCTCATGCTGTCAAAAATCTGCATGTAACTTCAGATTCTTCCCAAAACGTAACTACCCCTGACCTGCTGTTCACCAGAAAAAAGTCTTACTGATCACAGAAACAGTTGATGAGCACATAGATTTTGTACATCCTATGTAGTGCGTACTGTATTCTTACAATAAAGTAAGCTAGAGGGAAGAAAATATTAGTAAGGAAATCATAAGGAAGAGGAAATATATTCACAGTGCTTGTACCGTATGTCTCAGAAAAAACCCACATAGTTCAAACCTGGATTGTTCAAGGATCAACTGTGCATGCAAAGCCCAGCACTTGGTACTTAGCGTTCATTCTTTTTTTTTTTTTTTTTTTAATTTTTATTTATTTATTTATTTATGATAGTCACACAAAGAGGGAGAGAGAGGCAGAGACACAGGCAGAGGGAGAAGCAGGCTCCATGCACTGGGAGCCCGACGTGGGATTCGATCCCAGGTCTCCAGGATCGCGCCCCGGGCCAAAGGGCAGGCGCTAAACCGCTGCGCCACCCAGGGATCCCCCCCCCTTTTTTTTTTTTAAGATTTTATTTATTCATGAGAGACACAGAGAGAGGCAGAGACATAGGCAGAGGGAGAAGCAGGCTCCATGGAGGGAGCCTGATGTGGGACTCGATCCCAGGACCCCAGGATCACACCCTGAGCCAAAGGCAGACGCTCCACCACTGAGCCACCCAGGGGCCCTTAGTGTTCATTCTTACAGCAACGGCAGCAAGAAAACCCTAACACTGAGCCGAGTGATCTGTTCTCTTAAGCACTTGCTACTTATTAACTCATACTGTGATTGCCATTGTGAAGACAAGGTGATGCTCAGGGAGGTCCGGGACGTTGGTGAAGGCCGTGTTGCTGCAGAACGGCGGAAGTGCCGAGCAGGTGCAGGGAGTCTGGCCCCGGAGCCGGGACTTTCTGCTTCCCCGGCACTCCATCACTATGTCATCCCTTGGCCCTAAGGAAAGCCTTTTAAAAAGATGAGGCCCTGCCTCAGATCTTAAAGCTTCAGAATTATTCTCCAAGTCGGCTGAGCTTCCAGGAGGCATTTGCCCCAGCTGGCCACCCCACCCCCGCCTCGAAAACTCTGTTTTCTTTGGGCTTCCATGGCACCAAGCCCACTTGGATTTCTTCCTGGGACTCTGCCCTCTCTTTCAGTCTCTCAGTAGGGCTCCCTGGCTCCAACCAACCTCCCAGTGTTTTTGGAGACCCCCCCCTGTATGCTGACTAATTCTGTTCCTCCAAACTCTATCTCCTGCTGACCCTAGCCTCTGAGTTCCAGACTTGATGATCCCAAATGCCTGATTATATCTCTGTTTGGAAGTCTAGCTGGCACCTCAAGATTGATATGTCCAACATGGATTATTTCCACTGCTCCTGCACGAGATCATGCTTTGCCCCTGCTTAACACCCATCAGTGGCCCCCATGCCCCTGTCCATTTTACTTAAAATGAAATCCAGATTCCTTACAAAGGCCCCATTTTCTCAACAGGTGTTTGTTCTCACCCTCAGCCAGCGCTGGTTGGTCTCAGGACTCTGCCTCATGCTGTTTCTCTGCCTCCAGGGCCCATCTCCCCACATCCCCTGTCCCCCAACCTCCCTGCTCCTTATAAGAGTGACAAGTGTTGTCCTATAGTCTCAGCCTAAATGCTGTTTCCTGAGACTCTTGGGGAGCTTAGTCAGTTAAATATCTGCCTTCATCTCAGGTCATGGTCTCAGGGTCCTGGGGTCGAGTCCCATGTCCGGCTCCCTGCTCTAAGGGGAACCTGCTTCTCCCTCTCTGCCCCCGCCTCATGCTCTTTTTCTTTCTCATTCTCTCTCAAAACCTTTTTTTAAAAAAATAAATACTATTTCTCAGACACATCTTTCCTCACCACCACATTCTCTCTGGCTGCACCCCGTATGTTTTCTTCCTAGCACTGTAACAATCTGGAATTATTGGTTTACTTGGGTATGTCTGCCCCCTTCCCTGCCAAGACCACCAGCTCCCAGCAGACAATACTGATGGCTGCCTGGCACAGAGCCTGGCACATAGTAGACGTTCAATAAATACATAGTAAATGTTCAATAAATACAGATGGTTGTTGGGGTGCCTGGGTGGCTCAGTTGGTTGAGCATCCGATTCTTGATTTCAGCTCAGGTCATGATCTCAAGGTCGTGAGATCAAGCCCCTCAGCGAGCTCCAAGCTGTACATAGAGCCCACTTAAAATTCTCTCTCTCTCCCTGCCCTACCCTCCTCCTCTAAGAAAAAAAAAAAAAAAAAAAAAAAAACCAAAAAATAAAACATTGTTGTCAAAATCAAATCTGTGGCTCCCAAGTCGATCATCAACATGCAGTGCCAATTCTAGGTTTGTTACTTGAAGAACCCTTTCACAGCCGAGGTGTATACAAATGATTGCAAATTGAATGAGACCTGGGCTTTTTTATGGACCTTGAACTGTATTTTCATATTACTCTTTGCTGGGTCATCCGTAATGTTAGACCTTACAAAGATAATCTTAGGGAGAGCAACAGCCATAGATACCCAACTGATTTGGTTTTGGATTAAAATGGAAGCTATGAGCTAATGCATTTTACAGAATTTTCTCTGCTTAAAAAAAAAAAAAAAAGAATGAGATGTGGAGCACATTGTGTGGGTTACTGGAGTGCCAGAAAGGGGTTTTCTGCAAATATTTGGGGTTTGGTACTCATAAACAGCACAGGTTTTCCTGAAAACTGATAAGCATGGCAAGAACACCATAGCTTGCAAAGCTGAAACGCTCCTGCCAAGCTGAAGTGTGGAGTGAGTGTTTTTGGCTTGGCAGCAGAACTGCAGGTGGAGGCTTGCAAATAAGTGCAGACAGGTTAGGAACACAGCTGGCTGCAGTGACCACAACCTCTGCCCTGCTCTTCATCACTGCGCCCTTTTCATCAGCTGCAAGATGATTGACGCTTAGATGCCCAAGCCACAAACCGTGGCCCAGGGGAGTCCACTTCTAGCAGCTTCTCCGGAGTGAAGTCTAGTTGTCAGAAGTTTCCAAATGGTGAGTTTGGTCAGAGAAGAGATTGGGGATGGATTTTCGCTGGAAATTCTGCAAGCTGTGACCTGTGGTTATGTGTCTTTGGTGTGCCGGGCTCTGGACTCAGACCTGTGGCAGGTGTGATGACTGATGGCCGCTCCATCCTCTCCAGGCCCGAGGATGGGGTGTGGGCAGGCTGTGCATGAGGGAATATGTGCCACGTGTGTACTGGTACCACCTTGGTTTTGGATGATGAGATCCCAACTCAGACCGGCTTACACAATAAAGGGATTTATTTGCTCACATGAGAGAGGAGGGGTTAAGGGCTAAAATCTGGTGCCAGGAATGGTTGGCTTCAAAGATTTGGATCGCCCTGCATCACCACTGAATCTCTCCCTGCCTCCCTCTTGTCTCAGTGGCCCATTCCCTGTGCTGGCTTCCTTCTCGAGTTCTGCACATTGTGGGTTCCGGGAGCTGTCCTACGATTGCTGGTCTGACAACCCCAGTAGATAGAGATTTTCCTCTTGAAGTCCCAGCAGAATCTCTGAATCCACTCCCGTTGGTCCAACTTGGGTCACGTGTCCCAGTTAACTTGGACATCTAGGGTGATTGGACAGGTCCCCGTCACCTGGCCATCCGGAGCTGGGGGAGGTCAGCCCCATGGGAACCGGGAAGGGGTGGCTTCCCCAGGGGAAACTTGGAGTACAGTCACCTGAAGAAACGGTGCTGGATACCAGGGAGGCAAACCTCACAAGTGCCCACATCACTAACCGAGTAAGTGGAGATGGAGAGAGCCAGCAAGTTCTCGTCAGCTTCCTTAGAGGGGTGCCTAAGAGTCTGTGTTCTGCTTTGGCTCCTTTAAATGAAGCTCAAGCATAGCAGCATCTGGAAGCACTCCAGGCCATTAGTTGTAGTGTGGTGAGCATCAGCCCCATGTTCCCCATCCTCTACTCTTAGCTCCTTTGTTCAGCTCATCCCATTTGGACCTTGAGGCAAACATCTTCTGAAATGTGGGTCTGGGGTCTCTGCCCCTGGTGCCTGGCACAGCAGCCCCCAAATCTTGTGCCCGTTGCATGAGAACAACATTCTCCACCTGGCAGGCAGGGGTCTGATGGGTTGAGAGTTGGATCCAAGGGTCAGGAGATGGGCAGAAGCAGAAGCAGGTTTGGGAGCAGCGAAGGCTTCTTGGGCAGGGGCTGTGACGCTCCGGAAGCCCCTGCCTGTGGCTTCCTTATCCTCAGATAAGTCTCAAGCTTTGTCTACCCCTGTCCCCCTCCCTAGCGTGGCCTGTCACCGCTTCACCACATCTCTGTGCTCACCTCTCCTTGTCTGCTCTCCAGCCAGACTCAGCTTCTGTTTGGCTCCCTAAGGACCTCTATTCTCTCTGTTCCTGGGGCCTTCCAGATGCTGCCCTTGGCGAGGACACTCCCAATGCTCCCCTCCTTTCTTCCTCCTTTTCCTAGTTAACTCCTGCTCATCCAAGTCCCAGCTCAAAGGGCTCTTCCCTGGGGAATCCTTCCCTGACACCAGCTCCCAACTTGGCTAGCTTCATCACAGTGCACCTCCATGGAACCCCATGTGTTCTGTGTACGTGTGTGTGACCATCTTGCTTTCAGTCTTTCTCACTAGATTATACCTGCCACGAGGGTGAGGACCATTGCAGTTTTACCAACCACTGTCCATAGCTTCTAGAACAGTGCCTAGTAAATGAATGACCAGGCCCTGGGCAGCCAGTGAAGGATGTGATATGTGAGAGGTTGACTTGCTCAAGTGCCCCAGAAGATAACAGGCTCTGCCCTCTCAGAAGCCCACCTCTTCTGACTCCCAATGTCCTGCTTTGCCCCCTCTGCCCTGCAGTGGGGCTATCTGAGCAGCAGGAGACAGAGGGTGACAATTATAACACAGAATGAAGGCTTATCTGCAGACTAGGCCATAAATTACATAGCAATGTGAACAACTTTGATGTTGCCCTGAGGAGTTGTGATTCCCCTTTTTTCTAGCACGTCTTATGCGTGTGTGTTTATTTTAATCTGAGAAGACCTTCCCTGCCGGTAACTTGAGGTGATTTCATTTCACCTCAGAATGTCCCATCTGGTTTGAGCCTTTGATTGCTGTTGGATTGCCGTGATCTTATTTGGGGGATAAAGCAACTGATGGAACCTGGAGAGAACACATGTAATCCTAAAGGACTCTGGCTCCCCCTTTGCAGGGGTTCAAATGAAAGTTCAGATGAGTTCAAGCAGTACATGAAGGGCGGTCTTCACCAGGAGCTGTAGGAAGGGCAGGTGGCCAGTTCTGGAGAGGAGTCGGGAGACCTGGGTGCTCCTGTGGTCCCCAGACTGATGGGAAGATCTGGGTAAGTCTTCCCGCCTCTCTGGGAGACATAGTGTTCTGTATCAGTTGAGCATCTGTCGGTGGCAAGCTGTACACAGAAAGAAAAGCCCACTGCTAGGGCTGGTTTCAGGCATTGCTGGATCCAGGGATACTCCCGGGGTTGAACTTGCTCCCTTCGTCCTACTGGACAATATATGCAGACATTAAGATACTCTCCTCTCTAACAGGGGAGTCCTTGCTGTGTGGCCTTCGACGAGCCACTAACTCCTCTGAGCCTCAGTTTCCTCCTGCAGTGAGGATTAAATGAGCCAGTCCATGAAAGCAGCTGGCACAGTGCCTGGCACATCATTGGTCCTCTTGGCTTTGCCCTCCTCTCTGCTGGCTTCATTCACAGGCAGGCTTTCTTCTTGCTGGACCCTAGTGATTTGAGGCTCACAGTCTCCTGGCTTCTTGTTTACTGTAAAGCAAGTTTCACTTTCCCGAAAGGCAGTCAGTGATATGGATAATAGGTCTCAGGCTCACAGACATCAGGCCCATGCTACCAGCCAACAAGGGCTCCTCCTGGTGGCAGGAGCTCAGGGAGGGTTGGAGAAGCCAGCAGCCCACCTGCCAGGTTGGGCAAGGATGGAGTGAGCACCAGATTGAGAATGGGATGCTATTTCCAGGAAGACTGAATGAAGAGGCCTCGCAAACCCGTGTGTTTTTGTTTTGTTTTAAGATTTATTTATTTGAGAGAGAGAGAGAGAGAGAGAGAGAGAGAACGTGCATGCAAGCAGGGGGAGGGGCAGAGGGAGAGGAAGAGAAAGAGAATTCTCAAGCAGACTTCCTGGGATGCAGGCCTTGATCCCAGGATCCTGAGATCATGACTTGAGCTAAAGTCAAGAGGCAGATGCTCAACCGACAGAGCCACGCAGGCACCCTGCAAAGCTTGTTTAGTAAAGGGGGGGCACCAGTAGAGAAGGTGAGAGTGGAAGTGTGCTGCCTCTTCTGTGCCTCTGTGACTTTGCATGTGCTGTTCCCTCTGCTGGGGCTGCCTTGCCCACCCTGCATACTCCCATTCAGCCCCCAAGCCCCTGCTCTTCTGAAGCTACCACCACTGCCCACCCCCGGCCCTTTTCCCTTGTCATTTCTTTTCCATTTTGGAACAAGCTCTGTGAGGTGGCAGCACCGAGTCCTGGGAAGACAAGAGAGGACAAACCACAGTGCCCATGTCGGAATTACTGTGGTCCTTCCTCTCTGCTGTGTCTCCTCTATCCGAGGGTCATTTGTTCGTTTATTCCACAGATATTTATTTTTATTTTTTAAAGATTTTATTTATTTATTTATTTGCTTATTTATTTATGTACTTATTTATTTTTAGATTTTATTTATTCATGAGAGGCACACAGAGAGAGGTAGATACATAGGCAGAGGGAGAAGCAGTCTCCCTGCGGGGAACCTGATGCGGGACTTGATCCCAGGACCCCAGGGTCATGACCTGAGCTGAAGGCACATGCTTAACTACTGAGCCACCCAGGTGCCCCAATCCCACAGATATTTAAATTAAGTACTCTCTATTTTTCCAGATATTGCTCTAGTTACCAGGGATTCCACTGATAGCGTAGAGACCATAAAATCAGTAAATAATATTAACGAAGGAGTTAATTTCTGAGGGTGTATAATCTAAGAAAATAAACAAACTGGTGTGGGGAGCAGGGTGGGAGCAGGGGCCCCATGGACTGTGGCATGAGGGATAGCAAGAAGCCAACAGGAGGAGGTTGGGGTGCTGGAAATCCAAGGGAGAGGACGGCATGTGAAAGAGTCTACAGGGGCATGTTCCAGGAGTGACAACTGGAAGTGGGGCCGTGGTGTGGGAGGAGAGGATGAAGGTGGGGACGGTCAGGTCGGGGAGATGAGCAGGGGCTGGGTCAGGTAGGGCCTTGAGACCACTAAGGGGCTTGGAGTTTAGTCTAAGTGCCTTGGGAAAGCATCGCTGCCGTTCCTTGTCCGGCCCTGGGTCTGGGATCCTCACTGGTGCCAAACACTGTGCAGTCAGTACGGCAGCTGCCGGCCGCATGTGGCTCCAGAGCCCTGGAGGTGTCCTGTAAGGATAAAACAGGCCAGCTTTCAAAGACTTTGAATGAGAAATAAAGGATGTCAACTGTGTCACTGATAGTTTTTCTATTGATGACATATTAAAATAATATTTTGGATATGTTGGGTTAGAATAATGGTTTTTTAAATGAATTTCACCTCTTTTTTTGGCTCTTTTTTTTTTTTTTTAAAGATTTTATTCATTTATTTGAGAAAGAGAGAGAGCACACACATGAGCAGTGGGGAGGCAGAGGGAGAAGCAGGCTCCCCACAGAGCACGGAGCCCAATGTGGGGCTCTATCCCAGGACCTGGGGATCAAGACCTGAACCGGAGGCAGATGCTTAACTGACTGAGCCACCCAGGCGCCCCTCTTTTGACTCCTAATATGATGATTGAAAAGCTAAAATTATATGCACGGCCTGTGTTGCATTGTATTTCTGTTGAACAGCAGTGCCCTCGAAGCACCTGCAGCCATGGCTTGTACCGCCTGTTATCATTGCCTCTGGCCTTGTCTGCTTCCCTCCACGAGGACTCAGCGCACCTGGTCGGTGGTGGTTTTCCCGGCGTGGAGTCCTCAGGAGCAGCATCAGTGCTCCACCTGGATCTCCTTGGCACAGGCTGGTCCCGATGTGCTGAATGAACGCCCCGGGCTGTGCCTCTCGAGGTTCCCTTTACGTGCGGCAGGTGCTAGGAGTCAGCTCTCCCGGGGCAGCCCTCGGCTGGTGGACAAATGCTCCATCGACTTCCCTTGCCTGCAGGTACACAGCTCTGAAGTGTGCTCTGTAACCTTTCCCAGAGGTCCCCAGAGGCTGGGAGCCTGCTGCCCTTGGTGATAACCTGCTCTTTAAGGCACCCGCATTGGCTTCCTTCCCTCCTCCCTCTTATCTCCTCACTCGTCAACCTGGGATCAAGCCCTTAAATCTTTGTCTCAGGCTCTGATTATGGGGGAATCCAAGAGATGAGGGATGCCCAACACCTAGGTGCTCAAGAGGAGAGGGATCATCTCTCCAGCACATCACTGGTTACGGCCATAGCGGGTGGGGTGTGGGTGGCAGGGGCATGGGCTTCCGGGCCAGTCTTCCCCCACCACTGGACCTCTGAGCCAGAGGCCAAGGAGCAAGGCCACTTGCCAGGCCTGGGGCGTGGTGTCACACTGCTTCCCGGTGCCTCCAGTTGCCACACCCAGAGGGACAGTTGAGTCAGCAGCTGAGTCAGTGAGGCTGGAGCTGCCCAGAGAGCACTGTCCTCCTTTGGCAGTCTGGCAGTGGGACCTGGGACTGGCTCACATCCGGACAGCGGAGAGGGGTGTCCAGCACATGCCACGAAGTAGAGTATGTATTGAAAATGACTTCTTTTTTTTCTACCACTCCTGACCTCAGGCAACTTTCCAATTCTCCGACTCCAACTGCGTGTCGAACAACTCAATTCAATTCTGACACCATGTGCCTGGATTTAGCACAGACCCCACAGATGAAGGGCTCGGTCCCACTAGACTGCCCCCACTCCAAGTCCCAGGGCTGCTTCTGACTGAAGGGTTGTAAATTTGGAGTTTCCATGACCCCCTCCTCAAGTTCTAGAATTTGCTAGAATGGCTCACTGAACTTAACTAGTTCCAGTTTATGATAAAGGATACAATGTAGGGACAGCCAAATGGAAAAGGTGTGCCTGGGGCAAGGTATTGGGGTTGGGGGTGCACAGAGCTTCCATCTCCTCGGAGGGCTCCCTGCTCCCCTGGCACATTGATGGGTTCACCAGTCCAGAACCTCCCTGATCCCCATTGTGTAAGGGTTTTAGTGGAGGTTTCATTATATGGGCATGATTGATTAGATCGTTGGCCATTGGGGGTTGAACGGTCTCCAGCCCCTCATCCCTGCCTGGAGATCTTCCTGATGACCATCCTATTAAGCTATGAGCTATTTAGCCCCCTACCCGTGAGTTATCTCTGCAGCATACCAGAGACACTGTTAGTGCTCTGCGGATTCCAGGGGTGTCAGGAACTCTGTGCCAGAAACTAGGGACCAGGACCAAACGTATTTTCATTATGCCACTGTGGGCCATCGTATGAATGAGATCAGGTGAGGAAACGTGTGGAGACCCGTGGCTGGCAAGTTGCCCGGATGGTGGCGTGGTATCTGTTAGCGTGCGTTTAGGAAGGAGGGAGGGAGCCAGGAAGGTGACAGGTCTTGCTGTATAGAACCGCTGGTGTGCATCTCTGCTTCATCAAGCATGCAAAGCACTGACCGTGTGCTCCTGTTGTGGCCCGGTCTGGGGCCAGCATTGTACCCTGGTAGAACCTTCTCGCCATCAAACCCACCAGCTTCGGCCCAGGGTGTGATCCTGGAGTCACCGGATCGAGTCCCACGTTGGGCTCCCTGCATGGAGCCTGCTTCTCCCTCTGCCTGTGTCTCTGCCTCTCTCTGTGTCTCTCATGAATACATAAATAAAATCTTTAACAAAAAAGAAAAAAAAGACCAGCTCCTTAGCCTGACATCCAAGGCTTTCCCTGGTAGCCCTGCCTACCCCTCTGGCCTCAGCTATTAAACTGCCCACAGTCATCCTTTGCTCCCATAGCCACTGAGCTGTTTGCACTACCCCCCATCTGCTGTGCTCATCAGGCCTTCACATGCTTGTTTCCTCTACTGGACCACCCTTTGTCAGCCATCCTCCCAGCTATCTCTTCCTCCAAGAGGCAGCTCAGCAATACCTCCTCCAGGCAGTCCCTCCTGATTCTCTTTTTACCATTGCCCTGTCACTTTTCTGTGTCCCCTGTACTTATTTCTCCTAGCACGTCAGCCATTCAACAGCTACATATTGGGCACTTAACTAAATTGAAAGGACTGCACGGTTAATTCTAAGAATCGCTGCTTGGTATCAGTCAGCACTTATGAAGTACCAGATGCAGTACTAAGCACCCTACTTATATCATCTCATAAGTGCCCTATGAAGTAGGCCCTAGTGTTGACCCCATTTCTCAGAAGTAGAAGTGAGGATTAATGAGGCTAACAGAGATAGTAAGTGGTGGGGCCAAGATGTGCAACCCAAGCAATCAGACCCTGGTGCTTTTGTTCTCCACTGGGAAACAATATTTTTTATTGTTCTGCCTTTTACAGCAATTGTCTGTTTACTCTGCCTCCCTGGATCAGTCCGGGTCCCAGCAGGAAGCAGATGGCACACTCAAAAATAGGATAATTTGAGCAGAGTTTAATAAAGGACTCATTTGAAAAGTGTGGGCGGGGGGTAGGGAAATCGCAAGGGATGGTGGGGCACTCCAGGCTCCTATGAAGGCTGAGGGACAGGCTGCCTCTGGGAAGCCAGAGCCAGAGTGTGTGTGCAGAGGACCCCCAGCCAGCATCCGAGAGGGTGGGAGCCCAGAGAGGAGGGAAACACCTGCCTCCCAGTGTGTTCTTCCCCCTGTTGCCCTCCAGACATCTCATTGGCAGAACCCAACTGGAGGCCAGAGGACTAAGGAGCCCTGTGATGTGTTCAGAGCAAATCAGGCCCTTGGAGGCCAGAGGAGGACAGAGAAGGGTAGCGAGTGGCCCTGGTGGACCTCTGGCATGCTCTCTCATTGACTGTAGGCTCCTCGAGGGCTGGCTTGGCCTTGATCCTACGTATACCCGTGGCACCTTGCACAGAAGCCAGCAGGCTAGGTGCTTGGCGTGTATAAATAATGAGCAACTGGTCTGTCGTAAAAAAGGCTGCTTCTGAAACTTCTGCTTCTCGATCCTGTGGACTCGGGATTCTAAGTGTGTGGGTATATGTCCTTGTTATTTCTGAGTGTGTGTGTATGTGTGCATGACTGTCCATGTTGTTTCTGAGTGTGTATGTGTGTGTCTGTGTTACTTCTATATATATGTGTGTTTGTGTGTGTGTGTTTTTATTACTTCTGGGTGTATTTGTGCACTTACCTGTGTTATTTCTGGGTGTGTGTGCATGCCTCTGTCCATGTTACTTCTGAATATGTATGTGTGTGTCTGTGTCCATGTTGTTTCTGAGTATGCCTGTCTTTTTTTTTTTGACGATTTATTTATTTTTAGAGAGAGTGAGAGAGAGCACAGGTGCATGTGGGGGGAGGGGCAGAGAGAGAGACTCTCCAGCCAACTCCATGCTAAGCATAGAGCCTGACGTGGGGCTCGATCTCAGTGAGCCTTGAGATCATGACCTGAGCCAAAACCAAGAGTCAGGTGCTTAACCAACTGAGCCACCCAGGCGCCCCTATCCGTTTTATTTCTGAGTGTGTGTGTGGGGATGTTTGTCTGTGTTATCTCTGAGGTTGGTGGTGGGAATGAGAACGGCAAAGTCTTCCCAACTCTGAGACATCTGATTCTTTTCAGTGGCTTTCAGGAAACTCTTCACATCCCTTTACCCCATTTGAACTTGGATATGAAAGTGGAAAATAAGACTTTTTCAAAATATAAGAAGGTAGTGAATGCCGTGCTGACCTCACACAGGCTGCACGCAGCCACAGTCATGGAGATAATTGGGCCTGGGCATTCAGCCTTTGCCTGGATTCCTGAGGTGAGGGCAGGAAGAGCGGGCCCAGTGCTTCCTGGTCGGGAGGCCCTCCGCCCCATGCTTCTGGATTGAATCATTGAAGAAGAGCACCCAACCAGAGAGAGGGAGAGAAGAACAACCCGAGTTACCATAGGAGGTATATCTCAGAACCCAGATTGCTGGGTGCTAGGACCCAAAAGGGAAACTGTAAATCCAAGTTGACTATTCTTTTTTTTTTTCCAATTTGTGTGTGGTGTGAATGTGTTTGTGTCTCTGAAGGGGAAAGAGGAAGGAGTACATGATCCCATCTCTCTAAGGACATCAGATCAAGAAGAAGTTTCTGTCTTCCCATTTGTTTCTCAGACACGTCTGCAGGGGTAAAGCTGTTGACACATGATGCTGAAAACCAGGACTGGCTTTGGAGTCCCACAGACCTGCTTGTTAGGACAGGGGCCAAGTATTAAACTTCTCTGTGTCTCAACTTCCTCATTTGTAAAACTGGGATCATCTGATATCACAGGGTTGTGTAAGAATTAAAGGAGATATAACAGAGGCAAAGCTCTGAGTAATGGTGGGTTGGCAAAAATGGGTCTTCTCATCCTTTTCCCTCTGTTTTTTTTTTTTTTTTTTTCTGGTAGGGCTCTACTTAGCCCACTCTTTCTGTTACATTTTGCAAAATCCTCTCCAGTGAAACCAGAGGGAGGAGACTTCATTTCTTTGTCTTTTGTGAGTGTATTACTTGTCTTCCCTCTCCTACCCGCAGCCATAACAAGAGCCCACTGAGGCCTCTCTTCCCAGTTTCTCCAGTGCCCTGGCCATGGGCCATCCTATGGCAGCCACCCACATATTAACCAGAGGGTGCATTATAGCCTGAGGACCAGAGCATCAAAGGGCTTAGAACCCTGAGGCTAACCACTAGTCAATAACCATAAACCACCCTTGACATTGGCCTAGGTCCTTTGTACCTATTGATCTCCAGGTACCTACCAGGGAAGGTCCCTAGCTGAGACCACCAAAACGGAGCCGTTAGGAAACAAAACGGGCAGTAAAAATGCAAGCAGAGGTAGTAAGGCAACCAGTCTTAGGTTCAGTGGGGATCGATGCTGCTTAGGGACAGACCCTAAGGGAGCCTCACATGATTCTTTGTAGGAGAAGCCTCTTTTACATTTTGCCTTGAATCTGTAATCCCAGATGCCTAGCAGATGGGGGCTCTGTGAACAGTTATGGCTCTATCCTTACGGGGTAAATCACTGTGGCTCTGTTCTCCTTTTTGTATGAAAAGAAGCCAAGATGCCTCTGGCTTCTGCTGTTTTCCGGGGTTAGGGGATTGGGTACCTCCCATGGAAGCCGGACATCATGGCCCGATGAGGATGAGGACTCAAACTCAGGTCAGCTCGACTTTAACATCTGCTATGCTTCCCCAGCAAGAACCAGGCAATGAGCACAGATCAATGAATTGAGTGTGTATTAATGTCAAAACTTCTTCAAAGAAAAAGAAAGCACATCTGGCCATGCAAGTACTTGTTGAGAGAGTTTTTCAGTGATGTTCTTTATCTGCAAATGAACTTAATAAAATCATCCCATCATTAAAATTAAAAAAAAAAAAAAAGAACCAGGTAATGATGAAGCTGATTCATCGAGTCGGGTAAAACCTGCCATTTATTCAAGTCAGCAGATACATCACATAGCCACAGTGGACCAGAAGCTTGACCCGAACTCTGTGCCTTTTTGCATTCTGAAGAGCAGACTTAGTTACATGGGACCGTGATTCCCAAACTTTGCAGTGTCCGGGGTGGTAATAGGAGGATCTGGGGGGGAAAAAAAAAAAAAAGGAGGATCTGGGGTTTAAGCACCAAGGACGCAAACTACTGTCTGGACCAAATCCATCCCAGATCCGTGGCGCATCCATGTCTCTTCTGACTAGTGGTTTCTAACCGTAGTGTGGTTGAAAGAGAAGTGATCCTGGAGTCACAACTGGATTCCAGTGCAGAGGCAAATGCTTAGTAGCTACCTGGTGGTAGGTAGGTAGTGAGTAGGTTTTGAAACCTCCGTACAGTTATGCTGTCTTTTACAAGGTTGTGCTTAAAGATGAAATGAGAAATATTTGAAAGCACCAGGTCCCTTGCCTGGTACATTATAAGTATAAACATATCCATTTCCTTCCTACGTAAACTATTCAGCACCTTCCTGCTCAAGTGGGTTGATGTTAGTCCTGCTATGAATATGCATATGTTGGAATCCACCTTGGCAAAGATCTGAAAGCCCAAGGGACAGAGGTGCCATAGGCTTCCTGAGCATGGGACCATTTTCTGGCCAGAAACATGGCCCCTTTTAGCATCAGAGAATGTGAAAACCAGCCTGAGCCAGATCTCTGTGTGTGTGTGTGTGTGTGTGCGTGTGTGCATGTGCGTGTGCGCGTGCAGGCAAGTCAGTATGTGTTTACGTATGTATTTATATTCCATCATATTCCTCAGAGAACAGGTCAAATTATATTATAAAATATATGAACCAGTGGAAAGATAAATGCATAAAATGCGTACATTTCAGGACCTTAGGTAGGCTGGACTGTGAAGACTGGGAGTGGAAGCATAGCTGTGTATGTACCATAGGATTTTAGAGATTTGTTACTTTGAAACTACACATTTCTTCCTGAGGTTTTATCGATGTATTATTATATATGCCATACTTCTTTTTATCTTTAGGATTTTTACATTACTTTTTTTAAAGGCTTTATTTATTTGGGAGAGAGCGAAAGTGAACATGAGCAGGGGTGAGGGGCAGTGGGAGAGGGAGAAGCAGACTCCCCACTGAGCAGGGAGCCCGACATAAATTCCATCCCAGGACTCTGGGATCATGACCTGAGCCAAAGGCAGATGCTTAACCAACTGAGCTACCCAAGAGCCCCTAAGATTTTTTTATTTCTGATTATCTCTACACCAAACGTGGGGCTCAAACTCATGACCTCATGATCGATTGTCGCATGCTCTTTTGAGTGAGCTAGCCAGGTGCCTCATATATGCCATACTTCTAGGAACATTATCATATGTGTCTTTTGATGAACATATGTATGCATTCCTGTTAGTATTTACCTAGGAGTGAAATTGCTGGCTCATCTTCTTCTTTGATTTTGATTGACATCGTCAGAGCAAATAATAGTAATACTTTTGTAGAAACCAACAAAGATTCACACACAAGGTAAAATGGCAGTTCATTGGATTGAATGGACATTTGTGGGTTATAGGCGTTGTATTCTCACATATATTAGTTTATTCAGTATTCACAACAATCTCTGAAGTTGTTGTCGTTGGCCCCATTGTAGAGATGTGGAAAGTTGAATCTTTTCCCCAGTACCAGATGCTTATAAATGGTAGGGTCAGGATTTGATTCCAGGTCTTTTGACTCTTTTTTTTTTCTTTTTTTAAGATTTTATTTATTTATTCATGAGAAACACAGAGAAAGAGGCAGAGACATAGGCAGAGGGAGAAGCAGCCTTCCCGCGGCAAACCTGGTATGGGACTCGATCCCAGGACCCTGGGATCATGACCTGAGCTGAAGGCAGACGCTCAACCTTTGAGCCACCCAGGCACCTCTTTGGATTCTTAATCTATGCTCACTTTATCTGCGGCTACTTTCCTTGACAAATTTGCATTTTCTGTAAAGCCTTTGAGCACCAAATACTTTCTATTTTATGTTATTTTTGATGGTCTGATTGAAAGCCCTTCTATTTTTTTTTAAAGATTTTATTTATTTATTTCACACACACACACACACACACACAGAACAGAATCTAGGTAATCAGTAGAGGGAGAAGGAGAAGCAAACATCCACTGAGCAGGGAACCCAATGTGGGGCCGAATCCCAGGACCCTGGGATCACAACTTGAGCCAAAGGCAGATGCTTACCCAACTCAGCCACCCAGGCGCCCCTTGAAAGCCCTGCTAAAAGTCCTGCATCTGGCATGGTGCCTAGAATATAGCATCATGTCTTAAAACTCCTCTTGATGACAAAAGTTCATCATTTGGAATGTCACCTTTTCTTGAGGCTGGCATCAGTTGAGCAGAATGGTTTGTCCTCATTAGCAGACACAGGGTGTAGAGTTTATTTTTAGTGGGGGTGTTAGCAGATTTTTACAGTTTTGGGGTATTTTTTCCCCTTCTTTGTTGTCCCTTCTCACTATTCCCAGCATAACTGCTCTGCTCAGTTTGCCGAAGGCCTAAAAGCCAGCTCATCAAACTTGCTAGAGTTGTGTCTATAGTAAGAGAAAATAGGGGTGCTCCTGTGATCAGAATGCATCAGTTTTCGTGCATGGATTTTGTAGAAATGAATTTGACTCTCTGGGGATCTGTGTGGTTTCTTCCCCAGTTCCTGTGTTCTAGAAGAAATCAGATAGGGTGTGTGTGTGTGTGCGTGCGTGTGTGTGCACGTGCATCCATCCATCCACATGCATACACCTTTTCCTCTTAGAAAAGGAAAAAGTAGGGTAAAAGTTCCACCCAGGTCTGGAGAAAGAACTAAAAAGTTTCTCTGAATTCTCTCTTCTCACTTACTCAATTTATATATTAAATAAATTTATATATTAAATAAATTTATATATATAAATTAATATACACAGATACACTGCCTATAACACAAAATAATAAAATAAAAGTTTTTTTTGCCCTCATAAGGAATATTTGGGTTACAGCTCTATCCATAATGTGTACAAAATCGGATATATTAAGCTGCAGAAAAAAGAACAGTGTGGAAAAATGTTTCCTTCCTCCAAGTATATCTCTTCACTTACGTCATTGTAGCTGGAATTCTTAATAACCCTATTGAGAAAGAAGGATAACCAAAGAAAACCCATTCCTGACCCAACGATATGATACCAGCCTGCTGTTGGGTTATAAATAATAAATCGACTAGTAAATATCAAATCTGTCTTATGGAAATAAAACAAACAAACGACACAACTGTGATCCTGTTTCAGCTGTGAAAGGCCACCACCATTTGTCTGCCTGGCAAGGAGAAAAATTCTGGAATTTTAAATGCTTACTTTGGAACGATTGGGCAGAAAATTGATTTTGAAGCAAAGAAGACTTGGAGCTTTATCATCTTACTTCCTATTTGGAATCTGTCCTGTCTCTTCTCTCTTAACCAAATTGTGCAAAGGTTGTGTAAATAAATTTGCCTCTTCAGAAATCCACTCTGTGGGAGCCTGTTGACTCCTCTGTGGCTGTATTTCTGAAGTAATTCCTGAGATGAAATTTAAGGTCTTATAATATGTAATGCCTTTACTCAGTAAATTGAGACCAGTCTTTTCAATGATTCTATAACTCCATAAAGTAGGCCATAGTGACTGCCTTCAGAATAATTCAATAGAATCTCTACGCCTCTGAATATAGAATCTAAAAGAGGACAAGGTGGGGAAGATGACTCTGGTAAAATACTTCTAATTTGATCACTTCTGAGATGAGCTATTTTAATGCATTCTTAGTAGGTTCAGCATGTACACAGGCTTGTTGTTTAAGTTAAGATTAGATTCCAACTGCATATAAACAAAAATCCAAATAACATTAGCAATTAGGTTTTTTTTTTTTTTCCTTCTCTCTCTCTCAGACCACAGAGGTCTAGAGAAAGTCCAAAGCCAGATGGTGCCTCTGTGGTTATCAGGGATCCAAGCTGTTTTCTGTCTCTGGTTGAGCCAGCCTTCATATTACCTCGTGTTCCAAAATGGTTGCTGGAGTGTCAGCCATCACATTCTCACTACAGGCAGCAGGATGGAGGAAGAGAAGAAGGGTAACAGGAGTCCTCCTCTGGCCAGATTAGCTCAAAAGTCCTACGTAGCACTTCAGCTTATATCTAACTGGCTAGACTTAGGCACACAGACATACCAGCTGTAATTGAGGCAGGAAGATAGGTCTTTTGGCTGAATACATTACTAACCTGAATCAAATGGGGCTGTGTTACTGAACAAAGACCAGATAGAGGGGACACACATGGTCCCTGCCACATGCAAGCCACTCCAATTACTATTTGTACAAAGAGTATAGTATAGCAGAAAGCACTTGTCCTTTGAAATCAGATGGACTTGTATTTGAATCTTAGCTTCTCCACTCACTACTAGTTGTGAGACCACTTCCTCTGAAAGGAGGAGAATAACCGCTACATTGTAGAGTTGCTTTGCTTTCAGAAGCTTTACTTTTTTTAAAGATTTTATTTATTTACTCATGAGAGACAGAGACATAGGCAGAGGGAAAAGCAGGCTCCATGCAAAGAGCCCAATGTGGGACTCGATCCCAAGACCCCAGGATCACGCCCTGGGTCGAAGGCAGATGCTCAACTGCTGAGCCACCCAGGTGTCCTGTTTTCAGAAGGTTTAAACAAAATCTTGTATAACAAGTGCCTTGTCCATGGGAGATACTGAATCACAGCCGTTATAATTGTTATTCTTTTTCCTAAATTTTTAAAAACCTTGATATAGTTGACACACAGTGCTACATTAGTTTCAAGTATACAACACAATGACCCAACTTCTCTGCATACTGTGCTATGATCACAAATGCAGCCATCATCTGCCATCACACACTATAGGTGTTATTATTATTAATGGAGAGTAAGATGTACTTTCTACTGCATCAGCATAATGATGGCTTGTTAAATTGAGATATAATTCGCATAATGTAAAATGTACCTTTTTAAGGTGTATAAGTCAGTCGTGTTCACAAAGTTGTATAACTATCACCATGATCTAATTCCAAAACATTTTCATGATTCCCTAAAAGAAAGCCTGTCACTCTTCCTTCCTCCCTTCCACCAGCCCCTGTCAGCCACCAGCTCTCTGTCTGCTGTGCCTATGGATCTGCTTTTCTGGACGTTTCGTATAAATAGAATCATATCATTTGGGGCTTTTGTGTCTTTTACTAGCATAATGTGTTTTCAAGTTTCCCCTATGTTGTAGCACATACCAGGACTTTATTCCTTTTTGATGGTTGAATAATATTCCATTCTATGGATATACCACATTTTGTTTATCCATTCAGGGCCATGTGGATTGTTTACACTATTTGGCTACTATGAATAATGCTTCTATGAGCATTCATATACAAGCTTTTGTGTGGATGTGTGTTTTCATCTCTCTTGGGTAAATACCTAAGAGTGGAATTGCTGGGTCACATGGTAATCCTGTTTCACCTTTTGAGGACCTACTGGATCATTTTCCAAAGTTGCTACATCATTTTACATTCCCACCAGCAGTATATGAGGTTCCAGTTTCTCTACATCCTCTCCAACACTTGTTACTTTACATCTTTTTCATTATAGCCACACTAGTGAGTGTGAGTGGTGTCTCACTGTGGTTTTGATTTGCATTTCCCTAGTGATTAATAACATGGAACATCTCTTCATATGCTTATATCTTCTTTGGAGAAACATGTATTCAAGTCCCTTGCCTATTTTATTTTTTAATTTATTTCTAAAAGATTTATTTATTTATGATAGACAGAGAGAGAGAGAGAGGCAGAGGGAGAGGGAGAGGGAGAAGCAGGCTCTATGCTGGGAGCCCAACGTGGGACTTGATCCCAGGACTCCAGGATCGTGCCCTGGGCCAAAGGCAGGGGCTAAACCGCTGAGCCACCCAGGGATCCCCCACCCCCTTGCCTATTTTAAAAATCAGTTATTTATCTTCTTATTGTTGAATAAATCTCTCTTACAAGAGATAACATTTTGGATACTTATCAAGTTTATGATTTGCAAATATTTCCCTCCCCTTCTGTTATGTGTACTATCTAACTTACTTTTTTTTTTAATTTTTATTTATTTATGATAGTCACACAGGGAGAGAGAGAGAGGCAGAGACACAGGCAGAGGGAGAAGCAGGCTCCATGCACCGGGAGCCCGATGTGGGATTCGATCCCGGGTCTCCAGGATTGCGCCCTGGGCCAAAGGCAGGCGCCAAACCGCTGCGCCACCCAGGGATCCCTAACTTACTTTTTAAAAAAATTTATTTATTTAGTTTGGGGGATGGAGGAGGGGCAGAGGGAGAATGAGAGAGAGAATCCTCAAGCAGACTTCCCGCTGAGCATGGAGCCTGCTGTGGGTCTCCATCCCAGGACCCCAGGATCATGACCTGAGCCAAAATCCAGAGTCAGCTGCTTAACCAGCTGAGCCATCCCGGCAACCTTCTGATTTACTCTTTATAACAATATTTTGAGTTGAATATTGTTACCCCATTTTACAGAGAGGAAGCTGAGGCTCTGAGGCAGTGAACTGCTTGGCCAAGATAACACACCTGCTAACTCAGAAGATGGTACTGAAACCCAGGAAAAGATAAGTCAGGGCTCTTCTACTTTTATTGGTAGAAACCCATGTCAGACCAACTTCTGCTAAAGAAGTTGCTTATATAACTGGGACCTTTAGGGGCTGGCCTGGCAGCAGGCATGGTATATAGATTATGCAGAGCCAGTGATTCAAATGATGTCACCAGGATTCTCTTTGTCCCTCTTTCCTTCCCTCCCTCCAGCTCCTTCTGTCTTTTGGTTAGCATCTTTAAAAAAAAAAAAAAAAAAAAAAAGATTTTATTTATTTATTCATGAGAGACACAGAGAGAGAGGCAGAGACATAGGCAAAGGGAGAAGCAGGCTCCCTGCTGGGAGCCCAATGCAGAACTTGATCCCAGGACCTTGAGATCACGACCTGAGCTGAAGGCAGATGCTCAACCGCTGAGCCACTCAGGCGTCCCTGGTTAGCATCATTCTTAAGCACGCTCTCTCATGTGTGGCAAAGATGATCACCAGTAGCTGAAGGCTTACTAATAAGTCCTTTGAGCTAGAGTATATCTCTTTTTACCCAGTTCTCTTTATGGAGAACTGCTCCATAAAGCTCCCTGATTGGCCTTGCTGAGGCTGATTGCTTATTGATGAGAATACCCATTAGTGCTGCTTTCAGGAATCTAAGATTCTCTGAGTAGACAGCCAGGACCCAGCCCACTTGTTGGGCATTTGGAAACTTATGATTGACAATCTCTGGAGAGTCATGTGGAGTCTGGGAGCGGATAGTTCCTAAAAGAAAAGGATATGAAGGACAGACAGAAAAAATAGCTGGTGTCCTGTCCTGCAAGGTCTGTCTGAACTGCTAAATTCAGGATGCTGAAATGAGTTGGGAGTAAATGAAAGTTAATTCCTAAAGGTAGATATTGGGAAAAAAATCAGTTGGTTCATAAAATAAAAGATACTGAAAATAATCATCTCCAGATCCAATCAACAGTGTGTTCTCTGCTGTCCACTTAAACATAGCAATTTTGTAAAGTAGTTTGTATAATAACCTCTAAATCCCTACGGCCAGAGCAATAAGACTAATTTTTCAAAAAAAAATAAATAAATAAAAAGCAGGGAACAGAAGCTAGATGTATCTGTCAGAAGGTTTGCTAGCAATTGTAGAGGTTTGTTTTTTTTTTTTTAATCAGAGCCCCTAGTGTGATGTGGAATGTTCACATTTGAGAAAGATGTTAACCAAATAGCATATGCTAAGAAGAAAGCTCTGCAGTGGGTGGGCAATTTTCCTTTTTCAAATAGAGCGATGCCCTACATTTGACATAATTAGGAAAAAAATTCTGTTATAATACAGCTCATTGTTATGTGGGTTTAAATACCTTGCAGGTGAAATCATACTTTTGAAAAGCAACAACTGGATACTGTGATAGATTCATATAACATAGGGTGCCTCAAACAGGGCCCCCCCAGCCCGGAACCAATGGACTACGGACTGCTGATGGCTTGCAAGGTGGATCTGAAGACAGAGTTGGTGGCCTTGTGGCATTTGGAGTTGGTTGTAACACTGATGTCATAAAGGAATTCATCAAATTATAGGATGTTATTGTCCTAGTATCTGAGAGCTTGTGCCCCAGGCTCCTGGTTTGAACTACAAGGAAAAGGCCAAAGGAGGTGAAATTATTTGGCTCTGCAAAAGGAGCTGATCTGTCTGGCATTCCATGTTCCTTCTCAATGCCAAAGTCATAAATAGCTGTCATTTATCAAAGTTTTCTTCTTGAGTAGTGTTTCAGATGATCAGCAGCTTTGAAAAGTGCTCATGAAAGTAGGTCTAACTGGGCTTTGGACAAATCAGAGAGAGAGCCATACATGAAACGACCTTTCTTTCTTTCTTTCTTTCTTTTTTTTTTTTTTTTTTTTTGAACTTTATATTCATAGGTCACCTATTTGAAATACATATTTATTTCTGTTTGGATTCTCTGAACATTTCCTCAGTTGTGATGAAAATTTGTGTCTCTGCCTGCATATGAGGACAGGGACTGTCTTGTGTATCTTCTTGGCTCCCAAGGAGCCTAGCATAGGACCTGTTTAGAATACAAGTGGTGATATTTGTAGCTAGCATTTATTGATCATTTTCTATATGCCAGGCACTGCGCTAATAAGCACTTTGCATGGAGTATCTCGGTTACGCCTCACAACGACCTTATGAGAGAAAGGTCTTCTTGTTATTCTTCTTTTAAAGGTAAAGAAATTGATGTTAAATACTTTGTTTAAAGTTAACAATCCCTGTGAAGTGGCAGGGCGGGGACTTGAACTCAGGTTGTCTGAATCCAGATTACTCACTGTTAGCCACCAGAAAGGTTATCTTTCTATGAACTGATGGGTTCCAACAGAATGTCTCTACCCATTGGGGAATGTCCTTAGGTACTCAGGTCACAATGGTCTCATGTCTGAAAATGCCCAAGGCAGGAAGGATTTGTCAATCCAGAAGTAAAGTGGACTTGGTCAAAGAAGAAGTCTCCCCTGTGCTCTGCACAAGCTGCAGGGCTGCTGGGATCAGAGAGGAGCGGGTTGTTTAAAAAAGAAAAGTCACCACTTCCCACTGTTAGCACAGAACATCTCTCTCCTTGGTCCTCATGACTTCTTATCTCTTACTGAGGGGTCCTTAAAGGAGGGAGGAGAGGATGGGAGGAAGTAAAAGGCCCATCCACTGACATGAATTGCCCTCGAGCTCCCCAGTTTACCTGGCTTTGGAGAGAAGGAAAGAAAACGAGACAAGAGAATAAAAACAGGAGGAGGAGTACCACTCCAGTCCTGCAGTGTACCCACAATCTTCTTGCTCAAAATTAGGGGTGTCGGTTCACTGATCTTGTGCTAGATTTTATGCAGTTACGGTTTTTAAATAGTAGGCAAATGCCTCTAAGCGTTCCTTGATACTGTGATGCAAAGGTGAGCAGAGTGTTCTTACATGGGAGGAGGGGGATCAGGTATTTTTCTGAAGACACGGTCTTGAGTCCCTTCTCTAAAATGTAACTGGGAAAGGTGGAGGAGTAGGGGGAGCCTTGGGAACCAGGATACCTGGGATCTGGCCCTGGTTCCCCACAAATCTTCTGGGGAAGTGGCTCTGATAGTCTGTGATGATTTCAATGATGAAAGCAACTTGGAGAACCACAATTCCTCCTTCTAGTTCTCCTCCCAATTCCTCCCACACCCCTGCCCCAGTGAATGCTCATTTATTCATCCATCCATCCATCCATCCATCCATTCATTCTTCTTTTCACCTATTCAGTGAGCATCTTTCAAGCGTTTAGGGCTCTGGGATTGTAATAGTGAATAAAAAATCCTCTGCTCTCAAGGAGCTCACAGTCTGGTTGGGGAAATATAAATATTTGAAAAATGGTGCCGTGGAAAGGAGTCCTAAAAGAGGCATGTTCTCAGTCTTGAGATAGCACAGAAAGTGGGCCTGAGTGTGATGAAGTCTCAGTGGAAAACAAAACATGTTCGTCAAAAAGAAAAGAAAAGAAAAGAAAAGAAAAGTACCTTGGATGTTCTGTAAGTTCTCATTTTTCAGGTTAATGTGTGTTTTTCAGAAATAAACTAAGATTTAAAACCACTCACTCCTGTAGATTGCAGGTTTTTAGGAACCCCATGTAACACCACGATTCTTCTTCACTGGAGGTTGTTGTACTCATATTAGAAATGATGTAGTTCATAAAAGGGAGCTGGTTCAATCCAAAACACATTTATTGGGAGCCCCTGGGGGACTTGTACTAGGCAGTGCCTTCTGTGGGCCGAAGCCGGCGAGGTTTACATTCAGACTGAATGTGCACGGTAGTTCTCCACTGATTAATCGTTGACCTTGACCAGCTTGTGCATGTCTCTGAGCTCTCTCAGCAGAAAGCAAGAGGAGATTTCAGGAGACGGTGCTTGTAAAATGCCAAGCCTCGGCCCCCAGGAACCTCGGGGATGTAGGTGATACACAGAAGGATAGATTCAGTCCCCCAGCGCCCTCAGGGGTTGACAGTCTGGGAATTTTGTAGTGCAGGAAAATCAGTAGGAAGATCTGAGTTCTGAGCTGAGCCCTGCCACCCACAAAGCCACTTGTCCCTGGGGTGGTGCTGTCTTCTCTGGGTATAACAAGTCTGAAGTCCCTCTGCATGATGCCAGCATCCTCCACTGCTTCTGCAGAATGAGAAAAAACTATCTTGCAAGCATCCACGGGAAGATTAGTCTCACCTGGAGGAATGGGCAAGGGGGTGCTCTCCAGACCAGTCAAGCTTGCATTTGAGTTGGGTTTGTAATGAGTTTGTAATAACCTGTAGACTCTATGCAAGAGAAAATTATCCTGGGGCTATGGACCGTCTGACTTGGGTGAGCTTGTGGCGCAAGGTGGCTAATTGCACGGACTGTGAAATCAGACTGGTCAGTCTTGCCAGGTGACCTCTAGGCTTCAGATTTTCCCCTCTTGTAAAATGGGGACAATGTCAGTACCTGCTTTATAGAGTTGCTGTGAGTATTTAGTGAGGTCAGGCCTGCAATGACTCAGAACAGTGCAGGGCATATAATAAGCACAACAATTGTCAGTTGATAGGATTTCACAGGACAGACAGAAATATATTCCTGAGTTCATTCAGTTGATATTTATACTATGAGTCTTCGGGTTCCAGCACTCTATCTGACCCTTCTCTTGTCTCCATCAGAAGGAACAGTCAGGGAACCGGGAGGTGGAAGAGAAAGTGTTTTTTTGTCTACAAATCAACCAAGTTCTCCTCTTTACTTCCTGAGAAACACTCAAGCGGTTTACTTGGAGGATTTAAATTAAGTACATTTGGGACTAGAATAGGCTTTTTATTTTTTTTTATTGCATGAAATTGCACGAGTGCATTTGGGAAACACTCATACAAGGCACCCGACAAAAGCAGTCTTTATTTAGCTTAGGTATAGAATATGGCAACAGGAGCCTAGCAGTAAAACACGTGAAATCAAATGCATCCCTCTCTCCGCCTGCTCCCCACCCCCACTCTGCAGCGCTTTCCTCTCTTCTAGCACTTCATTAAGATGATTGAAAACGAAGTCATAAGTTATCAGGTAAAATAAGGAAATAAGAATACTTTCTCTGGTTGCCTGGGTTGGGAAAAACATCTAACAGAGTAGCACTATGGGAAGTATAGTCAAGAGACCAATTTTGCAGGCTGTGGGAAAAGCCTGCCAGGCTCAGGGATCTAACTTGCAGTGAGATTTCGCTGTGTCTCAGTTTCCATTATCATACTCCCACATCAGGACTGTTATATGAATGAATTCTGATGCTGCGTACGTAACCACCAGTGCAATGCCTGGCCCGGGGTGGGAGCTCAGAAAGTGGTAGCACAGTAGCCGCAGGTGTGTCTCTGGTAAATCTGAGATAATTACACTGACTTTATTAAAGTTGTTATGAAGTTTAAAGAAGGAGATGTGTGGGGGTGCCTAGGTGGCTCAGTTGGTTAGACATCTGACTCTTGATTTCAGCTCAAGTTGTGCTGTCAGGGTCCTGGGATCGAGCTTGGTGTCTGTCCGGTGTCTGGCCTCCACTCGCAGTGGGGAGCTTGCTTAAGATTCTCTCTCTTCCTCTGCCCCTCCCTCTGCTCAGCTCTCTCTCTCTCTCTCTCTCTCAAAGAAATAAATCTTAAAAAAAAAAAAGAATGATATATGTGTCCAAAATCCTAATTCTATTCACTAAGCAAAGTGTCAGATGTACAGCAGGTATGTTTCTTTTCTTTTTTCTTTTTTTGGAAGGAATATCAGAATTTATATCTCCAGATGAGGTTTTCAATAGTCCCATACTATCCAAAAAGCATTGTCTACTATGATATCTCAGATCTTGACTGACACTTTATATGACCTAATTAACTGAAGTCTCAGAGCACTAATGCATAGTTATTATCATTGCTCCCATTTTTTGGACGTGAAAACTGAGACCCAGAAAAGTGAATTCCTTCCATAAGGTCTTATAGCTGCTGTGGAGCAGAGATGTGATCCCACGTTCCTCTTAGCTAGAACTCATGCTCCTGAAAAAGAAATAAATTCCTGAAAAGTAAGTAAACTTAAAACAAATGAAATTCATACAGCTTATAACTCATGCTCCTGCAAAGTAAATGCCCTGTTCTATCCTCTAGAAGCTGCCTTGCCTGGAATGTCCTTTTTTAAAAATAGGAACTGTATTCCATGAAATTGAGGCTTTTGTTTTATGGCCTCTAACTCATTTCTGATCCTGGTTAGTATTCACTCTGTTGGACTCTAGATACTGGTTATTTACTTCCAAAGTCCAAAACCATCACGAATGGATTTGACCTCCCAGA
Source organism: Canis aureus (assembly GCF_053574225.1). Lineage (NCBI taxonomy): Eukaryota > Metazoa > Chordata > Mammalia > Carnivora > Canidae > Canis > Canis aureus. Next base: position 30,476,041 of record NC_135624.1, on the reverse strand, counting down.
GGATACTTACAAGAATAAGCTAAGTCTCTGAAGAGGATTCCCAAATCTGAGATCTCATACTTTGGGAATTGCTATGCGGCCTCCCCCTCCCCTGCTTTTTTCCTCCTCCAGGTGACTAATTTAGATGTATCTGAGTCCTGGAATGAAAAGAAATGTATTTATAGTCATACTTCATGTGAAAAGCAAGTTCAAAGGGAACTAACATTGGTTGATTATTCACTATGCGTCAACTGCTTTATCCACATCCCCTCAGTTTATTTCCCCCAATACCCTGTAGTGTATAGTTTTATTATCACGCTAAGTTTGCAGAGGAGAAGAGAAGGGAGATAATCTAGAGATCCCAACCCTGGTCCACGTAACATAATGCATATTCTCTTCCCACAGTGTTGCCCTGTCCCTTGAAGGCACTGGGAGCTTTTGAAGAAGGATGTAAATTCCATCCCATCAGGTTGGGATGTTGGCTGGCACTGTTGATCTTGCTCCCAGAGAGTATCCCAAACTCCCCACCTCCACTCTCGCATCCCTGGTACGTTGTTGGACATCTTGCAAATGCACCCCCTTGGTTGTTAGGTAGGTGGGCCGGAGTGAAGCCTGTACTTGGAAATAGAAGTCTGGCAATTCTCCGATGGCAATGGAGTCAGTAAGTGCTGTCGCTGTCCATGAAAATAAGCCACCACTCTTTTTACTAAAGCATGCTACAGGGACTACTGTCTTACCCCAGTCAGCAGTGCTCAGAGTAAGAAACTGCAGGAGAAGCATGAGGGTGCTTAACTGCATTGATGGGGATGATGATAACAAAGATGAAGTATGCTTCATACAAAGCTGGGCACACACAAGTATACGTATGTGTGTGTGTTCCTGGACCTGGAGAGGATGATGTATATTCCCAAGCAGCTCCACACAAAGAAATCCAGCGTTTTAAGTTTTGCCTACATCAGACTCTCTATTCACTTTGAGATATCCAGGAATAGTTTTCAGGCTATTTGAGAAAATGAGAGGTGCAGATGGCTTGCACTGGGACATGGTTTTAAATTTAAAGAGGATTATGGCCCATGAACCCCAGAAATTGTGGGTAGAGGTGTGAACCTTTGAAATTCTAATTGCATACCAGTCTGAGGGAGGTATATGCTTACCCTGGCACAATATCTCATTGTTCACGTATTCCTTTCCTGGCCAGAGGAGATGGGGAGGAGGAGAAGTATAACATAATCCCCAAGTGAAACTGAAACAATTGATGGCAGCATTTTGAGCTCTCCAGTGAGTTCAGTCTGGAAAGAAATCCCTGGCTGTTTACCATTGCAGCTAGCTTAGCTTCTCGTAATAAACTTTATTCCTTGCGTTGTAGAGCTGGGGGTATACACAGACTCGGCTCCAGCTGGAAGGGATCTGTGTGGTCATTTTGGCACACCAACCCCTTTATTTTATAAGTGATGGCACAAAGACCCTAGGTGACAGCATCAGTTATTAGGAGAGAAAGCTCCGGAATCCAGGGCTCTAGGAACCGAGGCAATTATTCACTGACTCTAGGCTTTTAATAACAGCTCATATTTATCAAGTGTTTATATATGTCAAACATGCAGGATGGAAGGAGCAACCAACCCAGTGGAGGTGATAGGCATTAGATGACTTGCAATACAGAGGAGAACAGAATAAATACAAAATCAAAGTCAAAACGGATTTCCAGCCTAGAGGAAGTCTTTCCTGGAGTGGATGTTAAGTCTGAGTGCTGGGTGTTATACTCCACTGCTTCTTAGGGTAGCATAGGGTTACTGAGATCAGAGCGCTTAATTAGCCCAAGTTAGTAGGAGCCATATTTGCTCCAAGTCACAGGACTTGCCAGATGTAGGATGCTAAGGTGAGTATGCAGAAAAAGAGGTAAGATTTTCTTCTGAGTGACTCATACTCCAAAAGCTCATTTTCTGTCAAACACTGCCAACAAGCAAGTGACCTCCAGGTGCTGGGCTTCAACCGCTTGCTGTTGCCATCTGGCTGTCTCCCCAGAACCTCAACAAAACTTTTTTTTTTTTTAAAGATTTATTTATTATTTGAGGGGGGTGGGGCAAGGGGAGAGAGTCTTCAAGCAGACCCCCTGCTGAGCATGGATTCCCAACACTGGGCAAGATCATGAACTGAGCCAAAACCAAGAGTTGGATGCTTAACTGACTGAGCCACCCAGGTGCACCCCTCAAAACCAAACTTTTAAAGGGCTAATAAGGAGAAAGTGAGTGCCTGTTTATTTACTTATTTTTTAGAATGTCTCTCAAGGTTCATTTCTCAACCCTTTACTTTGCCAGAGAAAAATCTTTATTCACATCCGCTGTCGTCTGAACTTCTTCCTATAGTTAACTGAAACCCTTGCCTACCTGATATTAATGAGTACTTTGCTGGCGGCGTACTCCAGCTTCCGTACATCCAACACAGGCAGACCAAACTCCTCGAACTCATTTCATAATGGCTTTCCTGTGCACAAAGTACTTTCTCAGCCATTATTATTTTACATCCTCACGGGATTGATTAATCTGCACATGAGGCAACTGAAGGCCAAGATCCCATAGCTAACATGTCTTTGGGACATGGCCTCTTGTTCTCTTTTCTGCTCAAGATGTTACCTGCCAGAGAGGTCTTCTCTGAACATTCCTTATACTGTAGCACCTCCATCACTTTCTTACTTTATATGTATTCCATGTTGTATCACATGATTTGTTGGATATCTCTTTCCCTACTAGAAGGGAAGCTTCTGAGAGCAGGGACATTGTCATTACTGAATCTCCAGGGCATGTCGTAGGCCCTTAGCAAGTATTTGTGGACAGTAAGGTGATGCATTTTGATTTGACAAGCACTTGGCTACTTCTCTGTGCCAGGCCCAATGCTAGGCAAGGTCCCTGCCTTGGGCCACTCCATTGTAGTTGTGGGTAAGGGCTAGATAACACTTAGCCACACAAGATGGCAGGAACTCAGTCCTAGGGGAGGCCACAGAGCCAGCCTTCTGCCCTAAGGGGGTGGTGCATTTGGAGACGAGTTTATAAGACTGCAATAAGGCTTCAATGAGAGGGATGGTGGGAAGCTTCCCAAGGGCCTAGCTTTCTTCTTCTTTTCTTTTTAAAACCAATTTTATCCAAAATCAGTGGTGAGACATTAAATGGGATTCTTTGGACTAAGTAGACCGAGCTAGTTAAAACAGCCATCTGCCAGGACCGAGGAATGAACAATCTGTTGGTACTTCATCCCCTGAAATTTGGCATCTGCTGGGCATTGTACATACACCATTTGCACCTCCGGAAATACCTTTTGCGCTCTTGACCCTCGTGTGTCCTGCGGGCTAAAAAAAACAACAAAAAACTTACATGCAAATGGAAGATTAGAGAATTATAAAAAAAGGCAAAAAAAAAAAAAAAAAAAAGAAAAAATCTTTTCATTTGTCTTAGCATTGTAGCAGCACAGAACTCGCCTCCCAAGGACGCTGCCCGGGACCGAGGGCGGAGGCAGGCGAGCGCGCGGGTTGCAGCCGGAGCCCCGGGGGCCGCCGCCGCCCCCGCCGCCCCCGCGCCCGCCCCCGCGCCCGCGCCCCCCCTTCCATCCTCGGTCCGCGGCCCTCGCAGCAGGAGGCGGCGCTCCCGGCCTGGCTGCCTGCACCCACTCGGGACTAAAAAAGAACGCGCACAACTTTTTTTGGTCCCTTTTCTCGCAGAACGCAGGCGTAACGAGCTCGCTGAAGTAACCGCTCCGGGGGCGGGGGCGGGGGCGGGGGCGGGGGCGGGGCGCAGGCTTCCGGAGCCCCCCGAGCCGGGCCGCACCCCCACCCCCGCCGCCCCCCGACCGGGGCGCCCGAGTCGGAACGATGCCCGGGGAGGCGGGGGCGGGGCGAGGGCTGTGTGGGCGGGGCTCGTGAGGGGCGGGGCGAGGCCCGTGTGGGCGGGGCGCGGGCGGAGGGGGCGGGGCTCAGGCGGCGGGGGCGGGGCGAAGGGGCGGCGGGGGCGGGGCGCGGCGGGCGGCGGCGCGTGCGCAGAGCACTTCCTTGTTTGTCCCCGTGACTGTAGCGGGAGCGCCGCCTGCCCGCCGCCCGCCGCCCGCCCTCCGCCCTCCCTGCATCCCGCCCTCCCGCCCGCGGGAGTGTGCGCTCGGGCAGTCCGTCGGTGTGCTCGCCGCCGCCTGTCAGAGCGCCCCGGGAGGCAGCGCCGGCCGGCCCGAGCCCCGCCGAGCGCCGCGCCCCCTCCCCCGCCGCCGGCATGAGCACAGGGAGGCGGGTCCCCGAGAGCCCCCAGCCTCGCGCGCCGCTCGGAGTTTGAAGCCCCGCCGCCCGCTGCCCCCGCTGCGCCCGCTGCACCCGCTGCAGCCGCCGCGCCCGCCCTCTCTGCCGCCGCCGCCGCCGGGGACGGGGACGGGAGCCGCGCCAGGCCGGGCGCCGGGTGGCAGGCTGCGCGGGGCGTTCATGAGCCGCCGGGCGGCCCGCGGCCCCGGGAGCCTGCGCCGTGACTCACTCCCCGCCCCCGCTTGTGTCTCGCCCCCCCGGCAGGATGCCGGACCAGATCTCCGTCTCCGAGTTCATCACCGAGACCACCGAGGACTACAACTCGCCCACCACGTCCAGCTTCACCACGCGGCTGCACAACTGCAGGAACACCGTCACGCTGCTGGAGGAGGTAGGTCGGGGCCGGCGCCGCCCCCCCCCCCCCCCCCGGGACCCCGGCCCCTCCGCCGGGGCGCCTCGCTGCCCCCGCTCGCAGCTGGATCGGCTGCATTTCCGAGCGGGAGGGATGTGGGGGGGCTGGGGCAGCCACACCCCCACCCCCACCCCCTCACCTCCGGCTCCCAGGTGAAGAGGGGGACTTGAGGTGTGCAGCCCCCCGCTCCGTTGGCCGGGGCGCTGGAGGCGGGGAGAGGATGGAGCGAGCTCCTGGTACCCTAGGAAAAAGAAGAGGCAAGTCCTCTCCTTGTCTCGTGGGTGCCCTACTGCCAGGCTCTTTCCACATCCTTCTGACCCCGTCCTACCCCGCGAAGTAAGTGGCGTCAGGCCCCAGAGGGCAGAGGGAGGCGAAGCAGCACAGCCAAGGTCACCAGCGAGGGACCGAGAGATGGTCCCTGAGTGCCCCTCTCCGTGACTCGGCTCCGCCAGGCGGGCTGAGCTGCATAGGCAGGGGCCCACGGGATTAAAACCCCAAAGGGTCGAGAGGAGACTCGGGCTGGCATTGCCTCCACCCCAGGAGTCTCCCCGCAGCCAGTCTCTGGTGCCTAAACCCTGGGTTGGAAAGAGAGATCTGTGCAGACAGACAGGTTCCCCTCCCGGCTCCCAGCACCCGAGGGAGGGTTTGGTTCTGCCGAGGCTGCTGCGCCAGCAGGACTTGCCCGCAGGGCGCTCCTAAGCTGTGAAGGAAGACCCGAGGCTGAGGCTGCCGGGGAAGAGCTGGCCAGAACGGGAGAAGGGAGGGGGGGTCTGACCCTGCAGAAGGACAGCTCCCCTTATCTAGACCCTCCAGAGAGGCATTGTGGGTGTCCTGGGCAGGGCCAAGGGCATGGCGATTTCCTTTAAAATTGAAGTGAATTCGTGATAGGCCAGGGTGGGTAGGTAAGGAGGAACCCGCAAACCCAAGGGCTGCAAAAGCCTCTGAACCTCCATAAAAATAGGACATTTGCCCTGGAACTCTGCACCATCTGTAAGTGCCATAAAGCACCACTCCCCTCCAAACAAGCCAAGCCTATTTCAATCGGAAAAGACAGCAGTGGGGGCGGGGGGGGGGGTGGAATTTAGGAAGGCAGATCGTTTTCCTGGGGTGGATTATCCTGTGGTTGGTTTATTTGAGGTTTGGGGAGCTCTTTCTGATAGAAGCTCACCACAGCCAGCTCTCTGTAATATTGAGAAGCTTGGGCTTCTGTGGGAAACTGCCCTTGGTACGGGCTTTGGTACTCACTCTTCTGGCCAGATTACTTGCAGAATTGGTACTCTGAAGCACAAAGTCCTAAATTTTAAGAGGGGAGAAATTTCTTTTCCTGCGGGGTCCTGTCTTTGCCTGCCTGGTGCAGTGAATTAGTCTCAGCATCGTATGCCAGTTGAGGATGCTTCTAGAGTTCTCTGTGAAGTTAATGTTGGGTTATTGAACAGAATCTTGAAATTCATTTGGAGAAATACCTCCCAACTAAGTTTGTTTGAAAGCCAGAGGTAAATGGATGATTTTTTTTTTTTTTTTTTGTCTTTGTGACCTGTCATTCTGTTGCACTACCCTGACGTTTAGTGTCCGGGAATACACGGAATTGCCAGGCATTCAACCTCATAATGGGTCTGTCCTTCACTTCACTTAATTGTGATAAATTGGAACATGGTGATACAGGAGCATTTTGCATCCTTTTTGTGTACTAATCGTATATGCCTTCTGAAGGATGTGACATTGATTAGACTGAGTGGTTATTTTCCTTTTAGATAAGTTCTACGGTGCCTGCTAATAGAGCTGTCAGTTATATTAACTTTTCCTTTCTGCCCATTTAGATAGTGTTACTGTATTCTGTTTGTGTGGGGTGTGATAAGGGTAAGTAGCTGATAATGCTGTTTGTAGGGGTATATGCCCATATTTTTCAGCAGCAAGAGAGGATAGGGTTAATGTTAATTACATGCAGCTGCTCTTAATCTTAGTTTGAGGTAACTAAATTTAAATGTGACTGCAATAGATATATATATTTTTTTTTTTTTTTAAATGAGGAATACTATTCTGCAGGGTTAGGTCAGAAATTAGATCCAATGGCCATATACATGTGGTCACCTGTGAACTTGAGGAATCAGAATCAGGCTAGAAGTTCAAAAGTGTCATGTTAGATTATGGTGATAATACTCATGTCCTCAAAAATATTACAGTAAATGTTTCAGTCAGAATGACACAATAATTTTGTAATTGTTATTCTGCACTTCAGTGTAGTACTGGTCAAGGAGTCATTCCCCTAATCTGCATCTTTAACTCTTGATTCACATGCCATGAAGCTGAACTCATCATGAGTGATGGCCTTTTGCATATATGTGAAATATACCTGCTAGTTTCTTACTGATAGGTAACCACCACAGTTGAATTTTTATTTTTTCCCCACTAATTTTGCATATACGGAAGGAGTACATTGTTATAAATAAGTGCATCAGAATTCAGTTCTTAAAAGATATGGGGCTAAAGGTTATTACCTTTTGGGGCAGACCACAAAATCTTGTTGGCATATGTTTCACAAGTGAGATACTTGGAAACTTTAAGAATGCTGTTTGTGTTACTTTGTGGGTTATTCTTAGGAATAGGACTTTTGGGTACTTTTTTGGTGATGTGGAAACCCAGGAATAGGAATTCATTTGGACAGCTTGGAATTCTTTTTTAAAAAAATCTTTTTCTAGTTCCAGTTATTAAGTGCCTTTCTGTTTATTTATAAATTCTTTTTGTTCTTTGGGTTCCTAATCAACCTATAGAGGTCTCAACTAAAAAACTGTAGCTCTCCAAGCTTGGATGCCTAAATTAACCCACACTCTTCCTTTTCTTGTGTCTCATTGGCAAAGACTGCTTTGCAGATGTTGGTGCTTTTATTTAAATCTCTTTGTGATAAGCACTCTAGGAAATGGGTCAGAAATGTGTAGTAGAAAGAGTTTGCTTCTGGGCTTCACCTTTGGGGTTAAGGGGTCCGAGAGGACCGTGGGAGTTGCGGTTAGGCTGGCACACGATGAGTGGCTGCCTTTGGGAGGCAGGCATGGATTAGCTGCCTAGTTTTGTCCTGATGTCTGAGTGTTTTCCAAGCAAAAAGGCCGTGTTTTGCTTATTCAGCAGAGCACACTGACGTGTGCCATTTTACTCGTGACCATTTGGAAAGTATGAGTAAATGACTAGGAGACTAGGAGAAGACAGAGTTTTACTGAGAAAGGAGAGCAAGCAGGCATTCCAGGATCACTGTGTGGGGAGACAATAGGAAAAGACTCTCCATATAAAGGCTTAGACTGGTCAGTACTTAGTGCTTAATGAAAAGGAGAGTCAGCATGATAAATGAAGGTCTGCTTGGTTATTTAATATCGGGCCAGCGCTTTAACTTTTGTGATGATGGAGGAGACATATCCTGCCCACTTACTGAAACACTGCTCTGTGCTAGGCTTGTTGTAGGCACACAGCACACGGGATCACATTTAAGCCTCGTGGGAGCTTTATGGAGGAGGGACAATTGTTATCTCCATTTTACAGAGAAGAAAATTGAGGCCTAGAGAGTGATTTGTCCCCAAGGTCACATGGCTGGTAAGTCAGTGGAGTTAGGAAATCCCTAAACAATTAAGGCATAAAACAGATGTTCTGAATGTCTACAAAGATGTATTTCAGTGGCTTTGTAGAGAATATAAGAGACTTCACTTTTCATTGTACCTTCTGAATTTGATCTCATGAAACAGGGGTGCCTAAGTTCCTAAGTGGCTTAGTTTTTCTTCATGTTTGCATTCCAGGGAGTTAATAGTAATACTTAAATACATTTAAGTACATTTCTCTTTTTCTTTTTTTTTCCTGTGCTTTCACTTGGATATGGTTTTTCAGATTCAGATGTGGGAACTTATTTGGGCATAATTTAGGAACAGCATTCACTTAGAGCATTTTGGGGGAGCACCTGCTAGGTACAAGTCATGTTGCTAAGTCCAGCTGAGGTACTAGAATTGTTGCCTGGATTGTATTACAGAGGAGGTAATAGTCTTTGAGAAAGAGGTAAATAGGGCTGTCATTTTTTTTTTTTTTTAAGATTTTATTTATTCATGAGAGACGCAGAGAAAGAAACAGAGACATAGGCAGAGGGAGAAGCGGGCTCCCTGCGGGGAGCCCAATGCCCGCGGGACTCAATCCCAGGACCCTGGGATTCTGAACCGAAGGCAGACGCTCAACCACTGAGCCACCCAGGGGCCCCTAGGGCTGTCATTCTTAACAAGGCAGAAAGGGGCAGTTTACAAATGGGGGAATGATATTAAGACATTTACCCCAGCAGTGCAGGCTCAATAACTCAAATTACCATCCAATCAGTATACAGATTGTCCGGGGCCCAGCAATGTGTCAGACTCTGGGGATACTAAAATGATCAAGTGTGTTATTAAGAAGTGTACAGTCTACAAGTTTCCTTAAGGGAGCTGACAGGCGTGGGTCTTGCATGAGAAGTTCGCTTGTTTTAACACATACATAGAATGTATTTGGTCCTTCCTAAACATTTGGCTGGATGAAGAAAAGAGTGAAGGTGCAGAATGCAGAGCCATTATCCAGGCCTCTTTCTTGATACCTATAGTTACCAGTTATCTACAAGCTCCATGCATGCTATTATCTAATGCTTACATGTGCCCCACTATTATGTTTGACCCATCTTCCAACAGTTGAATCTCCGCCTGAGATTTACTTTATTTAAGACCATAACCAACTACAGCAGCTGCTACATAAACTAGCACTTGCTGCCTAGTTTATCAGCTTTCAAAATTTAAGAGAAGTAAAGCAATTGCATTCTAGAAAACTTGGAGCTAGTGAATGAGATCAGACTTCAAGCCCTGGCCACAGAGGCTCTGTGTGTGAGATTCCACAGATAACACTGGAGAACCTAAAAGCATTTATCAAAGATTAATGGCCTCTTGTCATCAGCATAGACAATGATGCCTAAATGAACATGAATAAAAATTAAGACTGACTTGGAGGATGAAGAAACACTTACAGATGAAGTCTGGCTAGCCATGCATAGGAATGCTACAGAAATGGGATTCATGCCTAAATCTACTACTCACTGTGCAGAGTTTAGATAAGATCTGAGTTAGTCCTGTGCATTGTTTGAGGTCAAAATAATATGCTTTCTTTGACCCTAACCTCTCAAAGATAAAACAAAAAAAGGAAGGATAAGTCTTCCCTTGATGCTGTTCTCTTACATAGAATTCTGGGCTCTGTGGTATTAGATCCAGTTCAGAAGTACTGAGGGTGAGTTTTCTCTGGGTATAAGCAGCAAAGGTCAGCAAGTGAAGAATATACTTATTTGCCTGCAGAGGCAATGAGAGAAGGAAATTTCCTTTATGTACCAGAATGTGTGTTTTTTTTTTCTAAAACAAGGCTCAAACTGCTAGCCAGGTATTCCAAACTAATGCTCTCTGCCTTTTATAAACATCTTTAGGGTTTAAAAAACATTTTCCACGTGTACTATCTAATAAAACACCATTGTGGTAGCGTCCTTATCATTCTTTTACATATGAATAAATTAAAGCTCAGAGGTAAATTACTTGACCAAGGTAGCACAGGATCTCTGGATCTAAAATCCTTTGTTTCTTCTGTATTTCACTGTCTTTTGTGCTTCCCATCTGCTAGTTTTGTTTTGTTTTGTCTTGTCTTTCAGGGCTTGTAAAAATGACATCCACTGATGTTTCTTATCCATACTTGATTTCTAGGGCCAGAGATAAAGAGTTTGGGGTAGAGAAGAAAACGGGAAAGGCAAAGACCGTTCCTCTTCTCAAAGACTTCCTGTTGGATTGCTCTCGAAATCTCTGCTGTTTATAGTTAGAGACGGTGCTGCCAGCAGTCCTCCCTGGGCTGAGCAGAAGTGGAAAAGGCCCAGTGGCTTCCAGCTGTACCCTGGCATATTTAACTTAGTCTGGGATGGTTGACCAGCCTAGCCTGTCTTTGCCTGCGAGCTGCCTACAGCCCTAGCCAAAGAACCACTGCTCTTGGTTGGGGTTGCTGCAGGACTTTGGCTGTCTGCCTCTGGCTTCCTGGTCATCTATAGCCCCACCTTTTTGCTAGGTGCTGGGAATCACTAGACCTCGGAGTCTAATGGAGCTTGGAGAAAGTCTAGTTTGGTGCTTCCCAGCTTAGGAGCCTGATCTCTGAGGGGTCCCATGAAAGTGGTGATGGGAGTCTAGTAGTAATCACTTGCAGTATTTCAGAAAAACTAATAGATGCCTTAATAACATGGTTCAGCATTATTCATGTCACCTGTCTTCAGTTTTGGTCGAAATATATCAGCTCAGTGGCGTAGCACTGATTATCTTCTGCTGATCAGATGCTTGGATTGCCTGTTAGAAATTCCTTCCATTGGGAAGCAAAATAAGATCTCCCTCCTGTGATTGGTTTGCTCAAAGTTTTGTACCCCCATGGGAGAAAGCTCACGAAGGATGAGGATCCATACAGACCTAAGTTAGTCCTGTTTTGGAGACTGAAGTCTATAATGGAAAGGAAATTGGGCTCAGATTTGAATTCAGGTCTCAGCTTCCAGCCCAGGCTCTGCACTGTGCTCCCCCAGAAGGGCCATGGAGGCTGTTTAGTATGTGGTAGTGGGTTGCTCTCTAGAACTTGCTTCTACTTCAGAGGACTGGAGAGTAAATCTGAATTCAGGAACTTGGTATTGCTAGCCAGTCTGTTGGTGTAAATTTTGGTCTCACAAGATATGCTGTGAGGCCACAGCAGCCCTCCTTGGTGCTCGGTTAGGAGGATTTCATCAGAAGTATCATGGTCTTGGATGTTCAAACACTACCCAGACTTCTCCGTTAATGTCTGTGAGTCAAGGGAACCTCAAGAGAGGTGGTTTCCATTTAGGAAAGGGGGGGCTAGAGCCATACCTTGGCATTAGCCATCCCCACATGTTAGTTGTTAAACGTGAATAAGGGATGGGCTAGAGACCATTTTACATCTAAGCCTTAGTTTCCTTTTGTGATTAATCAATGGCATTGAGTGTTAAAGGAGAGAGTACACATGAGGCACTCATCACATGACTTTGTTACTGGTAAAATGTGGTCTGATGGATGTCAAGGTCTGACCAGTAAGATTAGTCAGTCTTCCTTTTGTGGGGTGGGGAGGAAGGAGGTGAGAGGCATTCTTTCATAGGGAGACAGGCATAGTTCTCTCCACTGTGGGCCAGGGCAGCACTTGGGTTCCCTTACCTGGGTTAATTGCATCCCAGTTATCTTTAAGTCTGTGTCGGGCAGGTTACTGAACTGTACTGTGTCTCCATTCCCTCATGGGGATAGTACCTACCTCCTAGGGATGGTGCCTGCATGGTAAGTGCTCTACTTATTATTCTCATGATGTTGCTGTTCATTATTATTGGGTTAGACCCTTAAATGTATAGCTAAGAGGACAAGACTTGGTCGACTCATTTCAGGCCGGTGGGTGATGAAGAGGTCAGACAACAGAGCCAGCTATGTGCCTTCCGGGAACTGGACTGTGGAAGTGCTGATGAGACTGGAGGGAGGACTAGGGGGCAACATTGACACTTTGACCATTGGGGATCATGGTCAAAGCCAGTTTCATCTGAAGCACATGACAGCTTTGTTTTACTCTACACTCAGCTCTGGGTGGGTGCTGCTCTGAAGCCAGGGAACCACTGACCAGTGCTGCCTCTGCTGACCCAGACCAGCCTGCTGGGCCCTCCCTACTGGTGCAGTCTCACCATCTGCACTTCCTTTGCCACTGCTGATTCTTTCTGTTTCCTCCCTGCCCCCCACGTCAACTATTTTCCCTCCATTGATGCAGCAAAGCCACAGATAGCGCTGCCCCTTTTGATTTTTGCTCGGGCTTTGGGGTAATGAGCCACTTTCTCTGTTACATAATAAATGCAGGTATTTGATTCTGGTCATTTGTGGGGAAGTGCCGGGGGAAGCATTTAGTCCTTGGCTCTGACTGGGATGGAGCGTGGCAGCTATGTTGTGTGCTTTACTGATTACAGCTTGAAGCTCTGAGACCACAAGGAATTCTATTTTGGTTTGGAGGCAGGCGCCTTAAAGTGAAAAGGACTTATCCTTGACTTTACATTTCTGTCTCATCGCTTCTTTTCAGTGTCAGTAAAATGAGTTTTAATTGTTTGTGGGGTGGGGGTTTGGTCAGATCTGAACGCACTTGACCCCACTAAGTCTTACCAGCATCTGAGAGTCCATGGTAGATTCTGGACCCAACTAGAATGGGACCTGGAGCCTGTTCTGAGCCACCCTGTGTCCTGATGCTGTTTGTGGTCACTTATGTAAGGACGGAATTGTAATGCGGAGGCTCTGGTGTAATATTCTCCAGAGAACTGGAGTGTATGTCCCTTTGATAAGAGCACCCAGTTCAGCCACCCAGAAGCTAGAAAAACAAAACCAGAGCCTCATGCACCAGCGAGGTAAAACCCAGAAGAAGACTGCATTTTGGTACGAACTGTTAAAGAAAGCAGAATGGGCTGAGTCAAGCTAGGTCATCCTTTTCACTGCCATGTGTGCTTTGGATGGAGAATAGAAGCTCTTCCAAGCCCTTTTATTATTAATACAGCCTGGATAGCTTGTATTTCTGTAGCTTTGTGCTCAGGGCAAGAGCAAGGACAGCCATGTCCCCAGTGCCCAGCGTAGCACCTGACCTGATGACTGTGTTATAAAGTAAACTTGACACAGCTGGAAAAGGCCTTTCGAGACCATCTAGTTCACCTCCTCTTTTCTAAGCATGATGAAGTCGGGCTTTTCTGTTATAAGTAACAGACTCTACCTCCTCTCCCCCCAACAAAACAAAATACGGCTAGTTCAAGCAAAATGAGAACTTGCTTTAAGGACTTTCCTGGAACATGAGTGGTAGGAAATGTGGATACTCTCTTCTGGGGCAGATGACAGGATGGCAGCCCAGGCTCCTGCTGCCCTTTTGCCCCTGTGCCCTCTACACCAGCTGAGTCTCTCTGCCTGATTCACATGTTAGGGAAGAAGGATTAGACGGGTCCAGCTTGGGTCAGGACACCACCACTGGTCCAGTCAGCCTTGGGTAGGTTGCTGAGGTTACCTGATGGGTAGGCTTAAGCCCTCACCTCCGTTGAGGACTGGGCATGATGGCGATCCTCAGAGAACAGTTAAGAGGGTAGGGAAGCTCCCTGTGTACACCCAGATCACACAGCAAAGCTGGGACTAGGATCCGGATCTTCTAGCCCCGCTGTCTTCTTCCTTTATTGGCGTGAGAGCAGAATGGAGACCACAGTACCTCACAGGGTTATCAAGAGAACCGGTGGGGAAGGTAAGGCAGCTACATGCCTGGCATCCAGCAGAACCGGGAAGATGTTTACTTCTCTGCCCTTCCCCCTGCGAATCTCACCTCCCCTTGACCCTTCCGCAGTGTATTCGTTTGGGACATTTTGAAGGGCTGTGGTCAGAGCACTGTGCTGCCTCGTTGTAGCTTTCCTGATGTGGTCAAGAAAGACCAACATTCCACACAGGGTGTGGGCAGAGAAGAAACACCCCATTGCCATTTAAATCCACAGTGATGACATGGTACTCAAAAATAATCCTTCATAGATACCCAGGATGGATGGAGGACTCTGCAGAGCAGTTAGGCTCAGTTTGGGAAACTTTCTGGTTTGATTGGTCTGCTCCCAGTGTTAAATAACAGAACTGCATAGAGGTCTGACGAGGGCTTGACAGCTCTCCTTCCATTAAGTGGCTTCCTCACTGACCAGTTACACACAAAATAAAATTCCAGCATCTTCATTGTTTTGAAACGTGGGGAGTCTTCCTTTATGGTTCATTAATCATTTTTTTATGAAGCCCATTTCCTTTTCTTTGTAATGTTTATTCATGTTAATAGCACTTACATAAAATTAGATACTCCTTGTTTCCACAAAGTGCAAATCAAAATAAGCATTCACTGCCGGCCCAACAGCTGCTGCTGCTTTAATAATGGTAATATTTTTCATAGCAATGCAAGTGAATGCGCTGCCTCCCAGTAAATAAAATGGTGCCAAGTCAAATAATGCTGTCACTGTCCCAAGGTGTCCGCCTTTTGTGTTGGAGAGTTTGAGCAAGTACAGAATCTGTGAACGCTATCATGAAACACCTGCCCTGTGCTCGGTGCTGTGCTGGATGTCCTACACACATCATCTTCTGCAGTCCTTCCAGTAGCTCTGTGGGGATGGGTGCTCTTTCCCCATTTTACAGATGACAGGCTAGGCTTAGGAAGAATTCAGCCCAATCTGGGCTCTTTCTGCTTCCACCTTGTCCTCAAGAAAAGATGTCCTGTATTGTGAATGGAATGCAAATGAAATAGAGCAATCAGGAAATAGGTGTCAGCTGAAGCATGAGATATTTAGGTTAGGGTTGAATAAGAACTTCCTGACAGGGTAAAATGCCAACTGGATGGCCATGGAAATAGCATCTTTCCCTCAGATTTTAGGATAATTTTGTCGTTGATTGGTTAATGAACTATGTTATGTACTTAGGTTCATACATGTCCTCACTTTTAGTAGATTTTAAGTACCTTGGGGTCAGGGAATTCCCCGCCCCCCCATTCTTTACCTACTTGGCACTCAGAAATTTGACAAAAATAAAATAATAGTAAAGCCATTTGATTTATAATTGTTGAAGGCAGATCTGGTAAAGGTTTTCCAAGTATTGCTATCTGCCTGTGTACTTCAGTTACATGGCTACTGATTGTGTAGAGCAATTGGAAAAACCCTCCATTACCAAATTTTCTGAAGGTTGTGCCACAGATTTATGGCAGACCTGGATGTTGAGCCAGATTCTTGGTCTGTCCTTTTGGTGTCCACAACCTGGTACAGTCTTTCACGGCGTCAGTGAGTTCAGTAACAGTGATTGCACTCACTTTTGGACTTCTCAGCTCTGTACTGGGTGCCTTCCTTGGATTATTTCTCACCTGCACATTGCCCAGCTCATGCGTGAAGGAGCCTGGAGTCAGAGATCCTAAGTCTGTAGGGCTCCATGTCCCACACCTTCCCTCCACCGTGCCAGCCTTACTTTGTTGTCATTTAGCTGCAAAGCACAAGGGAATGGCAGCGAGTCAGGTTAACATTTACTTTCATAGTGGAAACAAACACACATATACACACACAAACTAGACTTGTTTCTGCCAGTGGAAAAAGAAAGCATTTGTTCCCTTGAGTGGGAGGCATTTAAAGCTAGGTAATTTATATCTCTAATCGGGGGCAGCCAATTCATGATGTGGTATCAGAGGGATTAATGAGAGAATTGGTGTTTTCAGAAAGAGTTGACCTCTCTGATTTTTCTTTGAGCGGCGAGTAGTGAATCATATGATTTAATGAGCGATTGTGCTCTGGGTTTACTCTGCAGCATTTTTGTACTCTGTTAAGTTTTCCAAGTACTTTCTTATGTGTTGTCTCATTTCATGCACACAGCACTTTGTTAGGCAACAGGGCCACCTTTTCCTCATTTGTGAGACAAGAAAACAGAGGTTCAGAAAGTTAAAATGATTTGTCATTGGTCACAAGACTGAAAAGGCATGCTGAGGCTGAGCCCTGTTACCAGCGTCCTGTTTCTGAAAGAGACAGACTCACATGGTGGGACATGTTTTGTCAATAATTTTTAACCAAAAGAATACCTTTTGAAAAAAAACATACATTTTACTACTTGCATTATTAGATTCTCCTCTGTGTATATGGGGTACACTCACATCCTTTGTGGTTCTTTTTTTTCCCCCTTAGTAGTTCAGTCCTTCAAGTGGATTTTTGCTTTGTTTCTGTTTTAGTTTGTTGGTTTATTTTGAACTTTTAAACCTTTGCAAAAGCAAGGCTGGTGTGAACCTCCACATAGCTGTCACCCAGCTTCATTGTGATCTACTCTTGGTCTATGTTTTCATTTTAACCTTTACCCCAGAGTTTTAAATTCAATCCTAGATACCGTTTTATTTCATTCATAAGTATCCTAAAAGATAAGGACTTGGGGTGGGGGTAGGGAAGAACCACATTACCATGATCACATCTTAAAAAAAGATCATTTTCTCAAGATCATTACATATTCAGTGTTCAGAGTGATTCCCCTCCCCCTCCCTTTAAATGGTTTGGTCAAATCAGGATCCAGATGAAATCCATATGTTGAAATTGGCTGGTGCATATTTAAAATTTCTTTTAATCTGTGGGGACCCCCTGTTTTTTCCCCCTTGCAGTGTTTTGTTGGAAGAAGTGGATTGCTTGTCCTGTCAAGTTTACCATAGTCTGGATAATGTTGATTGCATCTTTCTGGTGCCATTTAACATGTGCTACAATCTCCTCTTGACGTACTTTTGTTTCTTCCTAATAGCTTTTTCATATTAAAGAATAAAAGGAATGCTTTCCCTTTATAGAAAACTAGGGGAAAGCATAAAAAGTTAGAAAAAATTTTTTTAAGATTTTATTTATTCATGAGAGACACACATAGGGAGGCAGAGACACAGTCAGAGGGAGAAGCAGGCTCTCTGTGGGGAGCCTGATGCAAGACTCCATCCCAGGACCCTGGGATTACCACCTCAGCCAGAAGCAGATGCTCAACCACTGAGCCACCCAGGTGTCCGATAAAAAGGAAAACTTGAAAGTCCACAATCCCACCAGCTAGAGATAGCCAGTACCATTACTTCAGCTCCTTCTTCTAGATAACTGTATCCAGCTTATTCTCATTTAACACACCATGAGCATTTCCCCATATCATTAAAAAGTCTTTAATAACATTTTTTAAGACCTGTCATTGTATTAGTGGGATTTCCCTCCTTCCCTCAGGTTGCCCCCTACTGAGGAATTTATGTGACAGATTTATTTTTAAAATATTTATTTGAGAGAGAGCGCGCGCATGCATGGACAGAGGGAGGGCAGAGGGAGAGAAAGAAGCAGACTCCCCACTGAGCAGGGAGCTCAAGGTGAGGCTGATCCCAGGACCTTGGAATCATGACCCAAGCCAAAGGCAGATGCTCAACTGACTGAGCCACCCAGGAGGCCAGAATTTGTGTGTTTTAAACAGTTGGCTCAGCAGTTGCCCCAGAGGAGGACCTGCTGTGGAAGAGAAAGCAGTGGCTATTTGCATGTATCTGTCATAATCCTCACGGGTGTTGAGAGAGACCTAGAAGTTGAATTACCTACCAGGTCAAAAGCCCAGGCTGTTCATAAATTTCTGAAACAGTTGTCGTGTTGCCACAACCCCCCTGGAAGGTGGTCTGTGTCATTTCTACCCCTAGCCCTACACAGTCTATGAAAGAGCTTTTCTCCACACAGGGACAGCTTGGAGTGAGGCCTTGACCTGAAAGTTTCTCTGAAGGAAAACGTTGGGTTTCGGTGTGTAGTTGCTTCTGTGTATGTTCATGTGCTAGACGTCATTCTGAGTCAAGTGAAGAGAAACGGCGAGTGTGGATGTTCTCAAGCTGTCTGTTTAGCAGAGTGGACAGCAGAGAGCCATCGTCCATTCCATGTCGTGGGGAAGTGGGCAGCTCTGCCTCACGTGCCCGCCAGCCCCTTTGTAGCAACTTCTTTGACCTGTATGGCCTCTCTGCCAAAATTCCCGCTTATCAGGGAAATAAGTTTGTGGGTTCAGAAATACAGAAATACCATTCACTGTGAAGAGGGGGCATGAGTAGAAGACATGGAGTCCAGCTCCTGACCAGGGTGTCACCTTGCCACAGGTAGCTTCTGGAGAGCTGCTTCCACAGTTTTACTTCTCTTAATGAACTCTGGGGACCTTTTCTGCAGCTGAGAAGCTTTTCTGGGTTAGTAAGCATCTTTAAACAGACCCAATACTGCAACATTATTCACACATAGTCATGAGTTATTCAGATTGTTTTCTACTTAACAGTTTGCTGAGAAGTAGCGAGGGGGATGTTCTGGGGATGGTGCTCCCCCAGAAGTGAGGTGAGCCTGCGGGCACTCTGGGGTTGGGGCTTTGGGAGCAACCTCAGGGAAGAAGACTCAGGAGGAGAAGGTGCCAAAAGCAACTTTAACCTGTTGTTTCTGAGGGTTGTCACATTTTTAGAAACCAGGTTGTTTCAGGTGTCCTTGAGATGGCCTTTGGCTAGGGAGCCCCGTCACTCTGGTGAATTTGGTTTGTAAGGAGGTTTCCCCCCGGGGCTCACCTGGAAACTCAGTCACAGATGTTCTGGTTTGGTGCTTTTTCAGTTCTAGAGGTTTCGGAGAGACCCATTCTTAACTCTGAAATTGCCTCTGAATGTGTCAGGTCTCTGCATCTCCGGCAAGTCCGAGAAGCGGTTTTCTGGATTATTTTTCTCAGTGGGATTTCAGCATAGAGTGGATTTCTTTAAGCCAGGGTCCACTCTGGTAGAATGTGGGTTCCCTGCTGAGTACTTTACATGTGATATGATATAAAATCCTCAGAGCATCAGGAAAGTAAACAGTATTAACTTTACTTTTTCAGGTGAGAAAATTGAGCCGAGAGAGGAAGAGTGACTGGACTCAGGTGTGCAGGCAGTGGGGAAGCTGGAGTTTGTGTTTCTGAGGCTCAGGGTCTGTGATTGGTTCCATCCCTGCCCATTTGGTACCCTCCTTAATCCTCCTTTAAGACTTTTTGCTTCCTCTCAGGGTCCCAGGATATCCTCCTCCCCGCCCCACTGTTATTGCCCTGGTTGAAAACCTGTATCTTCCTTACCAAGGTCTGCTTTTAGGTGACTCCCCTGGAAGAAAAATCACTGATGATTTTACACGATGACCTAAAGGCATTCGTGTAATAAGACACTATAGTGCCCCCTCCCCTCGCAGAGCTGAATGTACTTTTTTTTTTTTTTTTTAATTGGATGGATGCACTTCTAACAGTGTGTGACACCCCAACCCAGCAGAATGGGGGGGCTTTCAGGCATTGCAGGGAGGCGGTTGGGAGGTAGTTTAGGTGCTGAGCTTGAGCATCCCTTCACCTTACAGTGTAGCTGTCTTTCCCCACAGGTCAGCCCAGTGAACTGTTAGAAACAGTGCCAAGTTAAAGACACTGCTTAATTTAATCTTTGTATCAGCCTCAGGAGGTGGATTCTCAGGTCCCCGTTCTACAGATGGTGGAGACAGAGATTCGGAGAGGTGCCAAGTTCTTGACTGCTCTGCTTGCAGTTCTTACCTAGGATCTCACAGTGCTGCTGGGTCAAGTCCGCTTATGGCGTGAGACACTGTGGGCGCTTCGCCCAGGCTCAGCTCTTAACAATCAGGAGTAATGGCCGGGAACCTGATATTGTGATACTTGAATCATATACCCATTTTGGGGAGCAAGGTGGCTTTCCTGGAGCCCTGTACCTACCCAGGCATGCTGTGGGTTGTGGGTGTGCTTTACTTTGGAGCTGTCAGCTGAGAGCTTAGTGTCGATTTCACTTCCTGCTGTAACACTTCATGTCACTAAATTGCTTGACTTAGTGACTTAGCTTGATCTGTTAGTACCCCCCACAACTATGTGGCATTACTAAATCATACTAAATTACTGGGTTTTTTTAACCCCAAAAGCAAAAGGGGTTAAAGAGCCCCTTTCCAAAAACACCAGATCTAGTATTTTACATAAAGCCTTTTGGAAAGTATCAGCATTTATTGTAGTAATTAGGCTGTGTTAAGCATTCAGGAGCCATTATAACCTATTTATTAAGCTTCTCTTTCGAGCCTAGTACTGTGCTAAGTTCTGTAAGTAAATATTCCTAGTCCTTAAAACACCTTTCATGAGTTTTTCCACTTTAGAGGGAGAGAAGGGATGCTGAGATAAGATCCGTGAATGCCCTGATGGCACCTCTGGTATGTGGGAGAGCTCATTTTCAAACCAGGCCTGTTGGATCCACAGCCTGTTGAAAAGAAAGTGGGCCTGGAAACATTTTAAATTCACTGTTTAAGAATATGTATACATTTTATGCATTGAGTACAAGAGCATGAATATTAAAAATATCAATTACCGGATACTTAATTTCTGCTTGTGCCCTTTCCCCTGGAAACATTATAGCATGAAGGGAGAGGTCTTGCTCCACAACCAGCAGAAATTGTTGTCCAAGGTGAGTTAATTTGTTTTCATTTCTGAAGAGGTAGTGGTCTCTTCCTGAGACCTAACCTGGCCTGACTCTCTTGTTAGCCATGTTGCTACCTTAGTTTGTCTTCTGCTGCTTAGGAAGATGGAGTTGGCTTTTCATTAAATGGAAAGTTCTCCCTTTACCCTGCAGGCACTCATTTTTCCTCAGGATTGTATGATGATGCTTGGAAAACCATCCATAGTTTGGGGTCACTCGCATCTCCAGCTTTTTCTCCAGGTAGAGCCCACTATGGGGAGATGCTTATTCCAAGCCTGCGGTATTCCTGTTGAGGACAAGATTCAGCAGTTTGATGATTAATCTGTTTGTCAGTTTCCAAAGCCTGGGAATCACTGGAAGGAACCCCACTGAAATGAATGAATGCACACCCACCACAATGCTTTCGAGGGGCCTTGAGATCTTAGGGCAAGGTGAGCCTGGCTCTATGTGGGGAAGAATTGAGGATAGGGAGAGTCTGTGAGAAGTACTGTCTGTAGGACTGACCACGAGGTGGGAGCTGGGAGGAATTTCAGGACTTGCAGAAGTTCAGGGGAGGTCATGTAATCTGGGCATCTTAGAGCCAGAAGTAGTAGTGTTAGAGAACATGGTGAGCAACTCACTCTTCCAGTCATCCAGTTGCAAGCTCTTGTCAGCCTTGAGTTTGTAGCCATGGTCCACTTCAGGGCACAGAACCAGACAGGTCTCTTTATATTAATGCCTTTATCAATTTAAATTAATTTAAACATCGATCGTGTTGCGTTTTGTTTTAAGCAGTTGACTTTGTTTCATGTTTGAACCCTGAGATGGTTGTGTCAGGAAGGAAAAACAGTTTTAAAAACGTTAGAAATTAATCAAATACAACACCACTTACCAATGGGAGAGAATGGCCCTAACACTGAGCCTTGTGTTAGCGCCGCTTCTGCGTCAATTCCGCCCTCCTCCCTGCTTCCCCATCTTGGTTGTTACGTCTCCTCTGGCCCCCTCGCTCTACTCAAGAGCATGTGTAACTTCGCTGGCTTTTAGAGCTTGCTCTTCACAGAGACCTAAATAATCTGTCCACTTCTTTTCCACAGCTGAACGGATTCCCAGCATCTCGTGTTTGTACAGCACCTTACAGTTTACAAAGTATTTCTGTATATTCTCTTACTTGCAAGGTACCAGGGAAGAAACAGTGGCTCAGAGAAGGTAACTTGCTTAAAATCTCACAGAGGGTGAATGTTGGTTAAATAATGGTTCCTGTTGAGGTGACTCTCGTGGTTCTGGTTTTTTCCCTGAAAAAGACCGTATTTTTCCTTTAAAAGCCTCTCGGATGAAGAGTTACTCTGTATTTGCTGAGCTTACCTAGAACTCCTTGAACCTGAGGATTCATTTCCCACTGTCTCCTCAGGGGTGGGGGAAATCAGTGCCCCTCAGTCCTTGGGTGTTTTGTCCCTCCTTTGATTGTCAGGCCAGCAGCCCCAGTTCTGGGCCAGGCACCCCGCAGGAAGAGCCCAGCACCGGCTGCCCGGGGGGAAGATTGTGAGGGAGGTCTGTGATGTGCTGGAGCTGCGGGCTGGAACAGACCACACAGGTGGCCGTGACCAGCTAGCGTCACTGGAGGTAGTGTGGAAGGTTTGCGGGGGGCGCTGGGATAATGTTCTTGGAGGAGGGTCCCCTTCTTTATTTGCTGGATGTGCATCTTCTGTTGCCGTGCTGGCTATTCTTTGTTGGGCCTTTCCTGTACGCAGAGCACTTTAATTGAGCAGCTAATTTTTATTAAGTGCTTGCCGTGTCACGTACCATTCTAAGTTAACTGCATCCGCTTGTTTAAACCTCACAGACACCATATGAGGTAGGTACTGCCGTCCTGTGGGGAAGCCCTCCTCCCCCCCACTTTTTTTTTTTAAGATTTTACTTATTTATTCATGACAGTCACAGAGAGAGAGAGAGACAGAGACACAGGCAGAGGGAGAAGCAGGCTCCATGCAGGGAGCCTGATGTGGGACTAGATCCCAGGTCTCCAGGATCACGCCCCAGGCTGAAGGCAGCGCTAAACCACTAGGCCACCGAGGCTGCCCCCTCCTCACCCTTTTATGTGGAGATTAGTTTATAGGCTCAAGGGGTCCTGTTAGCAAGGCTGGCCACTCTTCTAATTCAGGACAGAATGTTTTGATGAAAGGGGAGTTTTCAGGTTGGGAGAAGAGGAAAGGTACAAGGTTATTATAAAAAAAAAAAAAAACAGTTAATACAAGAAAAGGGGTGTGACAGGCTCTTTGAGAAGCTGTGGGTAAGATTCTGCTAGCCTTTAGCACTTTAATTTTCACGGGATGAAAGGAAACCTCCCACCTACCAACTCTATCCACCCCCAGCTTTTATACACCCCCATCCTGCTTTTTTAAAAAAGTAATCTGTGCACCCAACGTGAGGGCTCGAACTTACGACCCCAAGATCAAGAGTCACATGCTCTCCCAACTGAACCAGCCAGGTGCCCCCCGGTTTTATTTCCTGATAGGACTGTAGTTCTGTCTTAGCTCAGTCTGCTAAAGGGTGGCTTATAAACAACAGAAATTTGTTTCTTGTTCTGAAGGCTGGAAGTCCAAGGTCAGGATGCCAGTATGGTCAATCTCCTGTGAGGGTCCTCTTCTGGCTTTGTGGTACTTCATATGGTGGAAGGGACAGGGAATTTCTACGAGATCCTTTTATGTGGCACTAATTCCATTCATGAGGCCTCACCTCCTGACACCACTACATTGGGAGGTTAGGGTTTCAATATTTGAATTTGTTGTGTGTGTGTCGTGGAAAGGAGGAGGGGGGCGGATACAGACTTTCAGGCCATTGGAGTAACTTTTTTTTTTTTCGTTCTGTTAATTATCATGGACATGTTAGGATTTGATTATGTGGGGAGGACTAGCATGCTTAATTGGCATTCAGAATTTATAAGTTTCTCTCTGAAGTATATTCATTTTTGTTACACTGTGGAGACTGATTTCTGAAAAATTATCATGTTGCATTATCACTGAGGGGAATCAGGCAGGTGGTTAGTGGTATAGAAAATGAACCCAACTGCCAGTTGTATACGAGTTATACCGCTTGCTATTTGTTAATTTAATTTTACTTTTTATTTAAGTAGGCTCCATGTCCAGTGTGGAGCCCAATGTGGGGCTTGAGCTCACAACCATAAATTCAGGACCTGAGCTGAGATCAAGAGTCAGTGCTTAAGTAACTGAGCCACCCAAGCGCCTCCCCAACCAGTGATATTTGTATAATCTGTTTGCAGTATGCACCATTCATTTGGAATTAATATGATCATTGTCATAAGTAGATGCCAAATCAAACTTAAAAATGTAATTTAGCTTGGAAAATACATGAACATCTTGTGGTTTTGGTTTTTTTTAAAAGACTTTATTTATTTGAGAGGGTGAGAGAGAGTGCACATGAGCAGGGGAAGGGGCAGAGGAAGAAGCAGGCTCCCAACTGAGCCGGGAGCCCAACTCGGAGCTTGAGCCCAGGACCCCGATATCATGACCTGAGCCAAAGGCAGACACTTAACCAACTGAGCCACCCAGGTGCCCCACACATGAATATCTTGTAAAATATTTTAGAATTAGTTTCATCCTTTTGCTGGCCCATGCCATTATTTCCTGTTGACTGGCCAGGCCTTTCGTTAATTGCTCATACAAGTTCTGGAGTGAATTTGACTGCTGAGCTTATTGTCATTGCCTCTATTAGAAGGGTTCTCCAGATATGGTCTTGGGCTCTGTGGTGATCTTGAGACCTTTTCAGGGACTGGGGTGGGGGGGGGTGCAAAACGACTTTCATAACAATACTGATGCATTATTTACTTGCCTTTTTCAGTTTTATTCTGTCAGAAATGCATAGGAGAGTTTTCTAAAGGCCATGTGATGTGTGACAATGTCAGCCAATGACGGCTAGTTAAATATGTGTTTTTCAGTTTGGAATATTTTCTATTTTCATTTCTATTGCATCCAATATCAAGAGATACAACCTATTTTAACAAACATCTTTAGGATTCTTTAATTTTTTAGGAATGTAAAGGGGTCCTAAGGCCACCTCATGGTTCACTGGCCATCTATAAAAGAGCCTCCCATGAATCAAGTGTCTACTCTTGTCTGAGGTGCCCTTCCTGGGCATAGAGCATTAAGGCTTTTTCTCCCAGCAAAGGCACACTGGGGATGGCAGTCATGCTGATTTACATGTCCTGTATAGACCACTGAGCCTGTTTTCTTTCCTTTATACTATACCAGGGGGCCTTTTATTTCTGTAGATGGAGTAATTTCAGCTTGTCTTCCTCGAGGCACGGTATCTTTTCCTGTGATATATGTGATTTCAGTTAACACGTAAAGAATTTGAAAACAAAAGGACTAGGGTGTAGTGGAGTTGGATCCCTTTTAGCAGCTGTTTTGCAAGAGTTGTTTTTAGAATGAAAATAAATTAGCAATTGTGGAGTTAGCGATTTTTCTTCAGAAATTCAGTGATACATCCATGAGATGAAATGTTGGACATTGCAGTTTCTCTGGTGATTTTCATTACAGAACTTCAAAATTCTTCTATTGTGTGACTCTTCTGTGGTCTGCATGGTAAAATTTTAATGTGGCATCCTCTTCCAGAACCTCTTCCCTTTTTTTTTTCTCCTTCCTTTCAGTGGTTTGCTATGAGATCACCCCTTACCCCTTTTTTTTTCCAGGTGTGAAATTCTTCCTTCTGACACATTGGAGGTGTAGACCATAGGGCAGTGCTAAGTGTCAGCCTCCATCTGATAAGAATAAAGAATGGTTTGGGATCTCGACAAAGCACCTAACAGCTTATGATCCTTCTTGGTGAAGCGTTGGGTACCCAACCCTGTGCCCTAGGCAACCATGGAGGCACTCAGCACCCTACATTCTTATTGTTAATTTACAGGCCCATCCTTGTCTAGACAGTAACTAGATTAAAATCTACAGAATAACCATGTCTTGCTGATATTTTGTTTATATTGATTACTCAGTGCCTTCTTTTTTTTTTTTTTTTAAAGATTGATTTATTTGAGAGAGAGTGAGTGGTACATGAGCAAGGGGAGGGGCAGAGTAAGAGGGAATCCTTTTTTTAAGATTTTATTTATTTGAAAGAGAGAGAGAAAGAGCACGAGTTGGAGGAGGAACAGAGGGAGAAGGAGAAGCAGACTTTCCACCCAACAGGGAGCCTGATGTGGGGCTTGATAGCAGAGCCCTAGGATCATGACCTGAGCCAAAGGCAGACACTTAACTGACTGAGCCACCCAGATGCCCCACGAGAGGGAATCTTAAACAGAATCTTAAACAGAATCCCATGACCCTGAGATCACAACCTGAGCTAAAACCACTTAACTGACTAAGCTACCCAGGCACCCCACTCAGTGCCTTTTTAAAGATCATGTGTGGCTCATAGAATATTTGTTTAATGAATAGATCGGTCAGGTCATTCAGTGGCCTCTTTCTCCAGGTGGGGTCACCCTGAGCCCACAGTTGCCCCCTCAGAGTGATAGGTTTATTCAGCAGCTGGGGCCTCAGAGAAAGAGACTGCTGGTGCCAGGGCTCCACGCCACTGCTCTTGTTCCAAGCAGTTCTGCTCTGGCCCCAGACTTGCATGCCTCACTTAGCCAGACAAGGGCCCTTTAGGTGGTGCAATCACCCATTTGGAGTTTAGTGATGTATGTTGTTAGTCTGATGTGCCCCGTGGAGCTCTGATCATTTTACCCTGAGAAATTATCATTATATTCCTCCCAGCTACATTTAGAACCCCTCTCAAGGAGAATACTAGGATATATTTTTCTCCATCTGGTTACTACACAAGCATATTTTAGTGCTCCATTTACACATGTTATATGCCCTGAGTACTGGTCCAGTTGGTCCACCCTTGCTTTGGGTTAGATCCAAGCAGTTTGAGCAGAGTGCCCATTGTGACATGTATGTTTGTTTCTCTTTACCTGAGTTCCTTACTGCAGGGTCTCCCAGCCCAGCACGGGTCATCTGGACAAATGGACCACGACACAGATCCAGAATGAATGAATGCACATGTTTGTTGCCTGAGAGCATTGGCCTGCAGCCAGCATTCAGCTTTTTCTTATTAAAGCACATTAATGTTAGGAAGTTGGCCTGATTGGGCACCTTGGGGGGGCCTTGACCCTGAAGGAAAAAGCTGGGACATAGGGAGAGGTTTGTATAATGGCTCTGGTTTCTGGATGATTCAAGTAGGAAGGGCACAGAAGGATATTTTTGCATTAATGCAGTTCTTTTGCATTTATGAGGGTCAGTTCAGGGTGTCTCTCTCTCTCTCTCTCTCTCTCTCTCTGTGTGTGTGTCTCTGTCCATCCTTTTATTACTGTTTACTTTCTAATCCTGGCTGCACTATGAGTAGTTGTTGTCATTGATAACTGATGAGTAAATTCTAGGACCTGTGCAGACTCAGATTTAGTATAAGTAGTAGAGCTGGACCTTAAGCTCTTCTCCTGACCCTCAAGCTTTGCTCTCTTTCCATTACCCAGGACAGAAAGCCAAGAAGGAGAGCAGACCAATATGGTGCCCCCTGCCACCGCCCCCCCACCCCCACCCCCATGCAGGGAATGCCTTCTCGGTGGTGGTGGGGAATGCTCTGACCATTGAGTCCAGCGCCTTGTGAGTTAAATTTACTGCCTTGTGTTTAGTTGCTGGTGGCTTCTGTGTGGCTGACTTTTCTGGAAGAATGTAACTCTTTTTGTTCATATGTTTGTTTTTTAGGGCTAGTGATTTCATATTAGAAGCATTAAGAAAAAAAAGAAGAAGCATTATGGACTTTTCTTGTTCTGGTGCCAAATTATGGACTTTGATGAACAGATATGGTGTGCGTTTTGTGTTTGCATTGGCTGTTAAAAAAAAGAAAAAACTCATCATCTCTGATAACATTTTTCAAGCTTCCCACAGGGCGTTAGTCAAGCCCCTTGCAGTAAGAGGGAAGCTCCCCCATCGCAGCCCATTTATTGCATTAGTAATTTTAGTTGAGTGCTATTTAATTATTGATATTTTATTGAAGGCTGGTTTGGCCAACAGAAGCAAGCAGCCTGACTGGGAAGAGATCCTTTTGTCCCTGTTGCCAGGCCAAAACCAGCGGAGTGCTGTGATATGCAAGCTCAGCAACTGCCTCTAAAGCGTCTGGTGTAAGTTAAGTCTTCGCTGAAGTCCTCCAGCTGCTCTCTTACGGTGAGACATGAGGGGATTTTTGCCTCTAACTGGAGCTGTTTGATGGAGATATAGTTGCTCTTAAATGTTCTCTGGTGGTTTCTTTTGGGGTTTAACATCATTCCAACTGAGTAATGTCTGGTTTGGGTGTAGAGTAAAATTTCCCTTTCTGGCTCTCTAGCATCTTTTACTGATGATGCAAATAGGTACTTTTTTGTTTTTTTGTTTTTTAAAGATTTTATTTATTTAGAGAGAGAAAGAGTGTGAACTAGGAGAGGGGCAGAGGGAGAGAGAGAATCTTAAGCAGACTCTGTGCTGAGCATGGGGTCTGATGTATGACTCAGCCTCCCAGCCCTGAGATCATGACCTGAGCTGAAATCAAGAGCCAAATGCTTAACTAACTGAGCTATCCCCAGGGTCCATACTTTTTGGTTTGATGACTAGTATCCCAGTGAGAACTGTCAGAAAGTTGTTTAGCCATGGTTGGCTCCACCCAGATCATGAGAGGATTGCAGGTTTCCTGAATCCTTCTGTTGCATCACATGATAGATGCTGACATCATCCATCCTGCCTGCCTCTTCGTTATTTCTCTTAAATATCATACCTAGTACACAGGAGACATTCATCACAGATTGGTCCCTTTAGTCCGTTTTGTTTTTATTCAACTTGCTTTGAGTTTGTCTCAGAGGCATATGCCAGTGTTTCTCAGACTTTAACATGCACCCAAGTCACCTGGGGAGTTTGTTCAAAAGGCTTTTTCTCATTTAGTAGGTTTGGGGTTGGGCCTGGTATTCTGCATTCCTAGTTGGCTGTCAGGTGCTGCTGCTGGTTCCCAGATCACACTATGATCAGCAGGGTTGGGAAGCGTTGATCCTTTTATATGTGCATGCATGCTTGCACACAGAGACACACACGCAGGCCCTTGTGGTTAAGTGTGAGGCAAGAATCATTGCCTTGGATTGATTGATCATTCCATTCTTTCAACAAACATTTGTCTTGGGTCATGCGAGTGGGAGGCATGATTGTTTTCAGAGGCCTGCTTCTGAGGCTTCTTTTTGCAGTATTTTGATCCCAGGCATCCGTGTCTGGTGAGCAGTGATTGGATGGCATGTGGAGTCGAGCAGTTTCCATTGCATGCAGCTTGTCCCCGTTCTGGGCCTCCAGTTTCGTATCTCTATTGGAAATCTCGTTTTCCATGGTCATAGTTCATAATCATTAAGGTGCCTGGAGTTTGCACTTAGCTTTGCTTTTTTTTTTTTAAGATCTTATTTATTTGACAGAGGACACAAGCAAGGGGAGTGGCAGGCTCCCCACTGAGCAAGGAGCCCAATGCGAGGCTCAATCCTACGACCCTGGGATCATAACCTGAGCCAAAGGCAGACCCTTCACCGACTGAGCCACCCAGGTGCTCCCACACTTACTTTAGACATCCTGAAAACTTAGCACAAGCCATGAGTGAGATCAGCTGGCCAGCACTGTAAAAGAATTAAGTTTCCTTCACAGTTTTAATAACCTCTTGTTTGGGCTCATACTTGGGAGTAGTTACTCCTGGTATGTTCACAGGGCTTTCTCATGAGCTGGGGTTCCCAGCTGACCTCTGATGTTTCTCCCTGGTGTCACCAGGAGTCACCAGTGGGTGGGATGGAGAACATATCTCCAGCTGCACCCCCATCACCACAAGAGGCCCAGTTGGGCCCAGAATACACTTCCTAGTTTCTTTCTGTATCCCTTTCTACTTGAGTGGTTATGTACTCTCCAGACACTCCAATGTCTGGCTTTAGATCACAGTATTTCCTTATGCACTGTATGTGAGTAGGACCATTCCTGCCATTCGCTTTGCCATTTGTGGGTAGAAGTGAGTTTGGCCAGCCATGGCTTGAATCTGAGGGACCTGGGTTTGGGTCCTCTGTGACTCACTAGTTGTCAGTTTGCTATACCTCTCAATGCCTTAGTTTCTTTGAGCCTTAGTTCTCTATGTGTAAAATAGGCTGCTACATGGACCTTGTTGTGTGGTAGAATGGATGGGGTAGGATGAGATGAATTAATTGTGTGAGTGCCTGATG
The DNA here is from genome assembly GCF_053574225.1 of Canis aureus. Taxonomy (NCBI): domain Eukaryota; kingdom Metazoa; phylum Chordata; class Mammalia; order Carnivora; family Canidae; genus Canis; species Canis aureus. Next base: position 30,446,122 of record NC_135624.1, on the reverse strand, counting down.
GACGATCTGCTTCATGACAGGTGTCTGATTAATGGTCCTTCTGGTGGTAATGAAGGTGGTCACTTTGTCTGAAGGAAGAGGAAGGGAACCAGCCTAAGATGCCAGTGTGGAGCAGATAATGCTCAGAGTAAGGCAGGAAGCAGTGGGCAGGAAGTATGCTTTAGCTCTCTGAACCCTGGTTCATTCTGAGACAAGGAGAGAATGAGCCATTTCTATGCTGCTTGTGTCAGTGATAGAGCAGTGACGAAGATAACTTTGGGAATGAGAGTGAGCACAGGAAGGTAGTGAAAGAACGGAGAGAGGCCTCATGTTTTGAAAGGGAAGTGTGAACGTCTGTTACATGCTTGGATAATCTGAAGGGAAGATTTATTAGTGACAGAGGTACTTTGTCAGTAAGGTAATTGTTTCTAATCATGCTGCTATTTTATACCAGTAAATGCAGAGCTGTTGGTATTTGAGAGAGATGCCCAGTTTTTCCAGAGTCTGAAAAGGGATTTTTGTTGATGCTGTAGTATGAAAGTACTCTGTGATGCTGTATGGGGCTGCCAAGAGTGAAAGGAACCGGCAGTCACTACACACATGAAATGTAATAGATCTTTCATTCATTCTGTGTTTTGTTTGCTCTGAATTGTTAAATAAAAGTTTATTTTGATCACATGCCACAGCTAGAAGTAATTTTTATGCCATCAGAGTGGTTTGCTGTATGGCATGAAGCTCTATTCAAATCTGGTGACTTGTGCTCTAGTTTAAAAGTGAAAAACAGAGCACATAAGTTGTTTCCTGAACTCTTGCTGAATCTGAGTAGAGTCCAGACCGAGCCCTGGGGAGGCTGGGTTTGTAAATGAATAAAGAGCTGCTACAGCTCTGTGATAGCATTTCATCACATGCTCGACTTTTTCCATTACCCAAGAAGTGTGCTTGATACACCTAGTTTCTGTTACCTGGAAATGAAGGTGTCCTTCTTTGCGTGTAGACCTCATTAGCTTTCCTCATCCATGGGATAACGTCCATGCTCCTTAGCACAGAAGGGCTCCTCTGTCCCTCTGCCTTCTGTCTCTCGGCCCCTCCTTTTCTGCTGCCTGAAGGAGCAGAAGTGACCTGAAAGCTTCTTGCTATTTCACATCCCCCCTGCCTTCTCCTTAGCAGGTGAGCACCCGCTCCTCTTTCTGGACCAAGCTCAGGTGTCACCATCTACAAGAGACCTTTACTAACTGTTGTTCTCTGCTCCCCGTCCTTGAGTACATGAGACCCCCACCTGTGTGGCCTCACAGGCTTGCTCTCAACTGCATGTACTCCTGTGGTCTCAGCTTCTTGGGGACAGCACCATGCCCATTATGTAATGGTCTCTCCAGAAATATTGCCAAATGAATAAACACATTCAATAGTCTGAGATAGAGTTTCATTTTATCAATATAAACAGTGAAAATGTGAATCTTCTGGTAATGCAACCATTGAATATAAACTTTTCTGCTTTAGAATGGGAAATGCCCTGCTATAACTTTCTCTTTTTTATAGCCAGGCCTATTCGTGACAAAAAATAAAGAAGAATGTGAAAACCAACTATAATCACATCATCTTAATATTATTAGGGTTAATATTTTGGTGCATAACTCTTTGGAGAATAACCTTTTAGGAAATCAACCAATGTGGGTTAGGGAGAGTAGTTAGGATGTGAGGGTGGGCAGGAGGATAGTCTAAAAGTATCCTTTCATTTCCCCTTGAGCTTTGAGAGCCACTTGGCTAAATACAGCATGACATGGCTTGGCCTCCAACCAAAAGTTTAGCATGAAAGATTTTGAAGCGTTCTGTACCAGAATCTTTGTGAATGTTGTTAGTGTTAGTTCTTTCTGCAGTGTGAACACATTATTTTTTTTGATAATTCATCACTTTATTAGTTTCTCTTTTTATTTTTTTGAAGATTTTATTTTATTTATTTGAGAGAGAACAGAGAGATCACAGAGGGAGGTGGAGGAGGGAGAGGGAGAAGAAGACTCACCACTGAGTGGAGAGCCCGATGCTGGGCTTGATCCCAGGACTCCTGGGAGATCATGACCTGAGCCAAAGGCAGGCACTTGACCTACTGAGCCACCCAGGTGCCTCCTATTTTCCCTTTTAAAAAAACATTTCCCTTTAACCACTACAGATTTTTTAGATCTTTTTTGTAAAAATATTTTCTAAAGTATTTGTTATAAAAATGAAATGAAAGTTGTTTCTGCCGTGCTGTGTGTGCCTTTAAGTTATAGATGGTCGTTGGCATGTTTGTGGGCTTCTTATTCCAGGTGGGGAGATTAACAAAGATCACCCTTTCGCTTGAAAGAAGGTAAATTAGGGTGGGATTAACTAAGGAAACAGGCTCTTTATTCTACTTTCAGTCGTTTAGAAGAAAAAAAAACAGAGTTTTTTAATAAGAAAGAGAAAAGTTCTCTTTGCATTCTGGAATCCTTCCAAACACATTGCTACTGATGTTGAATTCCATTTTGGCTTTGGAATTACAAAGTTTTTTAAGTGTTGGAGCAAAATTAGTTGTTCTTTGTCTTATTTATTATGTGACAGTGTACAAATAACAATACCATAAACTAAACTACCATCCCATAGTCACAGAAACTAACATAAAAGTGGGTTACTTAATTTGAAATGAGATTGAATATTCAAAAAGTGCAGGTGGTGTGGATGGGTTTATGGATAAACTTGGGTTTCCTTTCTCAGCAGAGGACGAGAGAGCTAGAGTGTTTCATTATGCTCAATGCCAGTGGTGATGGGGGTCTAGACAGACCTGCAGGGGTGCAAGCAAGCCTACAGCGTCTTAAGTGAAGAAGTACCATAACAGCGTAGAGCAGAAGCAGGACAGTTCATACAAAGCTCTGACGAATCAGATAGTTTCATCAAAGTTGAATAAAAATTTCCAGATTTTGGTTCTGAAATTTTTATTCTGTGACCCAAATGAAGTAAAGAGAAGCCTCAAAGGGAGCCTTTTAACTCTTGGATTTGAAATAGTAGGCATAGCGATATCTTCTGTTCTCTGTGTAAACCGTGATTTAGTGTATCTTACCACACTGTCTGGAATTAGTGTCCTGAGAAAGCACACGTAGACCTCAGGGCCACAGAAATCTTCAGGGACTCACTCTAGTTCTCCCCCTCTGGGCCTCAGTCTTCTCTCTTTCTGGCTTTTGTGCATTCTGATCATTCTTCCCACTTGATGTGCATACGTGTGCGTGTACATGTGCGTGCATGCGTGCATGCCTAGGTATGTCCTCTATTGAATTGTGGGTGTGTATATTTTTAAAATGCTTTTTTCTTGTACTTGATACTATTAATAATAATGAGAGATGCACCATCGTGAGAGTTTGGTACCTCTTGATGAGGTACCAGTCACTGTGCTAAAACTGTTTGTATGTTCATCTCATACTTTCCTCATAATATCTGATATGGATGAGCAAGCTATTATGTTTTTCCAAGCTCGGTTTTTACAAACTGAAGCTCAGAAATTAGTAACTCTCCTCGCTAACAAAAGCAGGTAGTAAGGTTGGATCTCTCTTCCAGCTCTACAGCATGGGGGTTTAACTGCTACTATGTTTGCAAGCCTGATTCCCTAAAACTTGGATATATGTAAGTTGTTGTCAAGGGGGTTCCTGGCAAGTTGAGTATAGGGAGTCATTGGTTGGCTTTGAATGCTAACTTAACTGTGTGACTCTGTTTTACTTACCTTTTGGGCTCCCTTTCCTCAGCTGATGCCCGTGGAAGTGAAGTAAACCAACCACATGGACAACTAACCTTCTAAGATGTGGTCCAGGTGGTGATAGGGACTGTCCTTGCCCTTTCCCCTCAAAGAAGCCACAGCCTTCATCTCTTCCTTAACTAAAACATCCCTCCCCCCTCCTTTTTTTTTTTTTTTTCATGAGAGACACAGAGAGAGAGAGAGAGAGAGGCAGAGAAACAGGCAGAGGGAAAAGCAGGCTCCCCACGCAGAGCCTGATGCAGGACTTGATCCTGGGACCCCGGGATCACGACCTGAGCCCAAGGCAGACACTCAACCACTGAGCCACCCAGCCATCCCCCCTCCCCTCTTAACACTGGAACCCACCTCACTTGTATTTCAGATTAAATGCCAGTGAGTATGTGCCTTTACATCAATCTGCTGGGAAGTCATCTCACCCTGATTTTGCAGCCAGGGAAGGGAGCATTGGCAGACTTGTCTGGTCAAGGTCACAGCTTAAAAGAAAAATGGTGGAGGCAGGTTTTGAACCTTGACCTTTCTGATGCCAAAGCTCATTACTGGCACACATACCAAGCTACTGCTGAGGAAAAAAGTAAAGGTCAAAGTGAAAGTAGGTTTGTTGTACCTTCAGGAGCACCCCGATCGGACTGCAGAAAATTGGATTCAACATGTTCTTCATGGCTTCATGTATAATACTCAATTTGGATTATTTTCTTAGGCTCAAAGTGGATATATATAAAGACAGGGAGAACTCCCAGAAGATGACAAAAAAATAAACCATGGATTTATTTGATAGAGCCCCATACTCTCCCTCTCTCCCTCTTGCTGACACCTATACACATTTAATGTGGGAATGGAAACCGTGATCCATCAAAAGCTTACCCACAGGACAGAATCCTTTTGGCAGTATAAATCTCAGATGCTCAAGAAGGCCTCACATCAGACTAAATTCTTTTTAATTTAATTCTGACATCATTTGAGCACCTCCTGTGTGCCTGGTCTGTGGTAGACGCTGAGGAGAAGGTGACAGAATGAATTAGATGTGACGTCTGCTCAATCGGTGTTCACAGGTGAATGAGGCCTGGGGGAGGGTACAGAGTGAGCCGTAATACAGCCTTGACCATGCTCAGTGCTGTGACGGTGCGATTGCTCTAGGAGTACAAGCGAAGCTGCAGCCAGTTCCACCTGGAGGGACGTTAAAATGTTCTTTCCCTACATCATGAAGGATAGATGAGTAGAATATTCAGATGGAGGATACCTTTGAGCCAAGGCCCGAAGTGGGAAAGTACAGGGTGAAACAGAGACTTCCATTATTAGAGGGGCAGTAGGGGTCAGCATCCCCTCGGCAGTGGTACTGGCTTTATTTCATGCTTATTCAGTTTGATTGGATGAAGCAATCAATCTCTCTGTCTCTCTCTTCCTCTGTCTTTCTCTGTTAAATGCCTTTTATGTTTTATGTTTTGTTGGGCTGTGTGTGGGAGAGATTCATTTCCAGCTGGGTCCAGCTGCAATGAAAATGTCCTAGTTGACAAATTGTGGAATTAGATTACAGCCATCTCTCCCTGAAAGCTAGGGCACTAGCTGTAACATCAAACATCCCTCCCTTTGCGGGCAGGACAGGGGGGAAGTGGTGATTTAGGGCTGCTGGGTGTGTTGACTTGGAAATTATTTGAAAAAATAGGGCTGTATTGCTCCAGGTGATTAATAAATATGACTCCTCACTAAGCCATGGGGGGTTTCCTCCAAGGAGAACTTTAGGATGACATGGTCCAAAACCACCCCAATGGAGTAGTAGAGCATTATCACAGATGGGTCAAAAGGAATTATTGAAAGAATTAACACACTTGTGTGACTTTATTTAATCCCCGTTTAAGAGCTTGTCTTTTTTTTCTTAAGATGGAAACTCCTCTCAACTTTTTGAAGTACCTGGAGTTTTTAGTTAGCTACATGTTCAGTGTGAGCCAGTAGCATATTTGCTTGGGAGATTTGCAGTCAGCACATCAGTGTCACCATGTAACTAGAGCGAGTTGCATGGCCACCCACCCAGCCCTTTCTATAAGATGAGGAAGATGATGGATTTAGACCTACTGACCTCAGAGAGCCTCTTAAACAGTAGCCACTCGGAAGTGGAGCAAATCAGTCTAGGCCCTGGATCCTTGCTCAGCACTTGGCCCTGTAGAAGTTGTGCAACTTTGCATAGTTGTAAATGAAAGGAGCCAAGTCAAAGATGCGAAGCTCTAAAGTGTCCTCCACAAGGGAGGTTCCCAGCCACATCTGCCCCACAGCTGGATGCAATGGTGAGGGAAGAGTGACAGGGACTGGGACATTGTTTTGTAGAAGTGGTATAGGGAGCTGTTGCTGCCCCCCAGAGAAGAAGCAGTGATGATGAGAGTTGGGCCATGTCAGCCTCTGGACAGTTGGGGAGCTCCCATGCCTCATGTCTTGAGTTCAGTGTGAGGAAGAGGGACCCACATCTGGGTCTGAACTGAAACAAGGGGCCTCAGAAAAGTAGCAAGGCATCGAGGGGATGATTTAAGCAGGTGCCATATTCCAGCTATGAGAGATCCTGGTCAAGGAATGTATTGGCCTGGATTTCCAGCTAGCCTAAGAGCTCTTGCCTCTTCCAGCTATCCTGAGCCATAACTAACTAATTTGGCTTTTACAGTGTTTTGCCTCACCACTCCTCTACCTCTTGGAAATAGTTTGGTGCAGCTTTGTGTGGTGAGGGTGTTGTTTGTGCCAGGGCCTACCACAGAAGGCGGACGCTTTGAACTTTTTACTTGGCTAAATGACAGATCATTCTTTCCTTAACTGATTCTGAAATTGAACACAGGTTTGTTGCAACTAAACTCAACAAAGGTTAAGTCCCCTGTGCTTTCACTTCTTTGGAAACTGAGCCATCATGTTGGATGGCACCATGGTTAAGAGCACACAGGCTTTGGTCTGATAATCTTGGCCTTGAAGGTCTGCTGGATCGCACATGCCAGTTGTGTGAACTCAGGGTCCTTTTTGTTCCCCGGTGGCATGGTCAGTTACTTCTCTGCAGTAGTACTAGTGTCAGAGAAACATCGTGACAGTGGATGAGAGATGCATGTAGAGTGAATGCTCACCAGTCACAGAGGTGGTGGTAGCAGTGGAAGTAGACCTACTAGTAGTAAATAAACCAAGAGTTTTGTAGAATGGGATCCTATTGGGCAGCCCCAGTGGCGCAGCAGTTTAGGGCCGCCTGCAGCCTGGGGTGTGATCCTGGAGACCCGGGATTGAGTCCCACATCAGGCTTCCTGCGTGGAGCCTGCTTCTCCCTCTGCCTGTGTCTCTGTCTCTCTCTCGCTCTCTCTGAATGAATAAATAAATAAATCTTGAAAAAAAAAAAAAAGGATGGGATCCTATTAAATAATCTGTCATTACAGCCTGCCATTTCCCCTAACATTACATGGAGCATTTCTCCATTTCATTCTTCTCCCAAACCATCATTTCTATAACAGCTGTATCAACATGTAATTCACATACCATACTCCATCCATTTAAAGTGTACAGAGTAATGGTTTTTAGTATACTCACGAGTTGTATAATTTTAGAACACTTTTATCACCCCCAAGAAGCTTTGTACCCATGAGCATCACTCTATTTTCTTCTAACCCCACACCCACCCTCCCAGACCCTCAGCTAAGCAATTTTTGTCTCTTTGGATATGCTTATTCTGAACACTTCCAGACTCCTTTTCCTGGCTGCCTAGCATTGTGTTACACGATATACCTTAATTTAGCAGCCATTCTGTTGCCTTTGGACTTCTAAGTTACTTCCATTGTTGCAAGGAATGTTCCTGTTGGGCCCGTTTCGCCATGCCAGTAGAGTCACCTTGGAGTCACATACTTCCAGTTAAGTAGTATGAACTCTTGAACTGTTTAGAGCTACATGCCGGTGCTGTTGAGATGCTCCTGGAGCCACTGAGGGAGACCAGGCTCCGGGCCCACTACCGCACCATGCTGAGCTCCTGCCCTGTCTGTTCTGGAGACCATAGCACATAGCAGCAGCCTGCTGGGGAAAAGAGAGGAAATATGTGATTTCTTGAACCACAGGTGTCACCAACTCTTAAGTAGTCTCCAGCCCAAGGACAAATCCCAATGGAACCAGAGTGCTGGGAGAATTATTCATTACATCTGTGCAGAGAGAGAGCGAGCCACTTGACGCCTGTTTCTGTGGGGGCACCCATCCGTTTGTTCTCATCTGGATGGTGTTACAGGGATGCAAAGGCTAAGGTGGGGTGGTAGGCACATGTGCTCTCCACAAACAGGCTGAAGTTCAGATGACTCGGGAAAGGAAGAGATCTCGAAGAAATAGGCCACTCTTCATCTCTGAAGCTCTTCTGTGGAATCGTTTTCAAGTCCCAGGGCTAGGGAATGTGCCGTGGAGAGATGCATGAAGTTCATGCTTTGCTTTTAAATGTTGGGATTATCATAGGAGAATCTGTTTCTGCACATTTGCCATCTGGCTACCTAATGAGTTCAGGTTTAGAACATTTATATTCATTTGTTATTTTGGGCGTTTTCTCTACTCTTTGCTGGGCTCCAAATGTTAATTCAGTTTGATTAGCGTTGAGTAGGCTGTTCAGCCCTCTTTTGGAGGAGATGGAAATGAAAGTGCTTGCAGGAAGGGCTCAGCGGTCTTGCACTGACTACCTTTCATATGTACCGGTCTGTTCATGGTTTGTATCGAAACCTGTATTTTATTTGGGCTGGAAAGTTGCTTAAGGCCCTTTAGCTCCTTTATACTTAAATTGGAGATCCTAATGCGATGTTGACTGTTTCATAAAATGAAAGAATGAAGTAGAAAATTATGGACTTTGCAAGCAACTGAATTCTCAGGCTTTGCAAGCAAGCACCAGGGTACTGCTATCCAGTAATCGTGACAGTGGGCCTTCAAAGCAGACTCAGTTGCATATACTGTCATGCATCAGTGTGTTGGGGCTTCTCTTTCCTCAGCCCCCAGTAGCAAAGGGTGTGCTCTTGTAGGTTGGCCATGAGGTTCTGCGTAATGTCACATGGCCACCGCCTCCACAAGTCATCTCTGATTTCCCACAGCACTCCACCACTTAGAAATGGTGGTGGTGATTAAGGGTACATGCTTTGGAGTCAGGACCTAGGTTTCTGTCCCAGTTCTGCCATGCAGGTTACTCTAATCATGTCTATTTCATCATTTGTGAGTTGGGGATAATGGTGGTACTTCCCTGAAAGTGATGTTGTGAAGGGGGAGTGAAAAGATCCCATGTCAGGTGTACAGCATAGCACTGCTTCCGGCATAGGCCACAATAACATGGCCACTGTTACGGGCTCTATGATTTGGAGTCGCTTCCATCTCCCTGAGCCCCAGTCTTATCACATACAGTATGAGGACAAAAATACCGATCTTGACAGCAGTTTTGCAAAGTGTGGGTGAGGCAATGCCGGAAAAGAATTAGTGTCGCTCCCACCTTGTATAGGGCACTTGGCGTACCAGTGGTTATGACACTGGATTCTGCTTGAGGTTCTGTAACTGTGTTGTTATTTAGGTATCAGTCCCCTTGGAGAAACTGTAAGCAGAGCAGAGCCTATGCTTTTGAAACATCTTTGCCCAGAATGCCTTGCTCCACCCAGTAGCTTGTCACCAAGTGGTCATTCAGACAGGTGTGTGTGATCTGGGCACATAGCTTAGGACCAGGTATCTCTTAACATCCTCAGGGGGAGAGCAAGATGTGGTCAGTGGTTCAGAAGTTTTTCTTTTAACAAGGATGTTTGGGGTGCAGTTACCCAAATTCACACAAGGTGTGCATGCACAGAGCGGCATACTTACTGTGCACCAGTGAAGTTGACCTCAATGCTGGAAATCTCTATTACCTGAGCCAGTGTTTAGACATTCTGTTTGCTTTTGGAATGCTCTGAAAGGAAAGAGTTTTTCGATACATCAGATGCTTTTCCCAGTTAAAATTTGGTCCCAAGAAAGAGCTAAATGTAAACTTGTCTGCGTGTTCAGAAAAGGAAGGGTTGAAAGCCCACACGTTAATTTCTTCTTCTGCCATTCTCCCACATCTTCCTGCCCACCCCAGCACACCAGTGGAATTCTGGGCCTGGGTTGGTGAGAAAGCCTGGATTCGGAAGGATGCCCCTGTGGCACAGGGCTGCCGGAGATTAGCAGCTGGGCTGGGCTGTTGGGAGGGTTGTGGTCTCAGCATCAGCCAGTGTTTGACGGGTTCCCTCACCTTCGCTTTGCAGAGCCTGCTCTCTGGAGACCTCTTCTGCTTTGGCACAGGATGCCCACGTTCTGCTAACCCTAGCTAAGGAAGCAAGCTGCCACTAGCCAGGGGCTGTTTGCTTTCCAAAGCAATGCTTTAGAAACAGAGTGGCTAGCACCTGGGCCCTGTGAATGTTTGTTACCCGAATCTTAAGCACCTGGATAGATACAATACGTGAAGGTGTAAATTCACCGAAATTTCATAGCCCTGTTCATCTGTCCATAAAATCAGAGGCCTATGTTTTAACTGATATTATGAATTCTGCTTCATAAATATAAGCAGAGTTAAAAAGAACACAGTTAATTCTCCTTGAACCCATCTGAGTCATCCAGGGCATGTGCAGTCAGCTCCTGGCTATCTGATGGTCTTGCTTCATCCAAGCAACTCCCCAGGTCTCTTCATCTTATTCTGCCTCCATTTCTTCTGTAGAAAAAAACGGTCAGACTTTGAAGCCTTTTCACTAGAGCTTTTTTTTTTTTTTTTTTTAAGATTTTATTTGAGAGACACAGGTGGGGATGGGAGGGGCTGAGGGAGAGAGGGAGAAGTCAGGAAGCCAGATATAGGGCTCCATCCCAAGACCCTAGGATCATGACCTGAGCCGAAGGCGGATGTTTAACCCACTGAGCCACCCAGGCACCCCTTCATTGGAGCTTTAAAGAATTTCTTTTCTGTCTCCAGTTGGGTATGGGATTCAACCGTTTACCCCTGCCTGCTTCCAAGACGGACCTGTGTCTCTCAGCCACTCCCAGATCCACTGTTTGTTTGATTCCTTGGTGATTACTTTCTCATCTCATTCTAGAAAAAGAGAAGCCAGCCTAAATATTTCTGTAAGCATGGGAAAAGTTAACAGCCTGAGAAAGTGCGGCTGAGTGAGGATCCTTGCAGGACCAGGAGGGCCCTGCTCAAACCAGCCAGATCTTCCTGATAGACGCTGCCAGCTCCTTACGGAAAGTTGGATTCTGCTGATTTGTGGATTAACCCTGAGGATTCAGTTAGTTGGCATCTAACAAAGTAGGCAGGGCGGGGGGGGGGCGGGGAGGATGGCCCCTGGAGGAATGACGGGTATGGAATTTTAAGGAAATTATGGGCAAGAAGGGAGAAGCTCTCCTGTATCTGCTCCTCTGTGTTTCTGGGTCTCTATTTATCCAGGTAAGTTATTTTGTGCCTGTTACTCCGTTAAGCTGTGGGATATAAAGATAGGAGCATGCACTCAGGGACCTCACAGGCCAGAGGGGAGATACCTCCTTGTTTACCGTACATTGTGGAGCACCCAGCATTTTGCTCTGTGCTTTATGTACCCTTATCAGCCTAACTCTAATAATACAATGTGATGAGCAGTTCACAGTAGTCTCTACAAAAGGTAATGGGAACAGAGGGGAGAGAGGGAAGCATTCTGGCTGGAGGTGGGGGAAAGGGGCACGCGGACAGCAGAAGGAAGTGAGGAGGGTGGAACATGGCTTTTTGAGTGAGGTGGGCATGTCCTCTCTGCCACAGATGGAATTGGAATAGTGTTCACTTTCTCTCCCAGCAGTACAGGAACCAACAGGTAGAAACCTTTGCCTTAAGAAACCTTTGCCTTAAAAGACATGTATTTGTCTTGAAGAGCCAGGACAATCTAATACTGCCTCTTCCTCTGTTTCTTAGTGTTGGTTATAGCTTCTGAAGGCTTACTTGTTTTTAGAAAAGTGGACTGAGCAAAGTATGTTCTCTCTTCTCTATACCAGAGTGTAAAAACATCGAGAGTTTCCACTCCTCTTTCTCCACCCACATCCCTAAGTAAGAGTCCATAGTGTCCTTTTGGTGCTTCTGTTTACTTCAGTGTGGGGAGGCCTGCTCTCCAGCACATACATGGTGATGAGCCACACCCTCCTGAAGAGTCCTTTGTTCTTGGTGCATAAGGTTCTCTTCCATCTTTGTGCATAGCTATCACTAGAGCAAGGGACTCTCTTCCTTTGCACAGGAGCATGGATACTTTCTTTGGGTTGCCTATTTACCTCTTGGTCTTTCTCATCCAGCTTGATTCCATACATGCCGATGGTGTCACAAAGCCCAGGAGGAGGCAGGCCTGTGCAGATGTAAGAAAGCCCCCCCCCACCCCACCCCCCCCACACACACGTTCTGTCTTCTTTAGGAAGCTTTCTCCCTGGCCTGAAAATGACCTTTCCCCACTTCTCTGCAACACAGGTCTTTCTATCTCTTTTGTCCTTATCTCATCCTACTCCTCATTAGTTATTTATGTGTTCATCTTGTCTCTCCTACCAGATTATAAACTCACCTTGGCAAGGACTACGAGTTCTATACATTCTTCACGATCCCTAGCATGAGGATTTGCCATAATCGCTCAGTAAATATTTGTTGAACTCTATCCAGATAGCATTTATTTATTTTGTGCTGAGTCCTCATCGGAGTAGAACAGGAATTGTTTTTAGAAAGGTCAATAATATTTACTTTTCTTTATCCAATTCCTTGCCCTCAGCTCCGTATTTAGTGAGTTATTTAAAATATGTGTCTCATCTGCATCCTGAAGAACATGGAAGCTTAACAATGAGGATATAAGGTAAAATGAGGCAGTACGTGATGAGATCAATACAACACTTCTGTAGGGAACTGCAGGGGACTTGGAATGAATTAAGCAGATTATAGTAACTGTCATTTATTTGCATCTAAGAGAAGGAATCATGGTTACTTACAGCATTTTCATTTTTTACCACAGATGGCATGAAATTCATCTGCAAAGTGACTTCTCATTGGAACTAGAGTATGGATTTTTCTCTCTCTGGTCCTTATGCAGTTTGCCACAGAGTGTACTTACCTTATCAGCCTTTCTTCCCACGTTGTTGCATTGAATTTTTTTTTCTTTTGTGTGTTTTGCTCACTGCCTGTCTTGTCTTCCTCGTACCTCAGTTCTTCTCAACAAGAAATTCTAGACATTAGGAACTGTGTCAGCAGTAGCATCCTCGATGCAGTATTTATGATTTGCTCTCCCAGCTCAGGATTCTTTGCTGCACATTTTCAAAGCAGGTTCAGTTCCATAAAGAAAACGAGTCCGTTAGATTCAGAGTTAGCTTCTCTTTTCTAACCATCTCTTATGAGTCAGGCACTTGCACCTACATTGTTTCATAGAAAATTCCAGTAGGGAGAAAATTTTCTGATTGTTACAAACCTTGCGTCTCCTGCTAGGGAATGAGTTCTCTGGTGGTTCGTGTGGCGCACTGGGATGGGATGAGTGCTGTGACAGGACAGGTATAGTGTGTCTGCCGTGAGCATAGGTGTTATTCAGAAATGGGGGCAAGGGGAAGATGGGTGAACTTAGCCAGGTTAAATGACCAGCAACCAGCATATATTTAAACAATCATAATTAGAAGTGTATAGAAATATGGAGGAAATAAGAGGAGAAAGTAAAATATACTTGAGTATTGGCACTAAAATAGATTTATGAGGATTGTGTAGAGTGAGTGCTCAAGGATGCACCATTTGACTTCTAAGTGGTACTTTGTGGAAGAATTGGAGAGAGACCTCGATCGAGTCGGATCCATCTCTCTTCTTGTAGACACAGAAACAGGCCCCAGAGTTTATATCCCTGTTGGCTCAGGTGGGACTTGAACTCCCATTTCATTGGTTGCCATGTTGCCTGTTTCTCCTTGCCCTTCAGAAGCTTGGGCACTAGACCAGATGATAACTGTGTGGAAGCTCAGGTGGTTGTGTACAACTGAACTTAAAAGAAGGACTCACACAGGTGGCAAAGTACCACAGCAAAGTGAGTCTGTTGAGTGGGTTGTAAGTGCCACGCTTGCCTCCTCACTGTCACCTGTCTCTGTAGCCACTGGGACTTATGCTCTACTCCACTATATTCTGCACATTTTTGCAGGAAATTGACGACCTTTTGGAAGATTTAATTAGCTCTTCTAAGACAAAATAACCTGCTTGAGATCAAATTTATGTCTTAGAATTCACAGAATTTAAAAATTGAGAAGGTCTTTAGGTCTTGTAGGCCAACATCTTTGTTTTATATGGGATGGGACAAAACAGTTTCCTTAAATTTCTAGTTTTCTCTATTTGGAGTTAGGTGGTAGCCTGTTAGTTCTTAACTTGTTTTACGATTTTGTTGGCTTTACCTGAATGAAGATTAGTGTATTGCCGTCGCAGGCGAAGGGAACTGGGGCAGTGGTGTTGATGTCTGTAGGCCTGATCGGTGTCTCTGGGTAGATAATTTTACTCTTCTCCATAGATAAATTCCACTTTCAGAGGGACCTACTAGAAACTGTGAGAAGCTGAGTTTTCTCCACTGTTTTATTAGCTGACCCTGAAAGGAAAGATACGTGTCCCCAGGAGCATGGAAAACTTAGAACTAGGTTGATTATAATTTTCATTTGAACTTTTCCTGCCTCTTACAGGAGGCTTCTCAGTGTCTAAATTTTAAATCTAGGTATGAAGGCTGACTTCTCTCCTTTTTTATTGCTTGTGAACACAGATCCTAAAAGCAGGTGACATATGCTCGTGGGTATTCCATTTTGGCAGTGAAACCAGACTGCTTGGTAGGCATGATAAATTTGGTTTCTTCATTAAAATATGTTGATTTTTCTGATTATAAAAGTAATGTGTCTTTATTATAAAAACATGGAAAATAAAGAGAAATATTTTTTAAATTGCATACCACAATTTTGAGAATTCTGATAGTATTAACTAGACAGAAATTTGTTTAAAGTTTACTTTTCTATGTATTATGCAGTAATAGTTGAGATGATATGTAGCACATGGAAATGGTTATTGTATAAAATAGCTATGGTGATATGTAAATACAGTCTTATATTCTATTAATTTCACTTAAACACTTTTTCCTCATTAAAAATTGTACCCTCAAAAAAATTGTACCCTCTGTTTTAGTGGCTGCATGATATTCCATTTTATGGATCTACCTCCTTTATTTTTCATATTCCTGTCACTGACGTTGGTCTTTCTGGTCTTTTAGTCTTTTAATACATGCCTTGCTCTGATCCTCGTTCTGACGAATCCTTTAGGAAGGGGTTTCAGGTGCTCCAGGGAAGGCTTTCTTGGCACATTGCCAAGTGCTTCCCAGAAATGTTACATCAATTAATGTTCCCACCAGTGGGGTACAAGTGTGTTCTCAGGGCCAGGGAGGTTTTGGCTCCTCATTCTTAGGGTGCACATATTTGCCCCATTCTGGGCTGCCTGGGTTTCTCCTCTTTCCTGCACCGAGGGCAGCATACTGCTGTTCAAGGCCTGGGGTCAAGTCCTCATCCACCTGAGAGCTGGCTGCTTCCTCCCTGGTTACTATTAGGTCTTCATTCACTAATAGCATCATCTATCTGGGAAGTGCCAAGGGTTTTTCTAGTCTTTTCTTTTCTCTTTTTCCTTTCCTTTCCTTTCCTTCCTTTCCCTTGCCCTTTCCCTTTCCTTTCGAAAGAAATGGCTCTCTTAAGATGAGTGGCAGCTGGGGTTGCTTCTGGCTACATGATCCAACACGGCAGTAACTTACAGGACACAGCCATCCTATTTCTGGCGTCGCCAGCCCCCTTGCCATCTTCTTAGCATTCTTCACCAAGGTGCTGAGCTCCCGTGCAGCCTCTTCTCCAAGTAACCACCGCGGTTGCTACACAGGAAATGAAATTGTAGAAACGCTTTAGAAGACTGACAGCTGAGCTGATTGTAGGAGTGACGGCTCTTAAAGTTCTAATAAATTGCGTTCAGTTTCTTGTCATTTCCATTAAGATGCAACAGAGGCCCGTATTCTTGCAGGCTCCAGAGTGGTCCAGCTTCTTCCCTCCCAGCGCCCCCTGAGGCTAGCTGGGGCTGCCAGGGAAGGGCCCCACTGCTCCGACCTGCCCACCCTGCTTTCCATTGACCTCTTCTCCTTTCAGTTTGACTTAGCATCCTATTTCCCAGATGGAGGGAAAAAAAAGTCTTCTTCAGTATTTGGTCTTCATTTGAACTTAAACATGACATGGGCTGAACCCCGGCTCTCTCGCACATCAGTTTTAAGACCTCGGGAAAGGAACCTGACTTCCCCTTGCCGTCGTGCAGGAGGGGCAGTTCCCTTCTCTGGGCTGTGGGAGGGCACATGAGATGTGCTGAAATTCATTGTGATGTCGCTGTCCCCAGTTAGGGTATGTGGCCTGCTGCTCGTGCCTCGTGTTTGCCTGAGGCTGGAGGGAGTGCCTGGTACATAGCACTTCGACCCCCCAACACCTGCTGCTCCCAGCCCTTCTCACCCCACCTCAGGCAGGTACTCTTCCTCAGAAAAGCACTGTCTGTTCATGGAGCCATCAGACTCTCAGGGCTTTCCCTTCTTGCCTTGTCATAGGACATTATCAGTGGGGTGCTTTCTGCATACCCGTTTGCAAACAGTTTCCTGTTCCTTATTTTAGCCGTTTCTGTAAAAGTAACTAGCAGTGCAGCAACCATTTCTTCACCAGCCTTCCTCAGCTCTCCCCCCTTCCCCCATTCCCCAGTATTAGCCGGTCTTTCTTGCTTCTGTGTCGGCAGGCAGCCCATTAGCCCTTTGAGGGAAAGGCCTCCTGTCTCATGGTCATCTCTTTAGCCAGTCTTACTAGGCTGGCAGTCATCACTGGTAGACTCAAGAGATGATCTATAAAGGGTGGTGTGTAAGGTCTCAGAAGCAGCTGTACAGCTCCCTGGCTGGCTCACTGATGTATTCATACTTTTATCCATTTACCTAGCGACCGTTTCCTGAACTTATGTTCAGTCTTAGCACCAGTGACACAAACAGGGTGGCAACACAGCCCCAGGCCTCAGAAGCTCATGATGAAGTTAACCATTTTCTCCAATAAGTTCATCCACTGTAGGAGGTGTTATGATAGTAGCTGAATGGGCGGGGAGCGGATCATAAATGATGGACTTGACTATTCCATTTGGGGGAAGAGGCTATAAAAAAGTCTCCATGTAGGACATGGGCTCATCCTGATTCACACGGAAGGTCCAACCCTGTCACTCCTCACTTTGAATTACTCCACAGTAGGATCCTAGAAACTCAGGGGCAGCTCAGTGAGAGTCCTAGGGTTCATCTCTTTTCCTGCAGTAACTGAAATCCTGGCAGTGTATTCTGGTTTATCACAGAGGTGTCTTTTCCCTGCAAAGGCCATTCCCTCTTGCCAGATTTTGGCTGACAGTGGGGGGGGGGGGGTGTTTCATGACCATTTTAGGCCATATGATGGTAGCATGTAATGATGTGACGGGGTGGGTGAGTGAAGAATACTTAGTTGGGTACTCTTCTTCTGAATTTTATTGATGAAGAAACAGTTTATGCACATTTTTTTAGATTTCTTTTTTTCTCTTTAACATGCTTATGGTCATTTCCTAAAAGGTTATAGTGTAGACAACTATAGAGATTTAAAAGAAAAAGTGAGAGATAAGAAATTAAAGTAGGAAAAGGTCTGAAGGTATGTGATATACTAAATGATAGTAGGGTCTGGAAGATGCAGTCGGGTATCCATACTGACACAAGGTGAGGAAACATTGACCTTCAATCTCTTTGGACCCTTGTTAATGAATTGCCATGTTAGAGACCATGTACCTGTCCATTTCACTGCTTGCTGTTATTTGATCATTGGCCTGTAATAGTTAGAATAAGGTTGGCTGCATATTACAGGGGGAAAAACAAAACAAAATGAGGTTTAAATATGATCACTTACTTCTCTGTCACCTAAAAGTAGTGTGGACATTGGCCTGGAATGCCATCAGGGATTTAGGCTTCTTTTTCTACCCTACTTTCCTCAGCACATGGTTTCTGCCCACCAGGTCACATCTTGGCTCAAGATAGATGCTGGAGCTCCAGCTATCACTTCTGAGATGCAGATACTAAAAAAAGGAAGGCAAAATCGAGCCCTTTCAAGTGAATGTGTTCTCTTCCAGAACCCACATAATGCTACAACATATTGGCTAATCTGGCTGCAAGAAAGACTGGGAAATGGGTTCTTTGGTTTCCAGCAGCAGAATTTCCTGCTATAAACTGGAACTCAGACTCCAGAGGAGAGGAGCATGTGTGTAGGCAGTGAGCAATGTCTGTCCCAGGGCCACATCAGAGGAGCCTTGAGGTAGAGAGGTAGAGGGAATCAGGGTTGACTGTCACCCACATGGATGCTGAAGTTGCTGAGAGTGATGTTGGGGTGTAGACAGTTGGGGTCAGATGATGGAGTCACTGAAGGATTAGTAACATGGAGTCCAGGAAGGGGAGGTTGTTGCATGAACCTCAAAGGACAAGACTATTGAAAACTCTATTCTGCTGGGCCAGCTGCTGACAGGAGGCATGTCTGTCTGTCCTGCCCAATTGGGAAGTAGGAGTCCTGCTAATGGATACTTTTCCTTATGGACTCTGTGGGAACACAGGACCGGGGAGCACAGAGCAACCTGTTCCTTAGCTCAGCTTTGCCTAGAGTGTGACCTCTCTTCCATAGAGGAAGGAAAGGAAGAGTCTTTACTTTGGATCTGCTCACCTTGTAGGATTTCTCTTGCTACTTGTTTGTATCTGTCTTCATTAGGAACACAATTTGTGGGTAGTTTCGTTTGAGACTTGCCATCCTGCCTGAGACCTCAGTTCCTGGCTCTTACCTCATGCAACCCAGTTTCACTTTTCTCTTTCTAGATCTCAACCCGGATCCCAGACAGGACATGATCATTATTTTACATGATCTTTCTTGCTGCTATGCAAAGGAGATAGCCATTTTGTAAAGTATTTACAGGCTTTCTTTTTTTTTTTTGGCTTTGTTCCTTCCCTTTTTTAAATCCTGGATTGACTTCTCTGTGCCACGAGCATGATAAAGAGCTGCCTCACACTTCCTTATAAAACTCTCCACCTGTCCAGCTGATACATAATCTTCTTTCCATTTGTGTAGTGCTTTATGGTTTACAGACATTCTTCACACATTTGCTCCTCTGATACTCATAATAAAACAGTGTTGGAGGCAGATGTTACTTGTTTCCAATCAGAAGCCTAATCTCAGGGCAGCCTGGGTGGCTCAGCCGTTTAGCACCACCTTCGGCCCAGGGCATGCTCCTGAAGACCTGGGATCGAGTCCCACGTCGGGCTCCCTGCATGGAGCCTGCTTCTCCCTCTGCGCCTCTCTCTGTCTCTGTCTCTCTCTCTCCTCTCCCCCCCCCCCCCCCCCCGTGCCTCTCTCTCTCTCTGTCTCTCATGAATAAATAAATAAAATCTTTCTTTTAAAGAAAGGCCTAGGGCAGCCCCAGTGGCACAGCGGTTTAGCGCCGCCTTCAGCCTGGGGTGTGATCCTGGAGACCTGGGATCAAGTCCCACGTCAGGCTCCCTGCATGGAGCCTGCTTCTCCCTCTGCCTGTGTCTCTGCCTCTCTCTCTGTGTGTGTCTCTATGAATAAATACATAAAATTTAAAAAAAAAAAAAGGCCTAGTCTTAGAGGTCACCCAGCCAGTTTGTGAAGACCTGGGTTTGAACCCAGGTTGTCGGTCTCCCTCTCTTGAGTGTAGAGGTTCAAAGCAAGCAAATGAATGTTAACTCTTGGCCTGAACAAAATCTCGTTAATTGATCTGTGGCTGAAACAGTTGTCTACATATCCAACCACATCTAAACCAGCCTTTGATTGTTAATGTTTGTTATCATCTGTGGCTCAGCTCCCTTTTGTTGGCACCAGTTAGTGTTTTGACTGTTTTACTATATGCAATTCCATTCTGATTGGATCAAGCAGGTTTGTGCAGGTCCCAGGCTCACAGGGATCCCTGCAAAGCTTAGCATGCTGTATCACAGAAAGCTGGCCCAGGTGCTGGGACTGTGCAGGGCTGGGTGGTGGGGGGTGGTTCCTAGGCTGGGTATTAGCTCTGTTACCGTGGGCACACCACTGAATATTTATGGGCCTCTACCTTGCCTTTGTACAATTCTGATAGAAACAAGTCGTTCTTGGACCGTTTGTTACCTCTGCAAACCTCAGTCCTCTCCTCTGTAAACATGGAGATAAGGCCTACCCACTGAACGGTGTTGCAAAGATTAAATGAAGTAGAGGTCAGTGCCATGGCTAGCGGTATAGTGTAGCTGGAGCTTAGCAAATGCTCCATCTCCTTCCCCTTTCTCTTTCTCTTCCTCTTCATCTTTTCAAAGTGTTTGGAGAGCCTCATAAAAAGTGATGTGGAGGTTTAAAAATCAAGTCAAGGATGTCACAGTCTGAACACCTTGTATGCTCAGTACGATTCATGTGTGAAGTTTGTGTTGTGGGGAGCAAATTTGCCTGTTTGACCCAGAGCCACAGCTGTGTAATGACACTCTGGAGAACCGGCGCCTTTTCTGACCAATGTGAGATGCCTCCGAAGGCGACTCACTCTAGCCTTTCATTGATGATGCTCATTTATGTGCAGTACTTGTTTTTTCCAGATTGACTTCCTGTCACACCGAGTTGGTTGGTGGACTGCCTGCCATCGTAGGGGTGGACCGCAGAAAACGTGTGCAAAGGAAGCCAGCAGTCTTCAGGGCTGCACTGAAGCAGGGAGAGGGGGAGCAGAGGGACAGCACAGCAGGTGAGCTACCCTCAAGTGCAGACAGGTAGCCTTCTTCAGGTGGCGGATACCTGCACCTGTCCCCCTGGGGGGTCAACTAGATGGCCGGCACCATCAGCGCAGGAAGTTTTGAGTTGTTCCATTTCCTCCGAATGTAGACAGTGTTTAAGATAAAAATGCATAAGCTTTGAGTATTCTGGGGTGGTGGTTTCAGGCAGGGATGTTAATTTTTTTTTCTTCAACTGAGACCTCTGGTGTCCCTTGAGGACCTTACCTGTTCTGCGACTGCACCAGTTTCCGGCCTTCAAATTGCAGCACCCTGGTTGGTCAGTAGCACCATACTTTGTAATTCAAGAAATTCGAGAATACCACAGGCTAGGGTGTGGCTCTGCAGTTACCCTACAGTAAATTTGCATGAAGGTGTTCCTTTGAAACAAGTTTTCAAGTGTTCTTCTCTGGACCAGTAAGGCAGAGCAGAATAGCCCTTTCCTCTCTGAGGCAAGAGATTTGGAAAGAGGGCTGCATGTAAATGAGATCTCCCTGAGCGTGAGGGCTGCAAAGGGGAGGAAAGGCAGTGGACCTTTGCAATGAAAAATTTTAAGGTTATGTTATTTTACTCTTGTTGATGGTGGCAAAAGGTGATTATGGAGGCTATATTTTATTTTGAGGACCCACCAGATTTACTTAAGAATGGTCAGGAGGCCTCCTTAGTCATTAGCTTGGCGCCTGTGTGGTACTCAGCCCTGCCCCTCCACCCCAGTGTGCTAGTTGGTAAGGTAGCTACTTGCTCCAGGTCCTTCCAGTTTTGACATTTAAAGAAAGGCCTTTTCCAAGCAATATGTCAGTGGTTCCCAAACTTTGGTGTGCTAACTGGAAGACCTTTTAGAACAACCTGCTGGCCCCCATCTTCCCAGAGTTTCTGAGTTAGGAGGTCTGGGATAGGGCCTGAGAACTAGCTAGTACTCCCGTGATCCTCACGTTGCTGAGCCAGGTGCCACACTCTGAGGGCCGCTAAAAAAGGAAAGCAGTTCAAGAGCATGTTCCTCCTGTGAAGTCATTGCTGTATTAGATTGACCAGGCCATTTATGAGGATTGACTCTTAAAGCCTAGAAACAGCAAAGAGCTGAATGTTTAAAAAAATAAAAAAGAGGGAGGGAAGGAAGGAAGGTAGAGAGAAAGAAAAGAAGGTGGAAGAGAGGAAGGAAAGAAAGAAAGCAGAAAGGAAGGAGATATAATAGGAATCCTGTGGGGAAGGGCACATTTCTCTCCTCTTTATCCTCATTTTGAGGATTTGTCCATCTGTGTATTAATGGCCTGTGAGTTTCTTGGTTTCCACTCTGCTTGTGATTTTGGCAGAACTTGTTTATCTCCACCTGTGTGTGTGTGTGTGTGTGTGTGTGTGTGTATAATATTTATATATATTTATGTATATTCTATATGTATTATATGTATATATAAATATATTTTAAATGTTTATGTATATATATTTATATATTTTTATATATTTATATTTATATATAAATATATATAGAAAAATGTCAAAATATAGCAAAGGCAGAAGGGTATGTGAGCCCCCCCTGTATTCAGCATCCAGCCTCAGCAACAACCAGTTTATGGCCACTCTTGCTTCCTTACTATTCCACCAGTTTCCTGGGTGGGATATTCCCCACTAGATTAATCTTAGGTCCCAGACAGATCATTTATTTCACTGATGGTATAGTTCAGGATGTATCTCTAAAAGATAAGGGCTCTTTAAAAAAACAATTAAAAAAATAACCATAATGCTATTATCACACTTGAAAATTTAATTCCTTAGCATCATTAAATATTCATTTAGTGTTACATTTCTTCTTTGGTCTCCAATGTTGGTTTGTTCAAATCAGCATTCAAATAAGAGCCCTACAGTCTGTTTAGATGATTGTGTCCTTTGCTCTCCCCCCTCCCACCCCTCCTTTTTCTCCTTAATTTATTTGTTAAAGCAACTATTCCTTGGTCCTGTAGAGTTTTTGCTTATTCTTGGCTGGAATTTTGCTGATTGCATCCCTGTGGTGTTAAATGGTTCCACTGCTCCTAGATTTCCTGGAAACAGATCAGGAGGTCTGATCTGGAATCAGCTTCAAGTTTGATTGTCTCTGGTGGGGGGTGAGGAGGGGTGGGGTAAAAGTACCACCTTTCTGATGGCAGCTTCGTGATGTTGTTTACTTGCATCCAGAGTCTTTCGGTGCCTGGCATGCCTGGTGTGTTCCTTCTTATTCTCTCCCTTTCTCTCTCAGATACTAAGATTGACCAGTTGGTACAGGTGTGGGAGAGGCCAGATTTTTTTTTTTTTTTTTTTTTTTATTTATTTATGATAGTCACAGAGAGAGAGAGAGGCAGAGGCATAGGCAGAGGGAGAAGCAGGCTCCATGTACCGGGAGCCTGATGTGGGATTCGATCCCGGGTCTCCAGTATCGCGCCCTGGGCCAAAGGCAGGCGCCAAACCGCTGCGCCACCCAGGGATCCCTTTTTTTTTTTTTTTTTAATGTATCTTTTGGGTTAGCAACTTTCAGGAGGAACAAAATATAGGGAAGTATGAGAGGTATCATCTGATAATTTAACTTTAGGGGAGTACTGTTCTTACCTCATCATATTAAATTTTACTGTCCATGCTCTTCTTCTGAGTTTTGTTTCATATTAGTATTCCATACCTGTGATAGCTACTTTCTTAGAGTGACTCCTGGTTTATTTTGAGTACACTGGTCAGGAATTGCAAACTGTTGCCATGACACATATGCCCAGAATAAGGCTTATGGGTAGATAAGGATGTAGCAGGAATCAGGAACCTACAGATTGAGTTACTGGCTAATGACGCTTGTGCGCATGCACACGCACACAGACATGCACACATATGTGCACACAGTTTAGGCAGTATTCATTCAGTTGTGTGGCTGTCCAGAGCCACCCAAGTTAATACCTTTATATTCTCTGAAGTAAAGGTAAAAACAGACTAGTTCAGTCTAAACCAAAGGCATAAGACCAAGGCATATCTCTAGGTAGAATTTGAGTTAAACGTTGTACAAATGTCATATTGTACTAGAGTGAATACCATTGTTTTCCCAATATAATAAAAGACTGTTATTTCAGGAAGGAGCTTTAATGATCACCTAAGCCAGTCCCTGAGGCCCTGAGAGAAGAGACTTCCTCAAGATCACACATTGAGTTAAGATGCCATGCTATAAGGTGGCAAAACTGGATTGGCTCAGAAGGTGTCTCCAGTAATTAACCCCTGTTTGTTCTTGCCAAGGAAAAGACCATCTCTTTTTCCACAGGGACCAAGAAGGTCCTGGCGCACCTAGAGCTGCAGAGGTCCGTGTCCTTAAGCCATCTGAACTTGTCCCCTGCCATTTGAAGGATAAGGCATTTTGGCAAGTGCGCTGCAGGGGTGTTAGCATCCCAGAACTTTTGAAGACAGAAACAACCTTTTGCAGCACCCCAACCCCCAACACTGTCCCCAGCCACCAAGCAGAGAAAAAGAAGTTTGTCCACTCTCCTGGGCTTGTCTCTTCATATGCAAATCTAGTGGTTTGAGCTAATTGTTTAAACTTGTCTGTCCTGGCCCAGCTCTGTGACCTCCGATACAGTGTTTAACCTCTCTGAAGTCGTTTTCTCAGCACAGCGTTAGGAGACTGGACTGATCCCTCCCCACCCCACCCCCACCCCCGCACCAATGTTCTGGAACTCTCTTTAATTCACACAAACACACCAACCAGGAAAGAAGGTAAAAGTGTCTGGGAAGCTGCGTATTTGTAGCTCAGGCTGCCCCTTGTTAATGCTCTGTCTTTGGCTTCGTAGTTCCTTGTAACTGCTAATCTGTTTAGAGGTAAAAAATCAAAACTACAAAAACAGCTATAAGCTAGAACATTTGGTTTTATCATGATTTTTCAGTAAGAGTGTGAGAAATAACCTCTCCAACCCTGAGGAAGGGATGATGCATTGGCTGGAACTGGAGGAGACCACTAAGTCAGTTCTCTGCTGCATAGGTTCCTAGCTACTTTGTGAAGACGACAAGGAATGAGGCTAGTGGAGTCAAATAAACCACCGTCGTTCCCAGTACAGCCTGACTGTGGGCCAGTAGACAGATGTCCTGGTGCTGAGCTCTAGAGCCAGAGGACTCCCCTGCTGGGTAGGAAGTGACCAGCTCACCCCCCCCCCCCCAGGGGGAGGTTCCAGGAAGTGGCTGGACTCTTCAGTGCACAGGGTCTCCTCCCATCCTGCCAGTTTCTCTGTCTCCCCTAAGATCAAGTAAATATGGGAGCAGGAGAAAGTCAGGGTGTCACACCAGAGGGGTGCTTTTGCAAGGAAAGGGACATCTGGCCAGAGTGGGGAAAAACGCGAGACCCTCCCAGCAGCACCTGTGTAAGAAGATGTGGCAACCAGTGTCTCTCAGTGGTGTCCCTCGGTCGCCTGGTATCCATCCTGTTTGTAGGTCTGTATTTTCCTGGCATGTAATTTTAAGTCCCTAAGGAACAAGACATTCATGAGGCTGCCTACGCTAGAGTAATGTCTACCTTTTATTGGATACCTTCTTTGTGCCAGCCACTTCATTGAGCATTCTGGACCTGCATGTTCTCATCTAATCGTCACTTGTCCAAAATAAGAAAATAGGTACCACCGTTACCTCCACTTTGTAGATGAGGGAACTGAGGCTTAGTGAGGTGAAGCCGATGTTCGATGATTGCACATCAGTGCAGATGAAGTCATGTCATTTTATTCCATTCTGACTCCATATGACGTGCTGGTGTCATTGTTTTTTTTTTTTAAACTTGTGAGGCTGGATTATTTTTTTTTTAATATTTATTTATGATAGTCACAGAGAGAGAGAGAGAGAGAGAGAGAGAGAGGCAGAGACATAGGCAGAGGGAGAAGCAGGCTCCATGCACTGGGAGCCCAACGTGGAATTCGATCCCAGGACCACGCCCCGGGCCAAAGGCAGGCGCTAAACCGCTGCGCCACCCAGGGATCCCCATGCTGGTGTCATTGTGCTTTTCAAATATGATACCAGGTAGCTCTGGAAAGGTGGTGGGAACAGCACAGTGGCTAAAGAAAAGCTGCAGCACCATGGCTGAGAAGAAGCAGTCAGAAGAGAAGGTCTGAGGTTATCAGTGGTATCATCCTTGTGTATGAGCACCCCGTGCTTTTGGGTAGGACCTATAGATACAGGCAGAGACATAGACTTGAGATCCACTTCCATTCACTGATGGCACTGCTAGGTGCCAGGACCTGTGCCAGGGGTTCCATATGTACTAGTCTTTTGGAAACATTAATGTAGCAATATCTGTTGAAGGGACCAGTGAGAACTGCAGCCAGCCTTTTATGAGGCCGCATTTATCTGTCCTTCAGCCTCTCACCACATATACACAGGGCCTCCTGGACCAAAGCACCTCCTACTGTGATCCCCTAAGACAACTTGTATCCTTAGGATTAGAAAGGTCCCCTCCCAGAGGACCTGGTGAAGCTTAAACTATTGCTTCTTAAACTAGAATTCCAAATGTTTTCTTTTTCTTCTTTCTCCTTTCATGCTGTCATGTTCTGTTTAAGCATGTCAGAGAAGGCTTCATTCTGGTCTCGATTGTATTCAGGCTCCAATTCAAAGGCACCATCAGTGTCCCAGGCCGGGGGCTCAGCTACAGGGATCAGCAGTGATGTGTGTTGACATCCATCACTTCCAACTTTACAGTGGATGGTGTTTATTTAGAGTGTCGTAAGGGGAACAAGCAAGTATGTACTTGCACATAGATATTCCAGGCTAAGTTCAGATCACTTCATGTAGAGGAAGTATAAATAATAGTGAATCCTTTGGAGCCATATTTAAATACTACCATTGTAGAAATTTTTTTAATTTGAAAATAGAATTTTTTTTAAAAAGATTGATTTATTTTATAGAGAGAGAGAGCACAAGCAGGAGGAGCAGAGGCAGAGGGAGAGGGAGAAAGAATCTCAACAAGACTGCACTGAATGTGGAGCCTGACATAGGGCTCAGTCTCACAAGCCTGAGATCACCACCAGAGCTGAAACCAAGAGTCAGATGCTTAACCAAAAGAATTTTAATTGTGCCCCCAGGCGCCCCCCCCAAAAAAAATTTTAATTGATCTAACTTAGTTTAGTTATGATTGCATTGCTTTCTGTAATTGTAGATAACCTGTAATGGATATTGCTTATTTTGCCCTTTTAAAATAATGGTTTAACAAATGAAAAAAAAATGCACGTGCATTGAAAAAAGACTTGGAGAAGATAGGACACAGGGTCTGTAGAGATGGTCTCTAGGACAGAATTGGCCGTTGCTATTTGAGTCTGAGGTTGTCCGTACTTTTCCACAATTTCCATCCAAGTGGACATTTTTTCTTAATTTTACAAAATATGGCCATTGGGAAAAAGTTGAAAAGAGTTAAATAGAGGGAAGAGAATTTAAAAATCACCCAGCACTCAGATCACCAAAGCTGGCTTTTAGTGTCTTGCACTTGTCACTTGTAGTCTGACTAGCAGACTGTGCTTCATTCCCCAGACCTGCAATTTTCCCCCTTTGCACAGGTTCCTGACAGTCTGCTCAAGTATATTTTCGCAGAATGACTCTCCTCCCCCTCAGTAGCAGCCTCTGCTGAGTGTCTAACAGATAAGCTGCCTTCACAATGAGCCCAAACAGGAACCTTACCGAGGACACACTATCCCCTCTATAGTTGGTCTTGAGCCCCAAACTACTACAGTGTGTTCTCTAGTAAAGTGTAATCTATACACTGTGTTGGCATTATGTGAAGTTTGTTTATTTATAGTAAAGCTCAAATGTATAGTGAATCTGGGACACTCTCTGTACAGAGCCCATTAAGAAAATTTTCTGCTGAGTGTGGGCAGAATTTAAACGGATTATTTCCTTATTTCCTTTAACGGGCGTGAAGCAGCCCTGTTGAACCTGCCTGTTCAAAGAAAGTTTTCAGAGGAATGTTTTTTTAAACCAAGGAATATGTGATTTGGTGATGGAATCTATAAATAAAGTGACCCATTTTTAACTAGATTGCTGGTGTGCTTTTCAGTAGGACTTTGTGGTTTAGCTAATGAAATCTTCCACAGATGATCCTCTGAACCTTGTGTCTAGTTATATCACTGCTGCTTTCATGACTTAATTGCCTTTGTGGTTTAATTCACTTCATGACACATCCATCACTCTGAAGTTGTGCACGGTTCACCCGCTTCTGTCCTAGCATTTGCTTGATGACTCTTGGGGTCAAGGAGAGGCTGAGAGGTGGTTTTATGCTATTAAAAATAAGTGGTTGTTTGCATAGGCTAATCTGTCTTGTTTCATTAAAACAATCTTTTAAATTTTATTTAGTGCATTGAATCTCTTTTCCTCCTGCTCGTTTTCTGCTCCAGAATACTATGGGTTGAGCCTATAGTAAGTTATTTCTATTATTTGTGGAAAATTAAAGTCAAAGTCCTTTCATATTTATTCTATCATTTAATCATTCCCACATTCAACTCCCAAAAAGCCCCACTATGGCAGATATTATTATCCTTGGGTTTTGCAGGTGGGGAAACTGAGGCAAAAAAATTACAGAGAGAGCTTGCTGAGTCATTATGGCTAGTAAATGGCAGAACTGGGACACTCCCACTGTAAAAATGTGATAGTTTGGATATTACAATTTTTTAAAAGCCTCTGTTCCATTGTTGTCTGTTAGCAATTGGATGGCCCTACTGTTAACATCTTGAAAGTATGTTGAGAGGCTCCTGTGGAGTACTGGACTTTGAGATTTTCAGGTAAACCTAGGAAGTTGGCTTGGTCACATCTTCTATTTTTGTGGCCATGGCCATGAGTTCGTATGATAGTACAGCTTCAGACTGACTAGTCTTAAAGTCAACTTTTGGAGGAATCAGAATCTGTTCTTACTTGCTTCCTTAAGCCCCAGGACATTTATGATCTTGTGCCTCTGCAGACAAAAATAACCCCTTTAGAGCGAGGTACACATGTTCTTTTAAAAATTGTTCTGGGGGTTGGAGGAGCGCCTGAATGGCTCAGTTGGTTAAGCATCTGCCTCTGGCTCAGGTCGTGATCTCTGGGTCCTGGAAGAGCCTCACTTCAAGCTCCCTGCTCAGTGGGGAGCCTGCTTCTCTCTTTCCCTCTGCCTCTCTCCCTGTGCTCATGTTCTGTCTCTTTCTCTGCCTCTGTCTGTCTCAAATAAATAAAATCTTAAAATTATTATGGATCATAAGAAAAAATTCAGCAAGTGCAAGATCTTTTGATAAAACAATACGATGTAGTCAAGTTTGTTTACATTAGCATCAGGGAAGAAAGGGAGAAAGAAAATCCCAAATATGGATAATTCAGAAGTCATTTTTGTCGTCTTTTCAGCAATAGAGTTAGTCTTTTCAACATGTATGTTTTTGACTGACATAAAAAATAGTTTCAACTCCCTCAGTACATGTCAGCTAACAAGGAGTGAGTGTGTACAACAAAGGGACTAATCACAGGTAGTCAAAGGAAAAGGGGCAGTCGGAGCTTTAAATTTTAACCCACACCATGCAACCTGCATGAGGACAGTCACATTTTTAGTACTTCATCCTTCAGCAGGCACGTACTAAAGCGCTTGCTATGCATCAGGGAGTTCTAAGTACTGGCCGCCAGAGCTCCAGGCTCAGGGAGCGTCTAGCAGAGGCTCCAAACTAGAGTGGCCAGGCATAGTGAACTACGGGTTTCTAGTTTTGTTTCATTCCCTGGTCCCTGCCCTGAAAAGCTTATATATTTAATTGGAGGAGAAAAAGCACCATAGAACTGAATCATCGAGATGGAGACTATAAATATTAAGTGACACGGATGGTACATTATAAGTACTAACAGACTTATATGGTTCATATGAGTTTACTTCACCAGTATGCCCTAAATATATGTATGAGATAGCTCTGTCCCTTTCATCTTTCCATCTGCTAATTTAATCTTGTGCTGAGAGCTGGGTTTGTCCCTCCTCCTACCCTAAGGTTATTGGCCTCTATCCCTGAGTCTCTCCTGTAAAAAGTTTAAAAGGAGATGAAGGACTAGCTCCCCTGCTAGTACTTTTGACCAGTGGATCATCTGAACCCTCAGGGGGCTTTGCCCTAATGACAATGGATACCGGTTTTCTCTTTGTTTCTGAATTGATTTTTGTGACTTAAAAACAGGACATTTATCAAAGGCTAAAGAGATTGTCGATGTGGGGAGAGGGCATTAAAAAAGAAGCCATTATCCAAATGCCCGGTGGAGAGGGAGTCACTTAGGATGTCCACTTAGAGTGACTTGCATAAACAGAATGTAAGCCAATGAGTGAATGACTCGCTAAGTAATAATACTTATTATAAGAGCTAACATGTAGGAAGTGCTTGCTCTTTGCTGAACTTCCCACAGTACTGAGGCCTTCTGTACCTAACTCCTGACTCCTCCCAAGAGCCCCACAGGGCTATTCTTCAGGTGAGAAACAAACATCTAAGGCTTCAAGAAGTTATATTAAACCTGTGGAAGGTTTCATGGTCAACCGGCCAGTGGCTGAATGGAACTGAGAACCGGATCTTCCTAACCTGAGTCCACTTAATCATAGCAAGTCATATCTTCCTCTAATGATGTTAGGACTGTAAGCAAAGGACATTGTGGGAATGTTGTCTGCAGAGAAGTGATGAATATGATTAGGGAGACCTATGTGAATACAAAGAATCCAAATAGCGAATAATGTGCGTTGGGATAGCAAAGGGCTACTGCATGTGAAGCTTTTGGTACAGATCCCTGTGTTAGCTTTCCTAGCATGTCATGGGGTCCAGTGAAATGCTCATAGAGAAGTCCATTTGAATAGTGGAGTTTGGGAGTTGCTTAAGCCACAGATCACTTGTTAATTGTGACTTGAGGCTAGTGTAACCTGTCTGGTCTTTAGTTCCTTCGCTAATAAAATGGGGATGATTGGTTATAAGAAGGAATGAAATAATCCATCATTAGTAAGTGCCTATAATGCAGCAGGAATTTTTTAAGCACTATGTTTAGAGCATTGAAAAACAGATCAAGGAGTGCACTCATCAAGCTTATTTCCTAAGACGAGCAGACAGTCAAGAGATAAGCAAATACACAGTTTGTTAAGTGGTGATTAGTGCTACGAAGAATGAATGAAGAGAGGTACAAGAGCATGAGAGTAGGCTTCAAGAGCAGACACTGAGTTAGCTGCGTAGATATGAGGGCAGGGCAGTGCAGAGGTAATTAGGAGGTCATATGGTGGACGAAAAACATGGAAGGAAGAGGTTGGAATGGCTGTGGCCATTGTAAAACCTTTGGCTTCTACTCTGAATGAATAGGGAGCCTTTGGAGAATTTTGAGTAGAACAAGACAACCATGATTTCCTTTAAAAAGGGTGTCCTTCTGGCTGCTGTGGAAGATAGTCTGTGAGTACCGGGTAGAAGAGGGAGTTGGGTTAGACTATAGGAGTAGTCCAAGTGAAGTTATCATCCAGTTGATCATATATCTCCTTTATTGATCTGAAAACATATACAGACATTTGAACAGATGGAGAAAAAACGAAGATTATCAGTTACAACCACTGGAGTGGGCAGGTGCTTACCAGACCATTGGTTTTCTGACCATAAATTACACATGGTGCTTCAGAAAGGATGAGTTGTGAAAGTTGCTTTGGCCCTGCCCCATGATTACATGAGACTGTTGGATATGATCAGATTGATTAATTAAAATTATTTTTACGGGATCCCTGAGTGGCTCAGCGGTTTAGCGCCTGCCTTTGGCCCAGGGCGTGATCTTGGAGACCCGGGATCGAGTCCCACATCAGGCTCCCTGCATGGAGCCTGCTTCTCCCTCTGCCTGTGTCTCTGCCTCTCTCTCTCTCTCTCTCTCTCTCTCTCTGTGTGTGTGTGTGTGTCTCATAAATAAATACAAATCTTAAAAAAAAATTATTTTTACCTTTATTCATCTCCTCTATTAGCATTATAAGTAGTATTAATATTGGGCTAAGAGCGGATTTAGAGAAGAAATCAAGGGGAGTGATGTTCCTTTTTAGGATGAAGGAGTTGGATTTTCAAATAGGACTTTTCCTCTGGAGATTAGATATTTGTTTCTGCTTAGCATTGGAACAGAAAAATAGTAATGCAAGGTGTTTTTTTTTTTCCTTGAACATCATAAAAGATTAAAGTATATTCATTTTTATCGTAAGTCCTAAGAATCATTGTCTTAGCATAAAAGGGGAACCATATTCCAAATCAGTGGTTCTTAATGGGTGTGACAGTGATTTTGCCCCCACCGCCCACCCAGGGACATTTAGCAATGTCTGAAGGTTGTTTTTTTCCCTTGTCCATAAACTTTTTTTTAAATTTTTTTTTTTTAAGAGCAACTTTAGGTTTACAGAAAAATTGGGTGGAAGGTACAGAGTTCTTGTACTTCCTCACCACCCCTCTCCTCACCCTTTCATTAACACCTTGCATTAGTGTGGTACATTTTATCACAGTTAGAGAGTTAACATTATTTTAGCCAAAGTCCCTGGTTTGCATTAGAGTTCATGCTTTGTTTTGCACATTCTCTGGGTTTTGACAAATGTATGAGTATGATATGTATCCAGTATTACTGTGTTACACACAGTAGTTTTACTGCCCTGAAAATCCCGGTGAGTTCCGCCTATTGACCCTTCACTCCCTCCTTCTAAAACCCTGGGAGCCACTGATCTTTTTCCTGTTTCCATAGTCTTGCCTGTTTCAGAATGGCTTGTGCTTCCGATTGCACAGCATGGAGCCTTTTCTACAGGCTTTCCCTTAGCAGTATGCGTTTAAGTTTCCTCCACTTCTTTCTAGCTCACAATCTCGTTTCTTCTTAGCCCTGAATAATAAATACTTCATTGTCTGGATGGATCACAGTTTGTTTATCCATTCTCCTGATGAAGGACGTATTGGTTGCTTCTCTGGAGATGGTTTTGATTATTACCTCCTTGGAAGAAGCCAGGGATGCATGCAGCTAAGCATCCTCCAATACAGCCCCGCAGGACACACCCGCAATAAGGAAGTACCCAGCTCAGAATGTCAGTATGCAGAGGTGGAGAAGCCCTGTTCAGAATACATCGTAGGTAGGATAAAGCAGAGTATTTTAATCATCCACTTTTTGTTGTGCTAAAGTGTAGTTTGAGAACCTCAGCTTTACAGCAATCCCAGCCACATGAGTTCCATTTTGTGGTTGAAAAAACAATCTAACATGCCTCCGGTCATTCTGCTAGTAAACGGCCAAAGCCAGGATTCTGACCTGCAGCCTCTGCATCTGTGCCCAAGTACAACATTCGCACCGCCCCCCCCCCCCTTGGTGTTATTTTGGTCCTTCCCTCTGCATTATTTATGGATTCTTTTGCTTTTGTTTTAACCAAAATGATCTTCCTTTTTTTCTTAATGACTTAAACGTTTTGTAATGTTTTCACTTCAATTCGGTAGGTCTTTGAGTACAAGTAGGTCACTAAAGCAGCCAAAGCAGCAAAGATGAGAAGCCATGGTCCTCAGGGAACTTTCAGTCTAGTTGTCTTCCAATTCCGTCTTTCTTCATTGTCCCCCTCCGATGTGACTGCCTCCGGTGGTGAAGATACAGTGATACGTGTCCTCTCATGACCCAGCTCTTCCTCATCCCAGAACCAGAATCCTGTCTTCTCTAGAGAGCCATTTACTTAACGAAGTAATGAAACTTGAGGCATCCACACCCCCTGCACCCCGGCTGGTGTCTGTCTCAGGGCTTGGCTGCCATCTCTGGCCTTCCTCCTGTGGCTGTGAATCTAGTTCCCTGGCACATGGCAGCTGATCAGGATAAAGAAGTTGGTTGTTCTTTTTCAGTGCCCATTAGAGGCCTGCCCTCTCGATCTGTTCTTCCTGTTTGCTTTGAAGAACAGCTGGCAGTGTTGGTTTAAAAGCCAGCATTTTTATTTGTTTGGGATTTTTGCCTATTCATTTTTAGCATTTCTCTCTCATCTCTTTCAGCCATGGAGATAGCTGTTCATAGTGGCACATGTCCTGTATCTGGGGAGAAGGAACGCCCTCCACCACCACCCCACCCCCAACACATTGCACACACACACATCCCATAAAATATCTGTTTGTTTGTTTTTTAGCAACCAGGCTGGTTTCCGATACATTAATTTAATCTTTATTTTTATTTTTTTAAAGATTTTTAAATTTTATTTATTCATGAGAGACACAGGGGGGTGGGGGGCAGAGACACAGGCAGAGGGAGAAGCAGGCTCCATGCAGGGAGCCCAATGTGGGACTCGATCCCGGGACTTGAGGATCATGCCCTGAGCCGAAGGCAGGCATTAAACCGCTGAGCCACCCAGGGATCCCTAATTTAATCTTTAGAGAAATTTCTGAAATACAAGGTTGGTACAGTGCCTTTCTGTTGGTTAGGGTAAGAAGCTATGTCTTTGGGTAAATGAGTGAGTGTCAAGTCTGTGCATGCATGCACATGTCATGTATAATGTTAGCAGCCGTGGCCAGGCTCTTTGTTTACGTGCCTTTCTCTCCTTTTGGACTGTCCATTCTGGGAGCACAGAGATTATAAGTAAATATTGGAGTACCTACTGAGTAGCAGGCTCTGGATGTTGGGGAACCTCTGCCTTCATGGATGTTGCAATCTTGTCATTACATGTCTGACCCAGTCATTTTGCTTCTGCAGATTTTATCCTAATTTTTTCATAGTGAATGTGTGATACAGATTTAATTGAATGCACAGAGAAACAGAGGAAGAAGAAACCATTCTGTCAGTGTTCCTGCCCTGGACAGGCCCACATAAATAGCAGTGACCATTCAGGGTAGCAGATGCAGGTCATTCATTCAGCAACTTTTGAGTGCCAGCTATATGCTGGGCACTGTTCTAGGAACTCAGGCTACAGCTGTGAACACAGTAGACAAAAGTCTTTGCCTCCATAGAATGCTATTCCAGCACACAATTTATATTCGTCTCTTTAATTATGGAAATGTCTATAAAATGCTACCAGATAACAGGGAAGAAGCAGCAGTCTACATGGATTAGTCACACCAGAATTTCATTGTTTTGTAGAACACACCCTTTTGTTTGTGAGTATTAAAAAGGAAGCCACCGTGTTCGTTTTACATATAGAAAGAATGAGGTTTTCTCCGAGAGTAAGCATTGATACATGTCATTTCACAGTTAGGAGGTGGAGGAAGGTAGTCTAATTAGTTATGTGAGCCACTTATCATTAGGATAGTCTGGATAAAATATAAGATACTATTTCTTGTCATGTCCTGTGTTTATGCTGGTTCCCCACATGCTCATCTGAACTAATGGGCTTTTTGGCATCATCTCCTCAAATGCATCATAGGGAATGAATTTCTCTACTAAGAACCCCCATTATAGCTTTGTCAGACAGGGTTTTGATTTAGTGATAACACGATGTGCTCTCCAGGCAAGGGGGGGGAGGGTCCCTGTCAGTCCTTAACTGCAAGCAGCCCCCTTGTTAGAGCCGAGCCATCGCCTCTCTGACAGATGCTGTTCTGCTGAGACATGGCCCAATCCGGAGGTGAAGGGCTGGACGTCTCTTCTTCCCCTTCTTGGCCATGGAAGCCAGCCTCCATGGGCTTTACTTTAAGAATCCAGTTGTTTTGGGATGCCTGGGTGGCTCAGCAGTTTAGCGCCTGCCTTCAACCCAGGGCGTGATCCTGAAATCCCGTCCCACGTCGGGCTCCCTTGCATGGGGCCTGTTTCTCCCTCTGCCTGTGTCTCTGCCTCTCTCTCTTTCTGTGTCGCGAATAAATAAATAAAATCTTAAAAAAAAAAAAAAGAATCCAGTTGTTTTAGGGGACGCCTGATGGCTCAGCGGTTAAGCTCTGCTTTCGGCTCAGGGTATGATCCTGGAGTTCAGGGATCGAGTCCCACATCAGGCTCCCTGAGGGGAGCCTGCTTCTCCCTCTGTCTGTGTCTCTGCCTCTCTTTCTGTGTCTGTCATGAATAAATAAATCTTAAAAAAAAAAAAAAAGAATCCAGTTGTTTAAAAGGGGGATAAGTAAAGCAGGGAAAGATGTTTTCTTTATAGAAATCATAGGTTTTCTGATGGGACGGTCAAGTTTGAGTTGCATCAACTTCATTATGTGTTCTAGAAATTGAGAATTTGCCACACTAGTCTGAGAAATGGGGTGGCTGTGATTCTCTACCTTGTGTGCACATTAGAATCATGCTGGGAACTGTTAAAAATCCCAGGCCACACCTCGGACCAATTAAATGAGAAACTTGGGGGAGGGCTGGGGTGACCCCAGGCGATCTGTTGTGCTGCCCACGCTGAGAACTTTTGCAGTACATATGGTCATGCCACGCAAGGCATTTACCTTCTGAAAAATCAGGAAATTTACCTTCTAAATGTAAAAATTGTATCCTTTCCTTAAAAGAAGAAATGTGACAGGGTGAGTTCATGCAGATGCCCTAACTTGGTTTGATTTTAAATGTCCGCATTTAATTAAGGCTGAAAGCCATATATGTTGTTTCATGGCCTGATCAGTGGGAAATTCTGGGAACTTCTATCTTGTATTGACCATACAGTGTGTGTGTAAACGCACACGGGGGTTTTTCTTCTTACTGGGCCACAAAACTGTATGTGTTATAGTGTGTTTATTTTTCATTCCT
The DNA here is from genome assembly GCF_053574225.1 of Canis aureus. Lineage (NCBI taxonomy): Eukaryota > Metazoa > Chordata > Mammalia > Carnivora > Canidae > Canis > Canis aureus. Next base: position 30,410,005 of record NC_135624.1, on the reverse strand, counting down.
TGTTTCGGCTAACTTGTTTTTTGGGGAACTGCCTGACTCCTCGTTTAATTAACTTCCATCTCCTGTACATGTGGCTCATTTCACACTCCGTCTTAACTGCTAGTGGCTTTCTTTTCCATTGCAGAGGTTCATATGAAAAAATACCTAGTCTGTTCGTGCTGTTTGTTTCCCTGAAGCACATTATTTCTGATCTCGAAACGTAATGTTTTTCAATGTATTTTTTAATAGGAATTTGTTCGCTGAACTGCTTTTGCTGCTGCTGTTCCTTCTGGTTTGGGACTTACATAACTCTCTTCTGGAAAGGTCCTGCTACATTTCCATCTTCTTGATTACCATCTCTGTAAACCCTCCATCCCTTTGTCCTTTCCCCTCCCCCAGCCTCATTGTAACACAATGCTTGGTGTGCCTTTCTGCCTTGTTACAATTTATGGGGAGTGACAGCAGTGGGTGCACTTCTATAGTATAGCAACCAAGCCCATATATCACTGTGTTCTAGCAAACGTCCTGTCCGGATATGCATCCTTAGGGGTAGGGATGGTGTTACGCCAGGCTGTGCTGGCACACAGCAGAGTGGGCAGGAGACGTGACTCGTGGGTGATGTCTGCTTACTAGCACTACTGAGTTTATTGGTGACCTACTTTTACATCACCCATGCGTACACGCCGCACTAAAGCAGCATTGTCATTGCCAGAGCCTCCAAATGTTGGGGAGACAACCAGCCAGTTTTTCAGAGTCTCTGGGCACCACAGAGTGTAGCACAGGCTCATCTGCACACAGCACAGTGTACAGCTTGCCCTTGAATGGCTCCTGGCCTGTCTGGTTGCCACTGTACCTGTTCCCACTCTCTCAGCCCCTGGGCAGGTGCGCAGGAGTATAGATACACCCTGGTTAGCACCCAGCCCACCCCAACTGCTTCTCAGTCTCTCCTTTTAATCTTTTTCTTTAGCTTACCCTCTGTCCCCCACCTTCCACAGCCTTCTCAGTTATGAGGCCACTTGTTTCATCAATAAAGCTTTCTGTTTGTCTCTAAAGTTCATAACCTTAGCCAGGCATTCTACTTAGGTGCTAAGGTGCAATGGAGTGTATGACACGTGGTTTCGGCCCCATAACACCCAAAGTCTGGTGGGGGACAGCAAGCAGTAAACAGGAATTGACAGTGATGTGCATGGGGAGAGGGGTGGGCACCCAGGGCAGGGGAGCGCCTCATTGAGGACCTGAAGGAGAATTTCCAAAGGAAGTAACGGACCTGAATCAAGGACCTGAAGAGGTGGGGGAGAAACTACTGCTTCTGAGAAACTGTGTTTGTTATAGCTGGAGCATGTTGGGGAGACGAGATGGAACCGAGGCTGGAAAGGCCACAGGGCTTTATCCTGAGAGCAACAGAAAGCTTTCAGGCTTTGCAGCCCAGGATTGGCATGATTGACTTATAGGAGGGACCTGTCCTACTGTGTGGAGAGTGGACTGGACAGGACTAAAATAAACAAAGGTGGCCAGTGTGTAGCCTGTTCAGGATGACCCAGTGAGAGCTGCTGGGGGCCTGGCCCAGGAAGGAGAAATGGGTCGGAGAAGGGACCCAAGTGATATTGAACCCAAGGCTACTCTCTGGGGACATAGTTGATGTTTGGCCCCTGAGTGTGAGGGCTTCTCCTGCCCTCCTGCTGCCTCAGGTCTCCATCTGTGTCCCACATCGCACTGAGAAGAAGATGAACATAAGCTTCCTACTCATCAAGATGCTTTCATGGATTCAACTACCTACAGGGTTCTTATCCCTTTCTGGTTTCTGGGTTTCCAGATCCTTGGGCTAAAGCTGGGATTGGTTGTGCAATATCCATAACCATCAGGTAACTCTTTGTCATCTCTGTAGAACCCTAGAGGCCAGAAAGTTAGAGTAGAATGACTCCTTAAGGTTCATCCTAGCCAGTCTACCATGTTTTAGCAGTGAGTACTTGGTGGCCCAAGGGAAATAACTTGCTTAAACCCATTCCGACAATTGGGACTGGAACCAGGTGTTTCGGCTACCAGTTAGGTGATTCTTTGGGCCAAACAACTGCTTCTCGAACTGTTCTAACTCACAAGTGTGTTACTCTGCTCATTCTGTGTCCCTTACTCTTTCTCAGCTGGAGTGGACCCTTCTGAAAATGGATGGCAGATAAATAAATCAAGGCTGGTCTTGGGCATGCCCTTCTTTTAAGGCCCTGAGCTTCCCCTGTAGAGATAGTGTGTTTTCTTCTAGCTTTGCCTGTCCTGTCATTTTTTAACTGCTTGTTTTCTTTGTCCCTGACAGCAATGAACTCAAATCCTGGATTGCTCTTTCTTGAGCCACTTGGTGGGTGGCAGGGATCAGAAGGACTTGGGGCTTCATTAGGGCTTCATTGTGGTGAGAGGTGTTCTTTGCAGCATGGCACCCAGGAGCCTGGGCTTGGGAATAAAACTGTGTTTGAGTCCCACGTCTGCCACTTGCCCCTGGGCAAGTTTCTCATCGGTGCGATTAGGGACAGTCCAACTGCAGATTTCAGAAGATAACATGTGTTGGGACACCTGGGTGGCTCAGTCAATTATGCATGTGACTTTGGCTCAGGTCATGATGTCAGATTCCCCGCTTGGTGGGGAATCTACCTCTCTCTGCCCCCACTCATGTGCTCGCTCTCTCTCTCTCTCTCTCTCAAATAAATATATGTTAAGAAATGCGGTACAGAGCCTGGCACTTAGCTGGTGCTCAATAAATGGTGACTGTGTTTATACCAGATTATTGTTCTCTGTCCCTTTATTACAGTTTGCCAAACCATAGATTTACCACCACATACCTATTGACCACCAGTTGTCCTATGTCGATTCTTTCATAGGATTTCACGAGCATGGGATCTTTGTTTCCACCTTACTGAGTGACAGTTTATAAATTTTTGTCTCTCTCACCCGCCCTGAACCATGTCAGTTCACCTTGAAAGCTACCAGACTCTGGAAACAGAGAGAACCAGTGGGCAGTGAGAGTCTTGAGCCTGAAGCAGGAGAACAGATAGAACATACGTGGGGGGCAAGTGTTCCTTGCTCTGGAAGCTAGCTGAATTTTTTTTTCCTTTGAAACTTTTTGTGTAGTCCCCCCTGTGCTCTGAAGAAACACGGGAGTGGGCAAGGTGGTACAAAGCCACCCTTCCTAGATGCAGGATTGGAGCGTGACAGGAGGTTAATATTTGAACGGGGAAATGTAATGAGCCATCATCTTCCAGCTTCTGCTCAGCGAGGTAACAACACAGGCTTAGGAAAAGAAAAGAGGAAAGCGAAGGTGGAAAGAACGATTTAAATAATGCAGGCGAGCCTGCTTACCATTCCCCCTAAGAACTCTGCCCGGGGAGGTGAGCAGCCCATTCAGGGAGCTAAGGGCAAATCTCATGAAGGAGAACCTGCTTTATTACAGAGAAGCATCCAGGTGCAAACATCCACTTTATCTGGTATTCAGTCAGCTAAATCTCTGCTTGCGGGAAGTGCCATCCTCAGAGTGGAGAATCTTTAAGAAGTCAGTACCCTGAGCAAGACTGCATACAGAAAAGAAGGCTGAGTTTCGACAGGTCTGAGGTTTCTTGTGAGAAGAGATGAGTTGAGGCATTAAAGTCTGACCAGCTCCCAGGAAAGGCTTGGGCTGGGGTTTCACAGGAGAGCGAGGTGGCCCTTTGCTCATTACAGGAGAATCCAGCAGTCTTCTCTAATGGGTGGTATTTGGGGACCTATCAAAGGAAGGGCTTTGGGAGCAGAAGTGGAACTGAAAAAGAAAAAAAAAATTCTGTTTAATAGAGCCCAGCTCCTAAACTTAATATATATCACTTTGCAGTGTACTACCGCCCGGACCTGGTCCAGAAATGTTCCTGAAATCTCCATGAAATCTAGTTAAGGACTGATTATTACAAATCTTCTTGTGCCACAGCTTCGTGACATTTTTAGGAACCATTCTGAAGACCAGTGACAGCACAGATAATAGCACAGCGTTGGGCCCACCTCGTGCCCATCAGCAGGTTTGCAGCTTATTACAAGAGCCTCCCAGGGACTGGACACGTGTAGTTAACAGCTGCATTCATTGCGTTTCTTTTTTTTTCTTTTTTCTTTTTTTTTTTTTGCCAGATGTTTTGTATACATTATTTCATTTAAACCTTGTGGTAACTCTAGGGCAAGCATTGTTATTCCTGTTTTATAGGTGAGAACAGCCTGGCTAAGGATTTTTATGGAGCTTGCCTAGGGTCACACCACTGGTAAGTGTCAGAACTTAAGGAATCCAGCTCTGTGTGATTCAGAAACCACTGCTTTTCCATAATAGTTCCTGGGTAATGACTCTAGTACAGTCTTTGCTGAAAAAGGAGTTAACGTCAGGGCTCTAAATTTTTCTGGGAGAAAATTTAGGACATCTTTATTATTGCCCTCTCTGCTGTATGCTAGGCCCTCTCCACATTCCCATAGATTGGCTTTGTTCATCATCTTGACTTCCAGATACGGTCATTTTAAAAAGAAGGCATCTCATCATCTTCTTAATGGCTTCCATTCTCTTCCAAGTTAAACCAGAGAGTCACTTGTCATTTGCCTCAGTAATTAGACTGTGACTTTAAGTGGCTGCTAGAGTTGGCCTTTGGCTGGCTTGACTTGTGTTAAAGTGGTTCTCTGTTTTTGGGTCAGGTGGGGACACATGACTCTTGATTCTCCCTCACCAGGAGCAAATCAGTGGCCCTGGTGGGAGAGCAGAGAGCCTAGACCTGCGGGAAGGCCACTGTGCGCTGGACACTTCAGTCACCGTGAAGTCTTTGGACTTCACATTGTCTTGTGGACTCTCTCCAACAGTCTCAGGAAGACACTGTTGCTGTCACCAGGAGATGACAGGAGGTACACCTGATAATGTGCTGGATTTGGGTTTCAAACCCAACTCTGTCCTTCTGTAATTAGCATATGGTGAGGGAAAGGCCGGGGTGGCTTAAGAAGGTGGACTTCACGAGGTACAGGGGATATAACTAAGGCACCAGCGGAACTGCTATCTTCTACGCCCCTTGCTTTCACTCTCTTTTGGGTCCTGTCACCAGGTGCTGCACACTCATCCTATGAAAATCATAAGTGTTCAACTCTCAGATCTCTTCACAGTGGACAAAAGGCAGTTCGTTTTGGTTATTGAGTGGAAAAACCCTCTGTGGTTTATTGAGAGAAAAGTTACTTCTAACAGTAAGCGCCATTTCCTGACACAAAGCGTTTGATTATGTTGTCCCATTTCCTCATCTATGGCACGGGGACATTCATATGGGGTGGAGAAGTGAGATAATGACCCAGAGTATTAGCAGAGAGCCCGGCACTCATGGAGGGGCTCCCGTTGTGTTAGTGGCTACTGCGCAGCCTCACCCAGCACATCATTGCTTCCCTCCATACCTAGGCCATTGTAAGGCACATCCGTGGTACACATTTATTAAATGTTGGTGAGTTATTTTATTTATTGCCTTCATTTCCTACACAGATACCTGGGTACCTAGTGTTGTGCCAGGCAAAGGAGGCCATAGGCACTTAATACACCAAAGGCATTTATATATCATCTTGTGAGATACGATCATTTACCAACATAATCCAGGGAAAGTGACCCAAGGACAGGTGTTGGCCTTTGAAGCTGTGGAGCACAAAGCTGATTTTGAAATCCTTCCCCAGCTGTGTGGTTCATGATGCTAGGGTTGGGGGTGTCCTCACTACTTCTGACTTTGGTGTCAGAATTGGACCTTGTGCTGTCATTCTAAGCTGGTTGGACCTGAGAATGTTTCATCACTGCTCTGTGACTGAAGGGTGATGTAATGTATATCATGAGGGAGTTTGCTTTCAGAAATGGTAGTTTGGTGGGGAGCCGGGGATGGATATTGGAGGTTAGGAAAGAGCTAGAAATTCAAGTGCTACTTCAAGTGACTGAATCCACTCTTATCTGTGGGGCAGCCAATCAAGGTTTGAAAGGCTCTTGGTGAATCCCTCAGTCTCTTGTACTCACTGTGGGGCATGGGGACCGGTGGCATCCATGTCACCTGGGAGCTTCTTAGAAAGGCTAGTCTCTATTCTGGATCTATTGAATCAGATCTGGATTTTAACTAGATCCCCAGGTGTTTGTATGCAGTGTGGGAAGCAAACTTCAGAAAACACAGGGCCATTCTGTAGATGCTGAGCCTAGGAACAAGAATATTATTACAGTTGTCTGCTGTTGAGCAGTGCAGTTAGGGCTACTTTTCCTTACTTCTTAATACTTGCCAAACATCGTGAGCAACAGAATTCCAGACTGAGCTGCTAAGTGCATGAAGGCGGTGTGATTGCTGATGAAAACAATAGGACGTTAGAGTTAAAAGCCATTGCTATATACTCCTCTCCTCCAGTGCCACAGCAGTCTCTGCTTTATAGGTAATAAAAGTGAAGGATGGAGAGATGATGTGACATGCCTGGAGTCACATAGTGAAATGTTCTCACACTATTTGAACCTAAGTCTTAAAACTCCAAATTCAGAGCTTTATGTGTGTGTGTGTGTGTGTGTGTGTGTGTGTGTTTTAATCATCTAATGTTTCCATATTGAGATAGCAGAAGTCCTCTATCAATGCCACTGCTCTTGGGTTGGCACACACAGGGTATATGAGACGGTTTTAGGCGGAGAAGAATCTGGACCAGGAACGGAATTCTGCGGTCATCAACTTTTGGAAAGTTTTGTGGCTGTTTCTGATTTAGAGCCTGGAACAGCAAACCGTTTTTCCCTTGTAGCCCAGCTCAGAGGATCCTGCTCTGCACAACCTCCAGTGGGTGGAGAGAACAGATAGTTGTTTGCCCCATTAGTGTTTATTTTCACTCGTGCTCCTGTTACAAAGCTGATCCTTACATCTCAACTACCTGCCTTAGGACCCACCTACCCAGGCAGCCCAGAAGCTCCCTGGGGACCTAGAAAGACTCCTGTTCACTCCTATACCCCAGAACCTGGCTTGTTTGGGCCCTGCATACATGTTAAATGTATGAATGCATGCACGTATGCATGATCCAGACTCTCTTTTTTCTTTTCTCACCCATAACCCCATTGTCTACTTTTTAAGGATTTTTTTAATAGAATCTGAAAGAGGGGAGCAGGAAGTATAAAGGTGGCAGATAAAATTTGTAGTTTGGCTCCACTTCAGTAACTTTTGGGAAAGCATTTTAAGGAAAGGGAGGTCTCACCTGGGGCTTCAGGGTGGTGGGATCCATTACAGTGAATAAACATGGCTACAGTTTATGTGGAATGCTTGCACGTTATCTTTCCTCAAGTTTCCACCGGTCCCCTTGTAACCAGTGGAATGTAACAGATGACATTCTAGGAAGCCTGAGAGTGACCAGGCTTTTCCACAGTTTGGAGAACTTTAACATATGGTGGCTTGGGATCTAATGAATTATGTCTGGAAATGTAAGTGGGAACAAATCTTACCCCCCTCTAAGTACATGGGGGCTTCGGCCGCTTTTTCAAGGTGTGAATGAAACCTGTTTCGTATGTTCACTCCACTAATAAACAGCACTCAAAGTGTTTTTGCTGTGTAACAGAAGAGGACTTTCTGTGGACCTTTTCCCTATTTAGAAGCGTAAGTCCTAGATTACATGTGGAGGCAGAGGTGAGGGGGCAGATGAACAAGAAAGTATTTGGCCTGGGTCTTACATAATTTTTTTTCTCTGGAATTAATTCCCTTGGAATATATACTCTAGCAACTGTCTATTTCTGGCTCCAGCATTTTTCTTTTGAGTGTCAATCCTGGTTTCATCTCTGAGTTTTTTCAACAGGAGAACTTGACATTCACATTCTGAGAGCACTGTGTAATGTGTCCATGTACATGCTACTTTCCCTCGTTTGTTTGGCTGGAGGGGTATGTGAATATATACAAGAATCTGAGGTTCTTTTTTAGCTGCTGCAGAGGCAAGCCCCAGGGGAAAAGTCAAGATAACTGGATTCCTGAAATGGTAACTTGGCAACTCATCTTTTCTGTTTCTGAGCCTACAAAACGATCTTTAGTTTTAGAAGAAAAGTAGCTCGTATTTGTAAAGTCTTCGTTAAAATGCTGTGTTGAATGCGTCAAGAGCCCTTATAATCCTTACTCCCCTTAACCCAAGGTACATGTTATCGGCTTAAAAGCATGCCCGGAACAAGGGGGGACAGTATATATGATATTAAAATTGTTCGTGCCTTCCTGGCACAAGGAAAGGAAGGAGAAGTAACATCCTATGTATTAAAATGCAAGATTTTGCGGTGGTTCAAAGCACCTGCAAGCAAATAGTCCTGAGGTAAAGATCAGCAAGGGTTGGGATTGGTGGAAGGGCTTTGACATTTTGAAGAGCCTCATAGATGGGCCCACGGCCTGGGAGGAATGACCACCACTGGAATGAAGGGTAGCCAGAAGGATTTAGATGTCTCTTTATGAAGTCAGGTACAGATCCCCACGCAGACTAGGCTAGACTAGGACATCATAAAACCCTGGTTCAGGTATGCACCCTTTTTTTTTTTTTTTTTTTAAGATTTGTTTATTATTAGTGCATGCACCAGCATGCTCAGGCAAGCAGGGAATGGGGCAGAGGGAGAGAAAATCCTGAAGCAGACACCCTACTGAGAGTGGAGACTGATGTGGGGCTCCATCCCAGGACCCTGAGATCATAACCTGAGCCTAAATCAAGAGTCGAAGTTCAACTGACTGAGCCACCCTGGTGCCCATTATGCATCTAAAGAGGACCTCCTCAGCTGTGCCATAAAACCCTATGGTTAACTCCAAGGACTCTGGCTTTCTAGGTTAATTTTAATTTTAAACAAGAGTAATTTTTAGGTTAATGCCTATTTATTGAATGAATATGCAGACTAAACTCCTAAATGTTCTTTTCTCCCTCAGTCTCAGAGCAAATGTGTAATTGCTGGCTGAGCTCTGTAAAGGCATGACTACAGGTGAGACACTTCAGCCCCAAATGAACCATTTCCTGGTAAGCATTAGCAGAGAGGTCCTACCTGTCAGAGAGGCTCTGTATGCTCTCTGAAATACTCTTTTATTAACAGTTGTTTTAACAGAGGATGTTTTTCAGTAGCAGTTGTTGCAAAACAACGGAATTATTCCGATGAGTACATTTTGGAGAACTAAATTGAGGAATGATGCCTTTGAAGTTATATACTAGAACCAAAAGGTTAAAAATGCATTAAAAGTCCCAGTCTTATTAAAAAAAAAAAAAAAAAAAAAAGCCTGAGATGAAAAGTCTCAAGCAGTTTCCAGTTTGGTTGAAGAGAGAAGCTTTCCACATTTGCATTAATTAGGAGAGACATTTAATGTGACTTGAGGGACCTGTATGCCTGTGGCTCAGCAAACCTCAGCAAAGGGAGAAGGGTTCCATGGGGGCATTCCTGTAGGAAGATTGGAACAGAGCTTGAAGGTGGGGCTTTGGGATACCTCTTTGCTGCTTGTTGCTTAATTGACTGTGTGTGGAGCATTCCAGGGAGAGGGACCTGGGCCAGTGGAGGTTCATTGCAGGGACCCGATGGGACAACATGTGAAATTTTAGAGAAACATCAGGTCAATTTATCAAACCTTCCCTGGGCCCCTCCTATGTCCTAGGCCAAGTGGGAAGGGCTAGGGATATAGAGTTGACAAAACCAAGGCCTGGATGACCCTGTGGGAGTTTCTCATAGTAATGCTGTGTAAACTGTGACAGAATTATGGCCCCTAACATAATCTAGCTCTGCCATTTTGCACACCAGCCATGTGAGACTGGCCTTACTCCTAGTTCGTAGATGAGAAACAAGTGCATAGTTTGGGTGATTTGCTGCCAGGACTAAGTTTCAGTCCCTGGCCCTCAGAGTTTATATCCTCATCTCACTGTGTTTCCCTTGGGTTAGAAAATGTAGCCTAACTAGGCCTCCCCGACAAATCATCTCAGTGCCCTCCTCACAGATAGATGGGTAGATAGGTAGATTAGATGGACAAATTGGACAGGACGCTCAGTGCTATCCAGGAGGGCATGACTGAATGACTGCGTGCTTGCCACCTCTATATTGGTGCATGTTCCACTGGTTCAGGGTCTCCCTAACCTGCACAGACCTCACCTATCCTGTCTTTATCATTACCCACTATCCTTCCTGTGGTCCTTCCATCCCTCTACCTGATACCTGCCTGTCCAGGCACAGGCCTTGGGAAGGGAACATGCAAATACCTGTGAGCCTCAGCCCCTGACCTGGAGGTGTGTATGCAGTCAGTTTTGTTTGATTAGAATCAAATAATTCAGCTTCACAGCCTCTGTCTGGTTCTCTTCTCGTACCACACTCCTCCCTGTCCCTCAGCTTTGTTCCAGGGCTGCCTGATGGGCCTGGGGGCACTCCCTGCCCTGCTGAGCGGGACTTCCTCAGGCTCCCTGCAGGCTGGCCCACAGAGAATCAATCCCCCAAGTTGTGCTTGCTCCCCTTTATACCTGGGTCAGCCGTTCCTCCATCTGAGGCACCTCCCTTTGGCATGAAGATCTGCGCCCTCCTGAGCGTGTCCTCCAGTGTCACTCTGTCTTACCATGTTCATGAACCGGCGCCTGGGCTCATGCTGCCCAAGGGCGAAGACATTTGCTTCCGTGTCATTTCCTAAGGCTGAGCACATGGATAGTAAGGGCACCCGCTCGCTTGTGTATCACGGAGACAGCCGAATGCTGCGTTAAGTCCAGTAAATATGTTGGATGCTCTGCATCTCGAAGGGCCACCTCCACGCTGCTCTAAGTACAAGCATGCAGGAGCTGGCGGTGGCTTCCTGGGCACTAATTGGGTGTCAGGCACATGCTGGGTGCTCTTTACGCCTATGCTCCTGGAAGGCCTTGCAGCCACCCTCATTTTACAGAGGAGGGACCTGAAACACACAGTAGGAAGTCTCTTGCTCAAGTGGAGTGAAAGCTGCAGGAGTTCTGGCCTCTGGAAACGTCTGTAACCACGCCACCATCGGTACATCAAAGGGTTCTTCCCGCTGCTGTGACTCCTCATTCTGTGAATATTTTTTTGTTTTTTGTTTTTTTAATATCGAACTAAGCAATGGGCTGACACTGAGTGGAAATAGAATCTCATAAAAATGGTGAGATAAACATCAGAATGAATGCCAACTTTGTTTTTCGTTCATTGAGAGCAATTTTGTCAGTTTGTGTTGTAGCTGCTTCTTATCACGGCCCCACTTTCAGCCAAGCTCCTCGTTAGCGTGGGGCAGGAGGGGGCATGTTGTACCAGAGGCCGTCCCCGTTCCCAAAACTTGCTCTGAGATGTGGAGCACATCACCAGGCTTCTCCCAGCCTTGTTTTTCTTTGTCTGGGAGATAGAGTAATTCTTCCTGGTAAATGTCTCATGAAGATTGAGGGAGACTGTATATGTTCCCTCCCAGCTCCATACCTGGCACTACTAGGTGCTCCGTAACTGAGAGCTGGAAAGAATAGACATTTCAGAAATCTGTCATTATTTGGTGATTTTCTAATGCAAGGTAGGTGCTGAAGTATTTATTGTATCTGTGCCACTCAGGCCTTGGCTCCTTATTTTTTGTTTATCTTTAATCCCTCTGTGGAGCACTATGGGTGCACTTCTCAGCAGGGTTAAAACACAATACTGTTAGAGCAGAAAGCAGTAGCAGCAAACCTTCCACTGTGATAGGCATACAAAAATATTTCACATTTGTAAAGAAAAATCTGGCTACTGCCTGTGGAACCCAAAAACCGATACCAGCTTTTAGTCCGAGTTTGAACACCAGATTGACACTGATCATGGGTGCCTTCCTAGAGCTCTCCAAAAAACAAACCAACCTGTTGTGCTTGTTCCATTTTCCAAAGATACCAGGGTTACTGTTGGCTGGGTATTTTAGCTGCTGCACATATGAGGACTCTCCATTTCAGTAATTAAAACAAAAAATTTTTTGAAGCTTGCTCTTGAATAGATAAATATGATTATAATTACATTTTTCCTTGGTTTTATTTAGACAACCAAAAATTATTCTAGTGATAAGATCATTTTGTTTTGGCCGACATACACAAAATTCTCTTCATTCATGAGATTCCATGTTCACTAGTGCTCACAGGTTGGCACCAGGCCTTTTCTTTCCTTTCTTTTTCTTTTCTCTTCCTTTCTTTTCTTTCTAACTTAATGGTTAAAAACTCCTTGAGTATTAAATTTTTATTTGTGCGTGTTTCTAGAAATTCCATAAGGAGGGTGGACTATTTAAAGTCATTACTACTATGTCCTAGTATTTATTTTTGCTAATCCTTCCTCTTCATGCTTCCTGTGAGAAAGTGAGTGTTGGTTGCCAGGCCTTCCCTTTCTTGTTGGTCTAGTGTGTCCTGAAGTAATTCACTCTAAATTTGCAGTCAGGGAAGATTCAGGTGTTAAGAAACCACTAGGACCGTCACTGTTAGCCCCTGGTCTTGACTTTGAGTTGTGGGGCAGAGAGGTTCCCATTCCTCTTTCATTGGTATTAGGCCCAAGGATTATGTGCAGCCACGTACTTAGGATGAATGGGAAGAAGGAGTAGAAAGGAATGAGCAGTTTCACTGTCTCCTGAGGAGAATTGATCACAGTTTCTTTGTGGAGGGAGGGGTTGTCAGGAAAGACGTTTTCTTTGCAAAGCTGTCATGCTCCATTGGTGACTGCTGAGATCCTTAGAACTGCATTGCTAAATTCCCCCTCACCCCCACCAGCTGCATCTTAACCATCACAGTCCATCTGTGGTCACCATGGTTCATTGTCAGTGAATTTCAGACGTAACTAGAGGAAGCTGTTGGTCTCATTGAGTGGCGACACTAGTCTTCACACTTCCCAGCTGTACCCTGGCTCATCCCTTCTTATTCTCAGCCTAGTCCTGTTAGCGCTTGTTCATAAAACACAGCTCTCCCTGCTTAAAATCTTCCTTGGGCTCCCTCATCACCTTTACGGGAAAAGCATAGTTATCACAATTTGGCCTTTCTGGCCTTCAGTTGAGCCTTGCACCCTGTGGGCCGAATCACACTACACATGATCGCTTGAATCCAGTTATAAATCCAATTTGTGGGGTCTAGCTATTTTTGGAATACTTGTTTGCCTAGTGTTCCTTTTCTTGTTCCCATTTGCCCAGTGTTTGAGATCTGGGGGTATGATTACTGAGTTTCTAGATTTTATGTACAGAATTTTTGCCCAAAACTTTCAAGAAACACTGCACGTCTCATTGGCCACTTCGCCACTTCGGCCCCTTTCTGGGGATGGGTCCTGTCTATGAGGATGTCTGCCTGCCATGCCAGCGAACTGGCGGTTTAGGGAGGATATGATAGTGGCAGTGAGCAATCCTGATCATATCCTCATGGGGGAACATCCATACAGTCCATGAAATGTCCACTTGTGGGCTCTCCAGATGAGTTCCTCCTGCTTCCTGGTGATTCCCTACATTAGAGAAGTCTGACTGCTTGTTCTGAAGCTCCTCAAACTAATGTGCTCACGAAGACTTTGCCTTCCATCCAGGCATGGGTTTTAAGCCCCCAGTCACTGGGAATTTAGTCTGGCTTTTCTGTTTAGGCAACTAGTGAGAGTATTCTACTTTGCCATCAAACCAGATCTGAGTTCTTCTGCTTGATTTTTAGGCCTCTACTATCTGATCCTTCTTCTATATCCAGATGCACCTGTCACTTTTTTATCAGGTTGTCTCCTTGTCTGCACTCCCAAACAGTGTCCTCACCTCCTGGCCTTCCCTTGGCCTCCCCATTCTTCTCTAGCCGCCTACTCCCAACCATCCATTAGAGCTGCTCCCAGATCCCGTGGTCTCTGCAGAGTGCTCCTGACTATGCCAGGCTGTGAGGATATAGTTTTTCTCCTTCCTACAGTGGTCACTGCAGAGCTCACAATGTAGTGCCCGCTAACCATGTCCAGCCCATAGACATTCTCTATGTTCAACCAAATTTCACCTGGTTGCTGTCATTTAAGTGTCAAGAAATTTCACAGAGATAGTAAGTTTCTCGTTTGTTTTGAAAAATCAATTGGGTAACACAACTCTCTTAACCTAGTAGCTACCTTTCATAAGTGGTGCATGTTGTTCCCATGATGGCCACAGTCATACCCTCTTCCTGTAACAGATCTTATCAAGCTCTGATAATGTCTCTTATTATCATTATCTACCTGGCTCCAGTAAACATCTGCATGTGTGACCCCTTGGTTTCCAATCTGTATCATCTTCTACCTCTACCCTCTTTCTGTTTTCAATGATTTGTGTGATTCGTGGAAAAAGGAATGCTTTTTTTTTTTTTTTAATATCATTTCCCCAGGAGTGTCCATACTCTGATGGGTAACTGTTCAACCAAATTGATCATTAGTTTGATATTTTTAGCTCGAATGCCATGAAAGAACTTTTTTTTTTCTTATTTAATATGCCCTACCTGGCATTAGTGACATTTGTAAACCTTTGCACCCTAATACTACCATGGACGGATTCCATGCCACATACCTCCCCATTTCCAGGGGAGGCCAGAGCACAGAGCCATGGAGGATGATTCTCAACTGAAAGGGAGAGTACTGGAGGGAGAGAGAGAAGAGGAGACTTCTTTTGTAGTCTTTTAAGTCTGTCTTCCAGCATCAGCTTCTCCAGTTACGTGAGAAGTTTCCTAACAAGTGGTTTGAATCCCGATTTGTCTTAATTCCAAATGTGAGGCTCTAACACCCTCATAAACTTGCCCTCCTACAGCTTAACCCCCTGTGCTCATGTGATTGATGCTAGGCTTTGCTTTCCTATCTGTGAACCTATTGAGGTCAGAGAATGTGTTTACTTATTTTTGTACTCTTGGCACCCAAATCAAGGTGGCACTCAGAAAGTGTCTGATAAAGGAAGTAAACATGAATGCGTTTCATCTTTTTTCCTCGGCTTATTTGTGGCTGCGGTGGGCGTGGGGGAAGGTTGTCTTTCTAGTTAAATTCTCTGGTGGTCTTATTTGGGAGTAGGTGTTTTGTTTTTTTTCTTTTTGGGTAGCCATGTATGTATTATAGAAAAGGAAGGGCACTTAAAATATTTAGCCTTTCAGATTGCCAAAAGGATCTTACTAAGTGTTCATAATCACATTCACGAGTCAGGATGGATAATGGATATCCTTGCAGAGTGCAGATGACACCGGTTTTATTGCAGTTGGTGGACCTTAAGCAGTTTCAGATGAGATTTTTAAAATGTTTTGATTCCATTGTTTTTGCAAGTAGATTGATAATAATTAAGCCATTTTTCAAAACGGAAGGGTAAATATACAAATACAAATGAAGTTTATAGTTTTGACTAAGACATCTAAAATATGGACTTGCAATATCGCTTTGTTTCTCCTTTTTTTCCTTATTTGGTACGATAAGTAGAGAAATAATTATTTGCCAGATAGATTAGCAAATTCCTGGAACACTATAATTGCAGAGTCTTAGATACTTCTGCTTTGAATGTGTGATCAAAGCAAATTGGATTGTAATTAACCTATACCGCCAAATGGAGAACATGTATAAGATACTGAGTCTCTTAGAGGAAAATGAGCTAACATGTGCCATGGCTGTGATCTTGATCCCTGAGTCCTCCACGTCATCATCGTATAGATGAGTCTCAGAACAGAATGAATGAAGTTGCTTTAAAAAAAAATTTTTTTTTTTTAACTTTTGATAAATATCCCAGTCTGGAAAACTGAACCAGTACATTAGTGGTAGCATCATAGTCCCCAGACTTTGAGGTAGAAGCCTCTGTTCTCAGGAATCCCTGGCATAGTTAGGGAATCAAGAACAAAAGAAGTTCTCCCCTTCCCTGAAAGTAAAGTTTTGAGTCCAAATAATACGTGTACATCAATCTTTCTATGGAAAAAAATCCAGCAGTAGTGATGGCATTGACCATAAAGAGATTTGTGAAAGCTTAAAAGCAGGAAGACAAGCCATAAATGGTAGGGAATCATTGTTTCTGTGGGTCTGCAGGGCTCTAATACTGCTAGCTGCCTTTTATTGAGTGCCAGGCTTATTTATTCCTTCCAACAGCCCTCTGGGCTACTTATCATTCCCCGTTTTGCAACATGGTATTTGAGTCATTGAGATGAAACAACCTGTCCAATGTTTCATGCCTCAGGTTGTCTGACCCCAGACCTCTGTTCTCCTGCCCAACAAGGCCTCACCACATATGATGGGTTTTCTGTGTGTATACACATACACACATAGTCACAACCTACTTGTTATTTGGAAAAATAACATGTTGTTTGTTACGTTATTTGGAAAAAGTGAATCTATAAACACACACGTTTGTCCAGCCATTCTTGGACAAACCAGTGCCTGTTACACTGCATGTGTTCTGGGTTACTTTAAGTGGAATGATGGTATTAATGCCTAAGAAGAACAGTAGAGGGATATTCACATATCTTTGTTTGTTTGTAAATTTCAGTAAAAATTTAAATGTGGTTGAATTCTAATGTAGAAAATTAAATTCACTTTTGATACCCTTCCCAGCTCCTAATAAATAATTGTATTGAATTTTAAGTAACTGGATATTTTTATTATTTCATTACAAATTTTCATTCTTAAACAGAGTATCTGATGAGTGTTTATGTACATCTCTCCCACTTTTCTATTGCCTTGTATTGGCTTGGATAAATAACTCTGTGGCTCAAAGCTGAAAGAGTTCACAGTAGTGACTAAATTAATATTGCATGAGTCGTGTTCTAAGAACCTTCTAGTCCTTATACTCCTGGTGTTGACATGATTGGCTCCTGTCTGTCATAGGAGACCAGGTGTCGAGAACACCTTCCACCACTGGTGCCAATTTGTGAAGACTTAGCTGTCAAAAATGCTGTAACCAGGGGATCCCTGGGTGGCTCAGAGGTTTAGCGCCTACCTTTGGCCCAGGGCGTGATCCTGGAGTCCCGGGATCGAGTCCTGCGTCGGGCTCCCGGCGTGGAGCCTGCTTCTCCCTCCTCCTGTGTCTCTACTTCTCTCTCTCTCTCTCTCTCTCTCTCTCTCTCTCTATGTCTATCATAAATAAATAAATGAATGAATGAATATTTTTTTGAGTGCTGTAACCATTATCACAGTTAGACTCTATCTACATTAACATGCTCAGGGTTTTGCGGAAATATAATCACAATAAATACATAGCACACTACTTTTCTAAATTTGTATTCTAGGCCAGAGGTCAGTCACCAGTTTTATGAGGATGGATTTTTTTGATAACCATAGATGAGGAATAAAGAAAGACAAAAGGGACAAGGAATATTAGAAGAGCACAGGTAAAATAATCCTCGTTCAAGTCCCACTGGGGTACTCACTGGTGTTGAGACCTTCTTTTAAGGCCCCTCGATCCCTCTGACCCATGGTTTCCTTTTCAGTAAAATGAAGGCAGGAACATCAGCCCTGCCTGTCTCTTGTTGATGACCACATAAAATAGGGAGAATTCAGGTGGCAGTTTGAGAAATTCTGTAACAGCAGAAACGTACTGACCTGAGACCCAGACTCAGGTTTCCAATCTGGTACAAAGTCTATGTTCGCTCAGAGTTAGATCCCATCTCTTTTTAGCCTCAAGTTTGATGGTGGTTATTAGTTCAAGGGGGGCAGTGGGTTCCACACAGAGCAGGGTCACTCTTGGTTATGGTTGCCCCACTACTCAGTGGACCCCACCCACCCCCATGTGCCCTTCTTGCCTACTTTCACTTCCCTCTGTTTCTCTCTCCACTCCTTTATCTTTTACTCTTTCTGATCTCTCTGATAGAAATTAGTGAGTATTTTTAGAGTTGCGAGACCTAGAAATACTCTAGTCAAATTTGTTTATTTTTTAGATGAGGGAACTAAGGCCGGGAGGTTAGCGTATTGCTCAAGAGCTCACAGCTAATAAGCAGCCAAGCTGCTGAACCCCGTATGCTCAGTTTTGAAAGCAGATCTGTTTTCCCCACACCATGCTGCTTTTAAAATTTTATTCCCATGGAAGGGGCCCCCACCCCCATTTAAAAATATGGTTACAGATCTCTGGGAAGTGGGTTTCTAACACCTGCCATTAACTTTGAGTGTGGTGTGAGCCAGGTCCTCATATTTCCTGGTTTTTATGTTCAAGGCTCCATATGAGACAGCTGATCCATCTTGCAGAGAAGCAGATTGTGGCAGAAGGTGTGGGTAACTTCAGAAGCCCTAACGCTGGCTGTACGATTCAGGCCTAACATGAGAAAAGAGTAATTTCCTTTGCCTCCTCCGTGTGTTTCCGGGCTAAAGCAACCACAAAGTTCAGAGGAAAGTGTAGGATTTGTGTACTTCTGTTAATTTTTTCTCTCTCAATCTCATCGAGAATGAAGTGCTGGAGGTTTGGCGGTTTTGCTTTTACCTGACAAGTAGGTAGACTAAGAGTCAGAAACCTGGGTCTGTTGGCTTTATTAGCTGCGTGAACTTCTAGAACTCCCCTCATTTCTGCTTCCTCACCTGTGAATGAGGGCTCCTGCCTGGTTTGTCTCATTGAATTCAGTTCTGCCCTCAACGTGGCTCCTGAGTAGGGTCAAAGGATGCTAGGTGGTCCAGAAGCAACAGTGGTTTCTCCTGTACTCCACTCCTGCGTTAGATTAGATTTAACAAGGATATATAATGCGTGTGGACTATTTGAGGAATTATTTGGGGTATTTTTGTCCTTTATTTCAAATATGTGTATTCCCCAGCTAGAGAATCTGGCGGTATGTATTGAAAAGAAAGAAAAGACAAAAGAAACATTGATTTGCATGGAAGACATTAGCGAAGAAAGAAGAATGTTTTCTCATTGGCAGATATTGTCTTCATGTGTTTCTAATGAAACAGAAGCCAATGGGTCTCTGGTTTATTTCTTTGTTTCCACTCTGACTTGTTGATGTCAGCAAAAAATGTGGATTTGTTTTTTGGAGAGGGTCATGTTTTCCTTTTCCATTTAGCATAGGAATGGTGGATCCTACCTGCCACACCCCTCTAAAATAATAAAATATGTCTAGAATACGGAATGTGACTGCAACTTTCTGTGGTCAATTAGATCCTGTCTAAGGATCTGGAGTCAGAAAATTCTTCTGGAAATTTTCATGTAACCATAGTGACAAATATTAGGCATAACACTACCTAATAATTATTTACTATGCTTGTTCCCTTCTTACTATCTACTTGATACCATATAGAATTTAGGACGTTAGTGCTAATTTACATATATTATTATTAACATGGCCCTTGGATTTTCTACAGCACAGGGAAGGTGAATGTTCAGCCTCATTGAGAACCAGCCTGCTCAGAATTTCTTTCTTTCCTTGCTAAGAGTATATATATATATATTTTTTTGCCCAGTTGCGCTCTACCCAGATGGGGCAGGCTTGCTGCACTCTTGACATCTCTGTGAATGCCATTTGTAGTTGGAGAGCTGTCCTGCCGACTTCAGTGAGATGGGCCAACAGATGCCCGCAGCTCTCTGAGCAGACACGTTATGAGCCGAAGAAGACATTTATATAATCTGGGGACAGATTTGGAAACTCCTGGGAGAGATCTCACAAAAATCATTTCCAAATGTGAGCTAATGGCTGCCTTTTGTGATGTTTTCTAAAGCATTTGAAAACCACTTCTATATCTGTACTTCCTTTATTCCCACCCATCAGACTCTCCTTTCTGGTGCCGTGTTTGTCACATTTTGAGTACTGTGACACCAATTTTGGATTTCTGTCATGAGAACACTTAAGTATCATGTTGCTTATTGTGTGTGTGTCGTTTGGGCTTTAAAATTTTTTGGTTTTGCTTACATTTTCCAAGATGGGACTGTCTAAGCATTTTTTCCATGTGGCAAAAATGCAGTTGATACTCTGAATTTGTTTTGATTGCATCGAATTGAATTTTCCGGTTCGTTCACCTCAACTCAACTTTCCTTTATCTTTTTTGTTGTCTTAAACTCCCTGGACATGGAGAGCTAGTGTGGCTTAGGGTCACTGGTATGCTTCTCTTGTTGTCTATGAACATGCTCTCATTGCCTCCTTCCATCCTTGCTGCAGAGTGGTCATCACCTGTAGGTGAATGGCTGGACTACAGGAGACAGAGATCATAGCTCAGTTCCTCTTGTGCCCTGATCCTGGATGGCAGTGACTTTCTTCTCAGTCTCCCGAGGTCTGTAGTCCTCAGCCAGAGCATGTATCCTACCTTCTCCCTCTTGGAGGTTTGGATCTGGACCTCCTGGTGTGGGACCCTGGAATCTGCATGGAAGAGCACTCATAGGCGAGTCTGTTGTGAAAGGTGTGGGCAGGGCTTAGAGGGCAACTCTGGGCCCACCATTAACAAGCTGGGCCTCACAAAGACGAAACACGGGTGAGGAGTTGGGAGCATCCCTCCCACCCTCGGGACTGGCCACCCTCAGCACCAGGTCGAGTCAGTCCTTCTACCCTTTGCCAGTGGCTCATCTGGTTCCCTCCTCTGCCGCTGCCCTCTGGCACCATCCGTGAGCTGCCCTACCCATTCCTCTGCTTCTGGTGCTTGCCTTCTCTTGACTCTGTTTCTGCCTCATGGTTGAAGGTCACTCGTGCTGCTGCAGAGCCTTTTCCCGAGCATGAGCGTTTCCACTTTAGGTTCACGTACCGAAGTGCTGTATTCCTTTCTCAATTCATGTTGGGCCTGCAAATCAAACTGATACCTGTTTGGTAAGAATTTAGGTCATGTGGTCCCAGTTGTTCACGGCTATGTTGGGCTACTGTCGCAGGAGGCCCTGGGATGGATCTATCCGGGACTCTCATGCTGGCTTTTTTCATTTTCAGGGTACCTGTCAGTAATATGGGCCATCAAGTGTCTTAGACAGTTCACCCTTTGTATTTCATGATTGGATGTAGTAGACAAGATCCTGAATCTTGAATTAAGAGTTAGGAGTTCCAGTCCTAGCTCATACACTTGTTAAATGACTTGCCCCAGATCACACTACTAACCTTTTCGGGTTCAGCTTCCTCCTTTATATGGGGGCTATTGCAACTTCTCTCACAGTAATAATGTGAAATGTACCTGAAATTGCTCTATAAATTGTCACAGAAGTAGAGGAGATTGTTGTGACAGCTGTGGCAGTATAGTACCCCACCTTTGTTTTCTGAGGACTTCCCCCGGCCACCACCCCTGCTTTATTGAGATGTAATTGACACATAATACTGGGTAAGTTGAAGGTATACAACACAGTGATTTTATATATGTGTATCATGATGGCCACAGTAAGGTTAGTTAACACATCCATCACCTCACATAGTTACAATTTGTGTGTGTGTGTGGTAAGAACTTTTAAAATGTACTCTCTTAGCAACTTTCAAATAGACTGTTCAGTATTATTAACTATAGACATCACGCTGTATATTATATCCCCAGAACTTAGTCATCTTATAGCTGGGAATTTATGCCCTTTGATCCCACCTCACCTCTACCCGTTTTTGTTTTTGTTTTTTTAACAGATGAGGAACTGGGCTCTGGTAGTGCCTAGGACACCATATCTTATTAAATAGCAGTGCCAGACCTAGGAGCCAGGCCTTCGAGGGGGTCTTTTTATATCATTTTTCAGTGCAGGGCATCCACTCATTCATAGAAGATCCTGTATCTGATCTTTTTTTTTCTATTCTTTAGCGAGGCCTGCTTGTTTTTTGGAACTTAACTCTTTCCTTAATCACTGTACCTTAGAATCCCCTGTTTCTGGAGCCTCTGATGAAGCCAGACATTATTAGGACATTGACTTCTGTAAAAATGTAGCTAGTATTACCTTTAGCTTGATTGTAGGTACCTATATCCCTTCCAGTTGTTCTAGAACTATTATCTAAAACTCTATTCCATATATATTTTCCATATATAATGTAAATACTATATACTATTTATGGAATATAAACAATTTTCCCCATGCATTTTGTAAATTTAGAACAAAGAAGCAAACAGACCTATCTAGTCTCTGATACTTCTTGTAGTCGCCATTTTATTTTCTCGGAGTGAACACTTAGCTCTGTGCATTCCCATGTTTCCAAAGTGTTTTCTGGCTCCTGTGCTGGCCATGAGGAGAGCTTTTGCACACAAGCAAGCCAGGATGTCTCAGGGGGACTGGTAATTGAGAGGGGGGTATTGACCTTGTGGTCATCAGTCTGAATGTGCCTAAGTGAGTAGCAGCCCAAAGCCATTACTGCTGCCTTCCAGGAATCTTTAATAAATGAATTAGTGGGCTTTCTGTAGTAGCTCTTGATGACCCGTAGAAAGCCTCATACAGGCTTCATTTATTCACCCATTTATTTTCTTCTGTTGGGGCCAGAAATCTAACTCCATATGCAGAAATCTCCCAGCTGCGGGTTTCAGAGCACTTGGAAGAGGAGGAGTTGCCATTTGCTGACTGTCGTCTTCGTGCTGGGAGCTTCGTATACTCTCTAATTTCATTCTCTCTAAACCTCTAGACGTGGTTAAGATTATAGGATTATAGCCTCCTGTTTTACAGATGAAGCCACAGAATCTAAGAAAGTTTAAAAAAGAAAACAGTCTAAGGTCACCCAGTGACAAAGTACACAGTATTTTAACATGGAGCTATAGTATGAGGAGTCTGTGCTCCTACACGTCACCAAGGGGTCCCTCTTCCAAGTTAAGGGCAGGGAACTATGGTGGAAAAGAGAGGTTCACTATCCATTTCTGCCTACAAGTGTGGGAGAAGAATTACAGAATAGGCCATAAAGGAGGACTTTCAGAGCTGCGTAGGACTCCCATTCACTTCGACACACATCTACTCTGTGCTTAGGGCTGTGCTAAGGAAAAGGAGCGTGTTGCCATTTGCTTCTCTTGATCCCAGGGAAATGGACTCTTGTTGATCAAACTGAATGAAATAAAATAGTATATCATCAGGTGTTAATTCCCAAGGTACATCCCCAACAGTGAATGCTTTGGGAGGAAGCGGGAAGAGAGAAGTTGACATATCACTTTGTTTTTCTTTGGCACAAGGAGGAGGTTAAGCATCCCTTTCACTGTCTATCATTTAAGAAACTTGGGCATACTTAAAGGTAAGTGATGGTTCAAGAGAGATTGTGTGGTCCAGTGCAAGGGTCTAGACCAGAAACCACAGCTTCCTGATTCTTCAGCCTGGTCCTCTGTCAACTAGATATTGTGTTCTCTCTACCAATGAAAACCCAACCTCCCTATTTTTGCACTGTCATTATGCCGCCCTGTACAGAGGAAGTGAAGACTTGGCTCCTCCAAAAGGAACTCAGGATGCCAGCAGGGCCCATCTTCCACGCATTGGTGACAGGCAAGTCACTCCATCCCTCTGCAGAGTCACAGCAGTCTGTGACTGTCATAGTCTCCAAGCCTGCCTTTCTGACATGGTGCTTTTCAAGGCGGAGCAGTGCAAGCAGGGAAGTGCACATCAGCATGAGAAGAATGAAACGGTGATCGCACTTAAGGTGCTCTGGGTTACAGCGTTTTAGCTGCAAAAGAAATTTCCCTTTCTTGGATGGAAAAACTTCAAGACCCACTCAATAAAGGCCTGTAGCCAGTTAGTGGCTGAGCCAGGACTAGAACAGAGGCCTCCTCACTTGAAGACTGGTGTTGTGTACTTGCCCCACCCCCTCATCCCACAGAGGGTGCTGGGGCCAGCGGGCTTTTGAACAAGTCCTAGGGGTCAGAATAATGCACTTTGTGATCAGAGCCAACAAGATCCCAAGTTTCATCTGTATGCCACCTGCACACATCTGGGGCAGTGCTGCACATCAGAATCACCTGGGGAGCTTTAAAAACCTGCCTGGGTCTCACCACAGACCAGTTGAAACCACTCTCTCCTATCTCACCTAAGATTGTCATCTCAGTATGACATTGCAAGGTTCTCTCTAAGTGCCAT
This sequence comes from Canis aureus, assembly GCF_053574225.1. NCBI lineage: Eukaryota > Metazoa > Chordata > Mammalia > Carnivora > Canidae > Canis > Canis aureus. The sequence goes on along the minus strand of NC_135624.1, from coordinate 30,386,219 downwards.
CAGGATCCCCAGGGGTGCCAGTTAAGAAACAGATTACAAGGTCCTATGTGCTTCTCCTGAGTACAACCCTCTGGTGTTGGGAGCTGAGCTTCCACATTTATAGCAAGTTCCCCCAAGGGATTCTGATGCAAAACCAGTGTACTGGACATGGTTTGTGTTTTTTCTAGTCTGTCGCCCCAACCCCAGGTCCCTGTTGACCGCTCCTACCACTTTGCTTCTGCTCCTTTTCCTTCTGCATTGCCACATCTGGAGTGGAGGGAAGCAGGCATGACCCTGCCTTGGCAAGGGCCTCTGAGCTTCAGGGTTTTAGATTAGTTTGGTTTTTCTCCTTCATAAGTGAAATAAATTTAGAATGTAGGCTTTCTCCGTATTAATTTTAAAGCAATGAGTGAAGGATGCCTGGGTGGCTCAGCAGTTGAGCGTCTGCATTTGGCTCAGGGTGTGATCCCGGAGACCTGGGATCGAAACCCACATCGGGCTCCCTCCATGGAACCTGCTTCTCCCTCTGCCTGTATCTCTGCCTCTCTTCTCTCTGCATCTCTCATGAATAAATAAATAAAATATTTAAAAAATATAAAATTTTAAAAGTGATGTTTACAACACTAAAATGAACCTTTTTTTTTTAATTTAAAGAAACTATATATATCGAGCCATTGGTCAATAAGCAGTGGGATCCTGTCTTTCTCCATTAGCCCATCTTTTTTTTGAGCTTCATTTGTGAAGTTCCCCTTTGCAGTATCTCAAGAGACAGGACTGTCTCTAGGTACTCAGCACTGACCTCAACATATCAGAAAAAATGGTTCCCACTTTCCTGTCATATACACAGGGATTGAACAAAACAGTGATACTAGAAAAATGTACTAGCAGTTATTAGCAATATTCTCAAAAAGGAAAGTGACAGTATTTCTCCCTTCTAAGTTTTTTCACTTCTATCACATGGAAAGCTTCACTCTACTGACTTTTTTTCTTTCTGGCTCTAGGGTTTCATATTGTGCTTATTACAAAGCAAACAAAATAGGTGTATTCTTGCTCTGTGTAATGATATTCCACAGATAAAGAAAACAATTTAAGTGAAGGACAAAAAGCACCCCTCAGGAATGCACACCTGCAAAATGCATTTCTGTTTGACACCTTTTGAAACTTGAAATTTGAAAATTTCATATTTTTAAAGAAAATACTGCTGGGGCACCTGGGTGGCTCAGTGGTTGAGAATCTGCCTTTTGAGAATCAGGTCCTGATCCTGGGGTCCTGGGATCAAGTCCCACATTGGGCTTCCCACAGGGAACCTGCTTCTCCCTCTGCTTATGTCTCTGCTTCTCTCTGTGTGTCTCTCATGAATAAATAAATAAAATATTTTTAAAAAAATACTGCATATTTCCCCTCTTCAAATTTATCTTCATAGGTATAGGGATTCCCTTAGAAGACATGCAAATGTCTTCTGCTTACTTACTGTATTTTGTCTGCAGATTAATTTTGTGTAAGGTGGTAAGATTAGGGATGTGCTAAAGGATTTTAGCTTGGGGAAACCATTTTTAGAGCTGCAGACTTGAGCAGAGGGGAAGTTCCTTTCCCAACCCTGACACCATAAATGACCCTGTTACTGTGATCTATAACCATTAATTCAGTTTTGTCTTTACACGGCTCTGGTATTATGTAAAGGTTTTGTGATAGCTGTTCGAAAATCTGTGCAATATTGAAAAACAAGCAGATTTATTATAGCAGGATACAGCACACATTATGATTTAGTTGGGTTTTCTGAACATTGAGGACTAAAGGAAAGATGAACAGGCCTAGAAAAACACTTGGGAAAGTGGTATTTGAATTTTCAGATGACTTTTAGCAAGTTACTTAATTTTTCTAACTCTGTTTCTTCACTGTAAAACAAATCTAGCATCATTACTTCATCAGGAGGACTATTTAGGGATTGAGAATATTCATGCAAAGCACTTGGCTCATGAGTTTGAGGGTAGGAAGAGCAAGATGAGCTTAGCAAATCTTGGTTGAATATGAATCACCATCTGGAATCAACTCAGGCTTTCTAACACAGACCACTCTGACCAAAGGTCTGAATTTGTGCCTTGGACAGAAATGTACTTGTTTTTGTCAGTGTTATTTTTCTGAAATATATCAACTAGATGTATAACGTACATTCAGATTCAGATGGGAAAGATGCTGTCCCCAGACACTGAAGCACGCACCTACCTATCTTTAAGCAGCCAAAGCAATGGACAACAAAATAAAGAGTATAAAGTTAGGCCTGAAATAAATGGGTAATTAAAGAATCAACTCATTCAGCCAATTAGTAATTTGGTAATTCTTTCTTTTTTTTTCCCCTCCCAGAATAAAGATCCACAGTTTTTATTCCCACAGAGATTTTATGCAGTATAAAAATAAGAAAGTGGAAAAAAAATGGAAACCAGACAAAGTGGCACACAGTTGTAAATAGGAGATAGGAGAATGGTAAACTAACTTTAATAATTCAGGAGTGGAGATAATTATGTAAAAAAAGTTTCAATGTGGGACCATTTATTAATATGAAATTTCAATAGTGAAAACAAGTTTAACTCAGTGGATGATCAACCCAATAGTTTATTTAGTTCCATTTAAAACAAATCTCATGGCTTTTATCATGTGTCTGAAGGATGCAAAAATAGAAAACCAAGAAATATGGTGAAGTGGGTTGGTAGGTGTTGGAAGCTCAATTTCAAAGTTAGATGAGTAGCCTGAGCATCTGAGCTCTGCATGTAGAAATGGCAGAAATGCTACTGATTTTGTTCCCTTTACTCTTTCTCCTTGAGGGGATAGATATTCTTTTCCTCAAAACTCTGTAAGGTCTAACTTCTGGGTAAAGAAAAACAAATACTTTTGAATTACATGGCACACAAGTAATGTAGTGTCTTCATACCACGTCATTAAGTTTTGCATTTTTAAAAAAGATTTTTTTATTCATGAGAGACACGGAGAGGCAGAGACACAGGCAGAGGGAGAAGCAGGCTCCCTCTGCATGGGGAGCCCGATGTGGGACTCAATCCTAGGACCGCAGGATCACAACCTGAGCCAAAGGCAGACACTCAACCACTGAGCCACCCCAGTTCCCCTGCATTTTTTTTTTTTTAAAGAGCAGAATGAGATACGTAGGGGGACACTGCCCCTATTTAACACATGTGCTGAGGATCCTCTTTCATCTGGGTCTGGAGCACTTGTCAGTAGGTAGCTCCTTAGTGCTGACTGAATCTTAAGAGCAGCCTCACTCCAGTTGGAAGAATGAGGACTGGGCAGTGAGGAGGAGGTTTACCGCTCACAGGGCAGGTAGGAGAAGCCCAAGCAGTCTGGCGGCTACCTCTGTGGGTCAAGGAGGGTGTCCCTGGGGACCTGGAAAAGCAGTTCCTGCTGATCAACAGTGTGATTTCCAAACTGCCGTCAGGTGGCCTTGGAGTCTGTAGAAGAGACCGTGGTTTGTCTGGCCAAGCAGCTTGTTGAGCTTTTTTTTCCCCCTGTGTTTGTGACTCATCCGAAGCCATGAGATGAATGACTCCTTGGGTATTGGTTATAGGAAAGACTTCTATTTCAAACGAGGGAGATGAATGTCACTCCCTAGGAAGTATTAACTTTGAACAGTCCAGAAAAGTGTCTTTTAAAGGTAGAGGGAGATGCCAGAGTAAAATCTGTAGCATCAATTAAGCATCTTGTTTAATTAAACATTGCCAATAGTTTACCTCCCTCTGTCTCCTCTTATTTTTCCCTCCCTTCCCCTAGGTTCATCTGTTTTAGTTCTTAAATTCTATGAATGAATGAAATTATACAATATTTGTCTTTCTCTGATTCTTAACCCTAGGGAACTGAGCGTCGCTGGAGGGTAGATGGGTGGGGGAAGGGGTAGCTGGGGGATGGGCATTAAGGAGGGCACGTGATGTGATGAGCACCGGGTGTTCTATGCAACTGATGAATCACTGAATTCTGCCTCTGAAACTAATCTTATAGTATATGTTAATTAAGTTGAATTGAAATAAAACATTTGAAAAATAATAATTAAGCACTGTTGTTTCTCTCTACTTGCTGGACAGAAATTACCTTCCTAAAAGGTAACTCTGTTTTGGAGGGGTTTTGTGTGTTTCTTTTGTTTTTTAGACGCCGTTGTTAAGAGCAGATTGCCTTTTCCCGAAGAAATGGTGAAGATCTGGTCTAGTCCGTTTAATTCTTATGCATATTTGAGTTGATAGAGTGTCTTTATTCATTCACTAAAGCAAGATACCAAAATGAAAAGTTTTTTGACTTGTGTAAGAAACTTGTCGGTAAAAGTAGTTATCCAATTAGCCTTTTTAACAAGGGAAGCTATTTCCCTATACTTTTACACAGCTGTTTCTGTGTTAAAGATGACAAAGAATTGAATGTCAGAGTGAGGCAGTATCCAAAGTACAAGGGACTTGAAATATACTAGTCAGACTGTAGATCATAATGCATTAGTGGGTCATGAAATGAAATTTTTTTAAAAAAAGATTTTATTTATTCACAAGAGATACACGCAGAGGCAGAGGGAGAAGCAGGCTCCCTATCGGGAGCCCAGGATCACGACCTGAGCCAAAGGCAGATGCTCAACCACTGAGCCACCCAGGTGCCCCTTATGAAGTGAATTTAGTGCTTTTTACTGAAAAATAGTTCAATCTTAGGAGAGGGGAAAACCCAGGTCCATATCGGAGAGTGACTTAAATGTAGACCTTTTGTCTTGGATATTTGTCTTATACTTTGAGGTAATGCATCAAAATATCAAGTCGTGGATACTAGGAGCCCACATTTACCCTCTTTATCTAATCCAGAGAACAAATGATACAACACTTAAACGTAACCCCACCCGACATGGATGCAGAGGCCTGCCTTTCTAACTAGCTTCATATAGCTTCCTACTCACCCAAGACAGGCACTTCGCTGATAATGACACTGAGGCTGCCCCCCACAGTCTGGGTGGGGTCCTGTGTGGAGTTAGGAAGCTGATACCTCTGGTTCCTTCCCAGAGAGAGAGCCAGCTACACACAGTTACTAGCACCCCTGGAAGCTGAGATGGTCACCGTGTCTAGGTGAGACTCCGGGAACTTCAGTAGATGGCACGCTTTACCTAAGCTGACTTTTCATGTTGTGCACTTGTTTCTCACCTGCTGTTGCCCCTCTACACATAGGCAAACAGCCATTTGAACTGTCACTACCTGCATTCCCAGGACATCGTGTTAGCAATTTCTGTCCACTTCCTTAGAGCTTAAGGTACACTCAAGGTCACGCAGTGGCGATTTTATTTGGAAACCATATCACAGAAATGCACCCTGGCGTTCAGTCTCTGTGTGAGTAATTCAGAAAACCGTGGATTTTACTTTCAAATTCATCCACTGCTGCACCAAGCTCTGCCTTTTTCCGAAGCCTGAAGAATGCATCCCAGAAAAAAGGCCAATTTCGTTTGACCTTAATTCTCCCTCTGTGGCATTCCTTTAGTTCTCTGTGTGTTTGAAATTCAAGGCTTGTGCTGGTTTCAAGTACACTTTTTTAAAAGTCTAAAACAGAAATGTATTATTGGACTGATAATGCCGCACGGAGGCCAATAATGGTTTTATGTACAAGCCACAGTACTTTTTTTGTTAGTGGTTTAAGTGCCTCTGACTGTTCCTTCTCTTCCTCCCCCATCTCCTCCCTCAGGTTTCTTGAATCATGCTCAGTAACTCGATATTGCTCTTGTCCTGTGTAATGTCAGCTCACGTTGGCAAAATTGTTGGGAGAATGCTTTGAGGAGAAAGCATTTAGTCTAACAAACAAACAGTAGTAGAATTTTGTGGACACTGCAAATGATTCTTGAACTGCAGAATTATCAAGAAGCCCAAATGCTTCCCTCCTCCTTCCAGACTTAGTCTATACCATGCAACAATAATGAATTTTTACAATATATTTGGAGAGTAAAGATTACCCATGATCCCACTACCCTAACCCAAACTATTCTTAGTTATTACTTTTCAGTCTTTGTTGCTCACATACATTTTTTTAAACAGCTGCCACTTCGAATTTTGCTTTTCCACTTTATCAAATGACACAAAGATTGTTCGATAGCTTTCACCTTCATTATTTTAAGGGCCATATAATGGCATCATTGCATAGATGTTTCTTAATTAACTAAAGCCATTTCAGGGTTCTCAGTCTCCAGAGATTGCCTGCATTTTGGCTGACACCATCAGTGCGATAATCCACTTCTTGGAGTCATTTAGCCGGTTGTCCCCTATTGAGTGATCTCTTTGGGATGCTTTCCCAGAAGTGAGATTCTTGGGTACAGGACATGGAGCGCCATCTTTTGGAACTTGAGCTGCCATATTACTGTGTCAAAATGTTGTATACCCCACTAGCCACAAGGAAGGCCATAGGCCAAGGTTTTTGGAACAACTACTTTCGCTGCAGCTCCAGCTAGCTGCCAGCTAGTGACTTACTAGGTCTCTAGAGAGAGGGCCTCACCTCTAATAGACTCCTTAGGAGGCAGTTTTCCCCAAGGAGAAAATTTGTCTGAGTTCGCTGCTCTTGTGAGGGAAATGTATGCTACCCAAAGGTCCTAAGAGGTCTGGCCCCCGGCCCTACTTCCCACCGACCTCATTGTTTCTGTAAGGATGAGGTAAAGGGGCTCCTTCATATGCAATTCATTTACTAATGTCAAATTGGATTTCTGTCCAGGGAGAGAAGCTCCTGGTTAAATACCAGAATGGTTTAGATCCCGGTTGTGGAGCTAGGCTGTCCAGGTTTGACTTTCAGCTCCCCATGAGCTGCAGGGTGGCGGGGGGCGGGGGGGTAAGACACTCAACTTTGCTCATCTGTGACATTGGCGTTCTGATCTAATTATCCCCATCACATTAGGTTAGTGGGAGGATTTGATCGGATCCTCCATCTAAATTAGCACAGGGTCCTGCGTAGACTATACTCAGTAAGTGTTAGCTGTCAGCATTAGATCATGGCACACCATTTCTTTCCTGTTCTCCAGAGTTCATGCAGGAGTACTGTAGCTGATATGAACTCTTTTTTAAATTCCACGAGCCCCAGGAGCTGGTATGGGAAGTAACTGTGGGCTTTGGGTTAGCAATGCACCCCGTGCTCTCTCCTGGTTTGACATGGGCTTCCCCAAACCAGAGCGTATGAAAGGGGCTGGCTGTTTCCAGACTGTGGCTACTTTTGTTCTGGAGCCTGTAGGAGGTGCTTAAGATTGGTTGATAAGAGATATATTCTGGAAGGTCAGAGAACTGTGGTTGGGAGCTTTTCTGTTCCATTGCTTATCCCTCCAGTCTTTCCCTCTGGTCTCTCCTTGGAGATTAGCATTGGACCCTCCCCTCCTATCTTCATTGTCTCTGATTATCCTGCCTATTCTGTGCTGCATTCTTGGGATAATTTTCTTTATCAGGTGATATCTTCCACTTCACTAATTCTCTTATCAGTGACTGCTAATGTTTAACTATTCCTTTGATACTTTTTTTTAAAGATTTTATTTATTTATTCATGAGAGACACAGAGACAGAGACACAGGCAGAGGGAGAAGCAGGCTCCCTGCGGGAAGCCCAGTGTGGGACTGGGTCCTGGGACTCCAGGATCACCCCCTGGGCTGAAGGCAGGCACTCAACTGCTGAGCCACCCAGGTGTCTCCCTTTTTTTAAACATTTTTTTGGGAAGATCTGTTTAGTATTTTTCACAAGTATCTGGTGTTCATCATATCTTATTCTTTTCTCATTTTAGGTCTTTATACTTTTTACAATTGTGTGACCTATTCAATAATTATATACGTTAATTCTTAGGAAAATTTGTTCTGTTTTTCACACCTGTTGATTCTCATTCATGGTGGGTGGTTTTCTTTTATGTTTTTGTACTTGGGGAAGATTATCAGGAAGGCTTTCTCGGTGGATAATTAATATGGCCTGACTGGATCCTTACCCTCCAGAGTGATTTTATATTTAGTTCTCCCAGGATGCTTGCAGCTCCAGGCCATTTCTGTTTTCTTTTTCTTTTTTTTTTAAAGATATGTTTACTTAAAAAAATTTTAAAAAGATTTATTTACTTATTCATGAGAGAGACAGACTGAGATAGGAGAGAGAGAGAGGGAGGCAGAGACACAGGCAGAGGGAGAAGCTGGCTCCCCGCAGTGAGCCCGATGTGGGACTCGACCCGGATCCCGGGATCATGACCTAAGCTGAAGGCAGGTGCCCAACTGCCGAGCCAACCAGGTGTTGTTTTATTTCATTTTAAAACATTTTTTAAGACCTCAGACATACTGAGAGTAGCAGACACAATTCACTGAGCTCCCCACCACTACCATCTGAGATGAAGTTTTTGACATGGACCCACCACCCCCAGAACACTCCTCAGCTTGAGAGCCTCCCCCCATAACACGCAGGTGGAACCACTCTTGCCAGTGCTTCTGTAATCTCAGGTGAGACTTCTCTCCCACCACAGCCCAGTCACAGACAGCCCAGCCTTCTTTCATCTCCCTCTGCCAGTGGGTACACTTTTCCCCAGTTCATCCTTTCATTGAAGTTAGAGCTCCTCAAGCAGGTCTGGCTTTGGGAGGGGAATACAGCTCCCTCCCTGTCAGTTATCTTTTCCTGTCTCTACATAGGTGTTGAAATCTGAGCCGCACCTAGGTTACCAAGAAAGGGCAAAGCCTCCCAGGCTAAATGGCTCTCGCTCTTACTGCTCAGGTCTTTCTTCGGTATTCATTTCCTCCTTTCTTGCAAGTTCCCTGTGGATGTTACTCATACTTGATCCAGAAGCTGTACTGGTACAAGTCCCTTTTTCCTTTGTTATTTTGTGTTGGAAAAAATAGAGGGTACTCCCTTCCAGATCCTGATTGCTTGTTGGATGGTTCACATCTAGAAACATTGATGAACATCTCCTCTTCTTCCTGTGCTAGATGCTCTGGGGAACCATGGAGGAAACAAGACTTGACCCCTGTCACACTTCTTATTTAAAGCCGACAGTGACTTTCTCTTGCCTTGAGTAAAGGGCCAGATCCTTGGCTGGCTCAGGATGTTTTTTGAAAGATCCCTCCCCCCTTTCATTAACCCTTCCCTTCGGCACCAGGGATTCTAATCCGTGTAGCTCCTCCTTGCCTGTGCTTGCTCCTCTTAAAAAGTCCTTCCTTGGGGCACCTGGGTGGCTCAGGTCATGATCCCAGGGTCCTGGGATGTAGCCCCTGCTTTGGGCTCCCTGCTCAGCGGGGAGTCTGCTTCTCCCTCTCCCTCTACCTGCCACTTCCTGTGCTTGTGTTCATTTTCTCTCTCTCTCTCTCTCAGATAAATTTAAGTACCATCTTTAAAAAAAAAAGTCTTTTCTTTGATGCTTGGAGAATGTGTACTCTCCAAAGCCGGGTGAGACGCCACCTCCTCTGAGACAGTCTTCCCTGACCTCCCTAGCAGGGCTTCTAGAGCCCTTTGTGTATAGTTATTATCTCAGGCTGACATATGGTTCACTTGTGCTGTACCAGTCCTGTCACCACCTGGTGTGTTTCTCGAAGGAAAGGATTTACCTTTGATCATGTTGGTACTAACAGGGAGGGACAAGCGCACTGCCCAACATATACTAAGCAACTAATAAATTCCTGAATGAAATGCAGTATTCGTGCATATGAATAGCTAAATAGCAATTCAAGAATTAAGATTATTATAGTACAAAAAAATGGCTTAGATAATCATTGTTTTCAGTATTGAGAAGGGAGGAACTACACAGGCTGATGGACAGGGTTGGTACTTGGCTCAGTTCTTCAGGCACTGCTGGTTCCCCACTGTGGGTGCAAGGAGAGTCACTAGGGGCACCACTGCCTTTGCTGACTGAGGGACTTGAGGGGATTTGGCTGACCCGGGAGCCACGTCTGCTGAGTGAGGTGCTGGTCTTCAAGGAATTGTGGTAGGCCTCACAGGGGAAACGTGGAAGGAGCTGGGGAGATGAGGCCTCAGCAGTCTTCGCCCATAAATTAAGAAAGCTGGTTGTTTAATCTTGCTATAGGGCCAGCATTCCTGATTTGATTTGCCTTTAGGTTAAGCCCAGCCCCAGTGTTCTCAGGTCTCATTGTCTTCTCTCCTGGGACCTGAAGGAGCACTCAAGAGATGATGTATGTGTCTCTCCGCTTAACCCATACCACATCACACTCTGGTCACAGTTAGAAATCCTCTGCCTTTTCTAGTAGTTGTGGGTTGTTTTTTTTTTTTCCTTCACTCCAGTTTAAACAGGGGCTGGAATTTCACAGATATCAGTGTCTACAGCACAGAGGTATGTAGCAAGGAGTGCAGGTATGAGAATCCTAGGACTGCCGTGTTTTCCCCCATGAAAGGGTAAACAAACTGCTTTAGCTTCTCTGAACCTGTTTCCTTTCATAGGAAATCATGAATAATGCGTACCTTGCAAGGCTGTTTAAAAAAAAAAAAAAAAGATTGATGATCTGTGTCAAGTGTCTCTATGTGCCTGGTTCATAGAAGGCACTCAAAATTGATAGTTATTATTCACATGTAATGCACAGAGCTTAGTGAATAAGCCCTAGGCTTTGGAGCAAGGCACTGCTGAACTTGATTCTCTGATCATGGTACTTAATAGCTCCGTGGCCTGCAGAGGTCAATAATGCTTCACAAACTGGTTCTGAGACATAAGTGAAATAACAAAGACCACTGTTTTACTGAGGCCCTGATGAGCAGAGGCTCACTGACAGAAGTCGTGATGGTTGGTGGGAGTTAGTTCCAGACCACCTCATGATCACTCTCAGTGACAGCTCTTATTGGCATTTCTGTGTTTCCTTTTCCTTGCACTCTTGCCTGGCCAGGACTTGCCTATGCTTTGTGCTCAGCAAGAGTTTGGGCCTGCATACCTAGCCCATCATGGCTTCTCCTCTGTCGCCTTTTCTCTTTTCTAGTTCAAATTCCTTGGAGGGTCAGATCTGATTGGCCCCGCTCATCTTTCTTTTCCCCAGCCATGTCGTGGATTGCTGCGAAGTCCTCGAGTCAGGCTACCTTCCTTGATCCAGTTAGCAATGCTAGAGGAAAAGTGTGGTCTCTTGCTGCAAAACCTGACAGTCTCTTGCCTGATCTTTGAGTTGGGGCTCTTTGAGGATAGGTGTTATAATCACTACACATAATCAGACACTATGTGCCAAGTAAATGAGAGCTATTCATATTAACAAATATGTTAGGTATTTGGGAGAGGAGGATCTTTTTCTGTGCTTCCATGTTATACACAAATGGAAATTTTCTTGAGGCAAAGGGTTAAGGATAACTTTTGGTTTCAGAGGCTATTTCTTCTCTCTTGATGCAAGGCAGACCTTTGGTTGGAATGTAACAAACTCTGGTACAATGAGTCAAGACTTCCACTGGTTTGCATTTTTCATTAGCGTGTCATTCAAGGAAATCCTGGCTTTTGGGTCATGGAACAGGCCTGTCTGTTTATCCTGCTGCAGAAGTAAAATATTCGAAGCATTTAATAATACCTCCGAAGATAAACTTGTATTTGAGGTCTATTCTAGAACTTTTGGGGGGAATTGTCAGTGGAGCCTATTTTATAAACATTTTCAAAATTTTGTGATAGCCTTTATTCCAACATGGATCATGGAATGGGAGGGGTTCTTACAGTCTAAATATTAGTTAAAGGCATTTGAGAAACTAGGAATTCCAACCAACATTCAAAGACTGCTTTCTTCATATTGAATAAAGAATCATTTTCCATCCTAAGTGTTTTCTGAAAAGGACAGTGAATAAACCTTCTGTAACCTCTCTGAAATCCCACATGTACTCTTTTTTTTTTTTTTTTTCTGAAGTAAAACTAGGAACATGAAGACGATCTGTGAACTACATGTTTTTCTCACATGCTGGTTGTTAGCTAATGAGAAAAACATGAATTAGTGCATATCGTTCATATCTGGTGGCTACTTTTATTTTTGGAGTAGATAGTCTTTCAATTTTTGCTGTAATTGTAAAGCTCACTTGGGTTGGTTTTTCCTTTCATACCTGATAACCGTATTCATTTATTCACTCTGCAAGCATTTCTTGTGTATGTACCAGATGTGAGAACTGCGGTAGGTGCTGGAGGTTGGCTGCCAGTAGTCCTGGAGCCAGAAAAGAACAAAAATTGAGGGAGGGAGACCCGTGACCATAACTTACCCCCTCTAGAGTCTCCCCACCCCAAGTCCTGTCCTCCTCCACACATACCATTTGCAAGAACTCTGAGGTGTCAGAGATTCTTATTCTGGGTCAACCCTCCACCTGAGGGGTTACGAGCCTTTAACTTAGACTGGAGTGGAGAGACATCCCATGTGCCAGGTCTTACTGGCCATCATTTCTCACAATCAGAGATGCCCTGGGTTTCCCCAAACCTGCCCTGACCCCCAAGCTTACAAAACCCCCCATCCCAGGATTTCTCAAGCATCCTGCTACTTGGCACCTCTCCTTGATCATCCTCAAACTTATTCCTGAGGTAAGGGTTGAATTTTCTGGGGTGATTAAGTCATAATGTTAAGTGAAAGTGGCATAAGGGCATGAGAATACCCTTGAAAATTGCTTTGGAAAGATCCATGTTCTTGACCAGCACATTAACTGTCGTATGTTTTCCCTCAGTGCATTATTTGTTCATTTGAGCATCGATGTGGTTCGCTTGCATTTAGGGGCTGTGATGTCATAAGTGCACATATGTACATATGTATACATACACATGTTTAAACATTAGATTCATTTCCAACGTGGTGAGATCCTTGGAACACACAAGGCTACAGGAAGTAAGGGGTCTGACTTCCACAGTCTTGGTGGCATGGCCTCCTCCCAGTGGGGTTTATGTGGGTAGAAGTATACTTTTTAGCTAGTAAGTCCCCTCCCACTCCCACAATTTTTTCTAAATCTGTGTAATTGAATCAGTATGGATTACATTTCTGCATCACTTTCCTTGAGAAGAGGGAGACCCTAAGAGGCCTGGAACTTTCCTGAAAGTATTGTGTTTTTATCTTGAGGGGGTAAAAGCAAATTTGGCTTTATGTGCCACAATACAGTTTATATTTGCTTTAATGTGAACCTGTTCCCCCCCACAAATCTTCATTGCCTTGGAAAGAATCCCCATGTCTATCCTATGGCCTCTCTACCCCTGGCATACCTCTGTTCATAATGCAGTCTACTGGTTGGTGAAAGTGGGTGGCTCAGCACATAGAGACCCAGTGGGGTCCCCTTAGAGGCCTGATTGGCCCACATTTCCTACACACTTGAGGTCATCCTGGCATCTTCCACACCCACTGGATTTCCACGCTGAGGACTGTAAGTGCCATCGCAGGGCCATTTTGGAAGTCCAGTTGCATCTTGATAAAGAGAAAATCATGGGAATAGGAGACAGATCTGGGTTTTAGTCCTGGTATTAAACTGTTCATTGTGAACTTAGGCAAGTCATTTAACCTCTCAGGACTTTCACATTAGAATGTGAAATCTCTAAGATCTCCCCAGCTCTGCAGTCCAGTGAAATACGAGCTTTGGGCTGTTAGAAATAGAGAAAAGAGGCAGAAGCATTGTTAGCATAGAGATTAGCTGAATTGCAGTGGACTTATGAGAAGTAGAAGACCCAACACCTGTTTACATGAAGTTCATGTTCTAGTAGCCCAGTGAGATGAACGACCCTTTAGAATAATCAGAGGTCGTCAGTGATTTGGCAGGAAGAGACCGTGGTGGTATAGGACTTGTGTACACTGTCTCTAGTCTTACTTATTTAACCAAGTCATCATTACACTTGCATTGTAAAGACCTTACAGTGTCACAGAAATAACAAGAAACATTAGGAATGCCTACTAAATGGAAAGAAAATAATGAATTCTTGGGTGTTTTTTTTTCTTTCTGCTAACTCGAGAGTGTATAAACAAACAGTGTTGGTTGGCCTTTTTTCTTCCTTCCAAAAGAAAAAAAGGAATTGCAATATATCCTTTATCTATCAAACAAAAATGTTTTGAAGACAGAGGAAGCACTTAGATATTTTTTATAATCTTTAGGACAGCCAAGGGCCTAATAGATAAATGCAATTAATTTGAAAGCCTTACTATTTTTAATTATCCCACAAGAAGTAGCCAACTCTATGTAGTTTGCTTGTCTTGGAATTCTTACTCTATAAGTGTGAGGTTCATTTCCAATTCAACCTTCTATAAATTCTTTCTCAAGTGAAGATATTGCAGAATTGCAAGTATTTCCCACCTCCCTTTCCACTTTCCTGTCCATTATAAGAAACTGGGATGTGTGGAAGTCATGCGAGGTGATGTGGCATAGCCAGTTAGTGAGTGAGCATGACAACATAATGATGCCTCATTAGGTTTGATTTTAAGAACAGCATTCCTAATTTATGCTAATTTCACTTGAGAATTTGCTATAGTCATAACCCAACCCATAAAATAAAAGGCACTTGATGGATCAGAGCCCCACTGTCTTTTGTTCCGTGTTTTCCATTTATTCCTTCAATATCAGCTTTAGACTTGAGAGGAAAGTCAGCAGGAGAGGCCCTGTGTCCAGGGCCACTCACTGTAGCCTCACAAAGAAAGTCTGGCAAGGGTTTAAAGTGAATTCAGAGCATCTGAGAATCCACTTTGAGGTTCTCTTTCCATAGCAGTAACTCGTGAGAAATTACTTCAGTTATTAGTTGAAATGAAAGGGGACACATTTAAAAGAAGTGGAAAATAGAATGTTTGAAGCTTGTTGGGAACAAATGAAGACTTTGGGGGAAAATCCCAAGGGAGAGTGCTCTGCTATTTAGTGATCCCAACTAAAAGGAAAAAAATCAGCCCTTGTCAGTGAGTGAGTCATCATTTTATTCCTCTGAATTACAGGCAGATTGTTATTTCTTAAATCATGCAGGTCATGAATTTTGTGAACTATATACTCTGTGGGGAGAATTTCTTTTTTCTTCTTACCCCTAGCTTTTAAAACATTTTTTAAAATTCCATAAATAAATGGACAGATTCCCTTCTGGAATTTATTTTTGAAATTGATGAGATAGGGAAAATGTTCCCATACCACTTACCCCAAAATTAAAAAAAAATAAACATGAGAATTGAGACATTTCCTGGGATTTTTTTTTTTAAAGGAAGAAATCAGCAAATCAGTCCCAATCATAAATTATGTATCTACCATGAGAACGCAACGCTGTTGCATTTGGAATATAAGCATTAGGAGACAACCATAATTGCATGGAGTTACATTCTTAGAACTAAAAGTGCTATTTATTGAACACCTGCGGTATACCATGCACTTGCTACATTTCTGACCCTTCCTGTTAGCACTGTGAAGCAGTGGGATGCAGGTCCCATATCTGAGAGGGACATGGGGACTTGCCTATACTCAAAAGCAGGGCATGAAATCAAACCTAGGTCTTACGGGCTCGGATGTCTGTTGTGTTTGTACAACACTTACATGAAACAGTTGGAAAACTATAATAAAGGGCATCCTCAAGTGCTGAAATGTGTCCATGAGTGGCTCTATTACTTATGCCAAGGCCATGAGTGTAAACAGAGATTGTCCTTGGTACACCACCTGGGCCATGCACTCCATAGAAGGAGGCTGAGGAGGCTGGGTAGATTAGCACCAACTTTTTCCGCAAGCATCCTAAACGCTTCCAAACAACTTCCATCGCAGAGCCAGTACCCAAAACACAGGTAGGATCCATTGGAGAACTTGCGGTGCCAGGCCCAGACAAGAGTGCCTGGCACCTCCTCCTTAGGTCCTGATCATTGTCGTTCCTGGGAAAAACTGAGTTCCGCTCAACCAATGCATTTTACAGGGAAAGTTGGACTTCTCAATTTTTATTTTAAATCTCCCAAGTTTTAAATGTTTGGAAGCTAATTCAGAATTTACAAAAGATAATTATGCAAGCCATATAAAATAAACTCATGCAAGTTGAATTTAGACTGTGAGCCACCCATTTGCTTTCTTTGATCTAAATTACAACAGATTTTCTGGAATATTATGATCCAAGTCTGTGTTACCCAAAGTGTATTTTGTGGAGAACTAGTTCTGAGACGTTAGTAGGCGCTTCTAAAAAAGGATAGAGGTGGGAAGTATGCTTTTGAGGCCAAATAAGTTTGGGAAATACTTTTGTTAAAGTTTAAATTAAAAAAAAAATTTTTTTTTTTTTTAAACAGGAAACTCATGCTATGTTAACGTTTAATTCTCTGTGAATTTTCAAAGGGTGTATAGTGTGGAGCATTTTCCAAACTTATTGACTATTGATCCCTTTCGTCTCACAGCATTAATTAGGCTCTTTGGGCTCAGATTTCAGGAAATTCTGATCTAAGGGAAGAGTTCTCAAATTTAAGGATATTCTAAATATGCGAAAGCCCTAAAACCACCCTGTGCTTGCTTCTTCTACCTGTCAGATGAAAGCTCGTGGAAGGAGGTACTACATCACCAAGTCCTGCAGAGTTGTGCCATGTGAAATGTTAGCCAGACTCTACAGGACTTGCCCAGAACTGAATTTGAACCACCCGTCTGTCCACAGCAGGCCTTGTCATTGGAGAATGGGAGAGCTGTTTGTTCATGTTTGAGAAGTGAAGTCATTGGGAATCTCTAGATTGTAGACTGTCACTCGACGTTGTGCTAGGTGGCACTACAGCAGCTAGAATGTATTTGGAGGGGGGGGTGCTTCCCTTGAGGATATCCATTATAATCCCCGCACTGGACTCACCCAGCTTTCCGGGAAGTGTCCATTAACCATGTGACTTTACTGAAGCATCGGCACGGATATTTGGAAAACAGCTAAGTGAGGGCTTATAAAACCATTGACCATTAGCTGGGATGCTCTCTTAGATCCTTTCATGCTGCAGCTCTGTCTTTTAATTTGGCTGTTTAAACAGAAACCACTTTTTAACAAATCATTCACAGGAAATTTGCCCCTTCCTTTACAATATAGCTCGTTCACAAAATGTCATTTAATAATATAGGCTTTCAGATGTATTTATCAAGAAGACTTTGAATTTTCTTTATCATTCCTGCTTTCAAGTTACATTTTTTCTTAAATATTTGTTGAAATTTTCTACATGTGTCCCTTCCCGGTGAATACATTTATGCCTAGGCAAATGTATCCCCAAATATCATATTACAGGAAAGCATTCTTGCTTTAAGAATGTTTTGTGTCTAGCTACCTAATAAATGTGATTGAGGTAATTCATCACAATCCCTGGAGTCAGGGGTCATCTCTGTATTTTTTGACTCTGGGGCCTTGTTCCTACTGGATATTTGTGAGATCAGTGAATTCAGGGTGGAGATTGAGGTGATTATGCAAATATTCTGTAGATGCATCCCCATTTCAATTAAGTTTGATATACCAAAGTCTGAACACAAGTGGGTGATCACTTACATTATTAATGGATTTGGGATAAAATAACAACACAACTTGACACCAATTGAAGAAAGCTTCTCTGAAATGTTAATGTGCATCTTTGAGGAAATAAGATTTAATTTCAAAGGTTTGATTTATGGAAAACTACTTCAGCTCTTGTCAACAGGAAGATTTACCTTTATAGAAACAATACCCAGTGGAGCATATTATTCATCTGTGCTTCAGAGCAAACTCTTATACCAACCTCGTCCCTGTTTTCTACTAAATGAATAGGTCTCAAGTCCCTGAGCACGTCTCTGCTAATGACATTCTATCTGAATGGGCTTCCCAAGGAAGCTTTATCTGAAAGGGTGCACATTAAATACCAGCTATTTTTTTTAAGATTTTATTTATTCATTCATGAGACAGGCAGAGACATACATAGGCAGAGGGAGAAGCAGACCCCCTGCCAGGAGCCCCATGCAGGGCTGGATCCCAGGACCCGAGGATCACAACCCAAGCTAAAGGCAGACACTCAACCACTAAGCCACCCTGGTGCCCCTAAATGCTAGCTATTGTGTGTGGGGCAGAGAGGTATTATGGTGGAGGCAGGCAGTCCATGTTAGCCATTGCTTCCTTTTCAGATGCCTGCACATCCAGTTAACCACTATCCTGAATTGCACTCAATGGTAATTTGCAAGAGGATTATTAGTTAGATCTTTGTGACATTTCTGGTACATGACAGCCTTTTTTAGAAGTCAGCTTAAGACCTTTTGTCAATGTTGTGACTTAGTGGCATGTGAATTTATTAATACAGTAAAACATTATCATTAGTGCCTGCTGGTACTTCATAATCATGTTTAAAAACACACAACTTAAAATTACCCCTATTAAAAAGAAACCTCGTTATTTGACAACCATAATGACAAGTAGGTCTTAAAAGCAAATACCTTTATTTACAAAAGTAACAAAACTGACTATTAACTTCCAGCAACAGGAATTGTATGGGGAGACAAAGAATGTATGGATCAGGGTGATAGAAGGCCATGCAGCCTCTGTCATCAAAATGGTTATATGCCCATGCAGAAGAAATAAGCAAAAATGTTTGCTTATAACATTAAGTGAGATAAAGCAGGATAAAAACTGAATATAAAAGTTTGTTTACATGCAGTAAACGTGAACTGAGTGGTCCATGAACAAGGATAGGAAGTCAAGAAAAAAGAAAATAGTGTTTCAGAGTTGTGCAGTTAAGTGAAATTTAAAATGTTTATTTCTGATTTGTTCAGTATTATGTTCAAAAACAAAACCAAAATTTTCTCAGGTGTTTTATTTTTTACCAGTAATTGTATGTCTGACATGCCTTGTGGTAAGAAACCACAGGCTTGGGAGAAATATCTATTTTTATTTGCTTTTAGCAATATAATATATTTAAGGTCATGGAACATCGGTGAACAGAATAGTTTTGTTTTTTTTTTTTTTAATTAAATTTTGATTGGGGAGACGAGTTTGAAAACACATTTATTACCAAGATGGGCTTAGAAAAAGTCACCCAGTCTCTCTGAGTTTTCATTTCCTCAGAGAGGAAAAATTGTAATAGATATTTGGGTAGTTGGGGAAAGCAGACGTAAAATAATAAAAATGACCAAAAAAACATAAGGTATTGTTTTATTTCAGAACAACGTTAATGCCATTTGATGCCACCTGTTCTTTTTTTCTTAAAGATTTTATTTATTTATTTATGAGAGACATAGAGGGAAAACCCAAGGCACAACTCGATCCCAGGACCCCAGGATCACAACCTGAGCCAAAGGCAGACTCTCAACCACTGAGCCACCCAGGTGTCCCTGATGCCACCTGTTGTATGTGAACATCATTAATTTGGTTGCTGCTGATTAAGGAAAACTGGTTGGCATCTTTGGCAGTGTCCTTGTACACACTGTACATGCTTCCATGTGCATGCAGCTCTGTGCACATACATTATACATACTCTTCCATGCTAATACTGTATAATTATATGTCATAAAAGGCACAAATAGAAGTTCTAAAATTGTTCCTCCCTCACAGCGCAGTGGAGTATCTCCTGTGTCTTCTTTGGAGATCACTGATCTAAAGAGCTCGTCTGAGTGGAAGGTTTTATATCTGCATCTCCTTGTTCTTTTTCCTTCTATAGTAGCACCACCAGCCATGTAAAAATTGTCCTTGCTAATTATATGTCTTGTGGGAGCCTTAGAAAAAATAAATCAGAGTACTGTCTCTGCAAATTCTAGCTAACATTTGTTGAGGGCTTCCTCTGTGCCAAGCACCACTCTGAGCACATCGTTTACATAGATCACCTCACTCAATCCATTTAAGCCTGTCAGATGGGTTACTGCTGAGGAAACTGAGGCATAACTAGGTTGAGGAAGGTTTCATGATTAGCAGTGGGGCTGGGGTGTGACCCTGGTGGTCTGGCTCCAAATTCTATGCTCTTAACCACTGTGTTTAAAGTCCAGCATCTGGTCAGCTGTTACATGACTCTCCATTTTATATAAAATTGTCTGACTCGGCCTAAATGACTCAAAACCATCGGCAGTGTATTTTGAATCACCGGGTCAGGACCCAGACAGACAGTTGAGTAAGGCACTGCAGAACTTCAGAACTGGTGGGACAGTGAAAGGCTCTTCTAGCCATGTGGTTCCTACTCTGTTCACCCACAAAGACTTCTGTTCTGAGGTAGGGTTCCGATAAACTCTGAGTCCTGAAAAGATGTGACTCAGGAAATACCTTTCCGGTCTAGGTTTTAATTCTCTTAAGGAACTCTCATTATGTTATAACATGGAAATGGTGTTTGCATGACTATTTTTTGGTCTTTAAATACCTTGTTGTACCTATAATTATTATTTTCCCAAGAATGGAGCTGAAATTGCTTCAAGATGAAAGCATGGTGCTTGTGGGTGGGTGTGCTACTCCGAACTTTAGAACTACAACAGAAATTAGAGGTTCACAAGGTAATTGCTGTGATTATAGTTTTCGTTTTGGCCCCAGACAGGAGCTCTGGAAACACAATATTCTACTAATTTTTTAAATGTACAGTTTGCAAGGCAACACGGAAATTACTGAGGGTATGTACTGTTTCTCCCTCATTTTCTATGAAAGTTCACATCTTACTGATCTTTTGCAGTTGCTTAGGGAATAAACAAACAAGGCACTATTAAAAGGCTTTAAAATTTTTTAATCACTAAATTATTTTAGAAGAAGAATCCCAATTGTAACAGTCCTAGATAGCCACAGATTTTAAACACCTCTGTGTACCTCTATAAACTTCGCATTTCCAGAAAATCCATATCTTTGTAATACATGTCATTTTGTATTCTAAGTAGTGCTACTGCATAGTATTTGCAGAGCACATAATAGATGCTTAATAAGTAGCAGTCCTTTCTTTATCCTAATTGTTGCTAATTTTATGTGTTAGTGGCCATACAATAAACCCTCCAATTTGTTCCATTTCTTTCTTTGCCGTTTCCCCGTTGTCAGAGGTAGGTTATTTCTAGCCTTTTGTACTGTAAAACCTGGTGATGTGTTCCATGGGGTTTCTTTTTTGTTGATTATTGAGGGGGAGTGGTGGTAATTTGGATAGGAATGATCAGGAGTGGGATTACTTGTCAAATGTAAGAGCAGCTTGGTGACTTGGAATACAGTTTATCCTTTAGATCAATTGTAACTATTTCTCTGAAGCCGCTTCATTAATTTTATCACCTTTCTTACTTGTTATAGCTCTATAAGGATAAAGGGACACTTCAGTATTGTTTTACTTGGAATTTAAAAACCAATAATGTGTTTGAAATTATTTGCATATATTTACCATTTTCAGTTTCTCGTGTTGTCTTTTGTCCCTCTATTCTTTTCGCTCTCTGCAGCAGCAAAAGAATTCCACATACTAATTATATGTTACAGATGTCAACTTTGTTCCCTTTTTTGTTGCTGTAATTATTTTTCCCTCCTAGTTCATTCATATCTGTTTTGTTAAAAATTGATTGTAGTCATTTGTCTTCTTTCTAATAATATCTGTTGTCTACCTTGGAAAATCATCAGGCCTCTTTAATACACATATTTTTTGACGCTTAATTTTTGTTAGTTTTTCTTTTCTTTTTTTTTAGAGAGAGGGTGTGTGTGTGTGTGCGCGTGTGCACGCGTGTGCACATGCTTGAGCAGTGAGACAGAGAGAGAAAATCTGAAGCCTGCTCCATGCCCAATGCAGAGCCCAGCATGGGGCTCGATCTCAGGTGTCAGAGACCATGATCTGAGTTAAAATCAAGACTCAGACCTTAACCAACTGAGCCCCCCAGGCTCCCCAAACTTTTATTTTCATATATATATATTTAATGGAGTTCCCGCTATTGACGTCCCAACAAACATTGTTCTGTAGGTGTGCCAAAAAAAAAAAGTATTCTGATTTTAATTATTTTTATTTTAATTGAGAATTGCTGAGTTACTAAGCTAATAAATAAGTTTTCTTTAAAATATCCCAGTCTTTGATATTCTGTTGTACATTGAGTGTCTCCAAAAAGGACGTATAGGTAGCCCATAGTATTTTCCAAATTTGTCGCGAATTCTTTTTTCCCAAGAATGCCTTCTGCTATCTCTCTAGAAACCGTTTTCTACAGATCACAGTATGGGAAATGCCGTGTTAATTCACTTTGTTGTTTTTAACCCGATCAGTTCCTTCATGAAAAACAGGCCTTCATTTTTAGTAATCATCTTCATGCAAGTGTGTAACTGGATTTTCTTGATCTCCTCTGTCAAATTAGCTCTGTCATTCTTTGTAAAACACATTACTTTTAACGATAATCAGATCTGCAGTCCACAGCTCTGAGGTTTGCCTTGAAAAATACATATGAGGTGGCGTATGGCACGTATTCCCTTCAAACTTCTGTCCTCAGAAACTGGGCTCATGAGTCTGTAGAAAGCTTAGCATGTGGCATACCTGGGCATGATAACAAGTGGAATCAAATGTGCCTTTGAATTAAACAGATGTGGCAGAAAGAACACAGGTCAAATTTAGAGTTAGACTTTAGAGTGAAAAAGTCAGGTTTTGCCATATATTAGTTTTTTGGCCCTGGACCCTTGTTCTGACTTAAATCTATAAAAAGGCATTAGTAATGCTTGTTTTGTGTAATTGATGGAGTCTTTGGATACCACATTCAAGATGTACTTTTCAAAACATATCTTGGAGGGGAGGAGATACACAGAAAAGGACACAAAAATGACTGGAATTAGAATCTGACACCAAAGCTGTGATTTATCTTTTAATTACATAGAAATCTTAACTATATGTATGGTCTTTCTCTTGAAACCATTCACTGTAACCATGCCAGTTATGATACTTTTAAGAAATTTAAGCCATCTTTCACCTAAAATCTAACAAGGTAAGAGAGTTGAATAGTAATGGCCCTAGGACCTGAAAACGTTGGACTTTCGGGGAATCAGAGCCAGAAGAAATGCACGTGGACCAGTTTTCTAGATTTATTCATCGGGAAGCTGGGAACTTGAGAAGTATGAGGGGCAGAGTCTGATTTACATGTCTGGTGTCCAGGGTGCTGTACCGGGTTCTCTCTGCCTGCTAGATCTGGGCACATGCAGCCCAGGGATGGGGGTCAGGAAACTGGCTTACAAGGAGGGAATGAAAATAAATACACGTGTAGTATCTTAAAAGATTAAGAGCTACCACTTGTTGGTGATAGAAATGTAAAGAAAAAGTCCTTATGATAAGTGCTCTCATAGCACTAAGGGCTGAAGAGAGAGTCTCAGCAGGACAAGGGTAGGCATTCACAGAAGAGATGGTAAAACCCCATCTTAAGTTTGAGTTGGCAAGATTGTTAAGAAGACAAAAGACAGGAGTATTATTGAGAAAGGAGAGAATTATAGTCACTGGAATAGGAATAGAGACCCCTAAATTTGAGTACCGTTAATTTGGAGTGCTGAGAATTACAAAGCGAGCTGTCCAAGGACAAATGGAGTCTGCGGCAGTAGTGCGGAGTGAGTCAGGAAAGGGCATTGTGTGCCATCTTATGTTTTCTTCTGGGTTCTAAAGCTAGAGTGATGCCATTAGATTTTTCTTTTAGAAAGGCTGCTCTGGCATGGGTTTGGTGGGTGAGGCTGGGGTCGCTCAGAGACCATTAAGGGATCTGGCTGGGACATGACCACATCCACTTGTACGTAAGGATGTGTGGGATGGGTGTAAGAACCGCTGCAGAGGTAGAAGTGGCAGGATTCCATGACCTGCTGGGCACAGAGGATTAGGCAAGAGGGATGTGACCTGGAGTCTAGCATCTTGATGCCATCCACTGAGGCACTGAGCAGGTATGGAAAATGGAGGAGTAAGTATTTCTGGAGGAAGCCTTCAGTTTGGGGTGTGGTCCTAGAGGAGGAAGTGGATTGAGCCACAACAGAAGGATTTGCAAGAATTTACGTTAGTGAAATACCCAACCTGCTGGCTCTTCCCTTTCCAAACTTCTTTACCTTCCCTTCCCAATACAACAGCCAGAGTCACTTTTCTGAAACTTGGGACTAGTCATCTCATTGTTCTAAAACCCCAGTGGCTCTGTATTTAACTAACTATTGCTTTCAGAATAAAAACCAAACTCCAGGCCTTGGCTTTTCCTTCTTGCATGGTCTGGCACCTCTCCAACTCTTTATCCTCTGTGTGGCTTTGGCCACTTGATCTCATGGGTGCTTCTAAACACCAAGCATAGCTCTTCAGAAATGTTGCTGTGCACTCAGTTGTTTTGTCATCCACCATTAAGAAGAGAAAAGTGTCGTTTTTGCCAGGTATCCCTGCATCTGCATGGACCTTGATATGCAGGAGGGGCAGATCATTGTGGATGGATGGGCCCAGTCTTTAGGGGTTCCTGTTCACCCCCTCATGTTCCTCTGCATGGCCTATGTACCCAAGTGACCTTTCTGTAGTCCAGAGCTGGATTAGAAATACCAGGTGTAGGGAAGCTGTCCCTCTTTTCAAAATCAGCTCCTGTTTTCTTTGCTGACCCCAAGGATAGACAGGTCAACCAATTTTTACTTCTCAAGGATTTTTCTACCAGTAACTCTCACTGGTATTTTTCAGTAAGTCACTGATACTTTTCAGTGCACCTAGAAGCTTTCACAAGCCTGTGCATCTCCATATGTTGTTGTGATTTGTTATTAACATAAATCCTCTGCAGGACACAGGCCAACTATCAGTTTTCATGAAAATGATGCCTGGCGTCAGGCGTTGTAGGTCCTGGCTAATGAAGTCTGTAAAGACTGCGGTTTCTGGGGTACACGTGAAGCTCAGTGGAAAGCCTCTCTGTAGTTTCGGCTAACACCCACAATGCCAAGTACAATATTTAGCAGGTGGATCACCATGAAGTGGTTGATGGCCAGTTTAGGCCTGGCCTGCTTGGGTGGCACAACCTCAGGTAGCTACAGATTGACTTCTTCAACTTTGCTTCACGTCCTGTCCCCTCCTTGAAGAGCTACTTGGGTTTTCAAGCAAAGCACTACTGTCAGTTCCTCTTTGGCTCCTTCACAGAGAACTCCTGGAATGGGAAGGAAAAGGGTTTTGAAGTTGCCTAGTGCCCTGATTAATAAATCCCTGGCTGATTTTTTATTATTTTTAAGTCATCCCTACACCCAACATGGGGCTTGAATCCACAACCCCAAGATCAAAAGTCGCATCCCCCACTGACCAAGCCAGCTAGACACTCCCTGGCTGATTTTTTTTATTAAGGTTCCTTTATCCTATGGACCCCACTGTGTCACATTGGAAGGTTAGAGAGCACAACACTTATGGGTACAGCTTTAGTGTCTAAAGACTAAGAGAGACACAGAGAGAGAGAGAAAGGCAGAGACACAGGCAGAGGGAGAAGCAGGCTCCATGCAGGGAGCCCGACGTGGGACTCGATCCCGGGTCTCCAGGCTCACACCCTGGGTTGCAGGCGGCGCTAAACCGCTGCACCACCAGGGCTGCCCTGAAAGACCCGATTTTGAATCTCAGCTCTATCTCTGACTTAGCTGCAGGATCTGGGACCATTCTGAGCTTCAGTCTCCTAAAGTATGGGTAAGACAGGCTTTCTTAATGGTTACTGTGAGGATTAAATAAAATATTATGTATAAAAACACGGCTGTGTTATTTTTATCCTTATACTCATCAATATGGGGAACAGAGGAGGCAGGAATGAGCAAGTACTAGAATCTGAGGACAGGGAGGGAAAGGAAGAGAGGAAGGAAACACCTGTGTGTGTCATGTGAGGAAGGCAGGCGAGCCAAGGAGGATGATGAACCCGACCACAGTCACAGGGCCAGGAAGTGATGCGGAGCCTCTCTGGCCTCCGTTCCTGTGCTCTCACCATCCTATTGTACTTCTCCTCAGGATGGCACCCAGCTCCACCACTAGGTTCTGCTTCTTCCAAGTCCATGGATAAACACCTGGATCTGTTGACAGGTGGTAGTTAAATGCTAGTTACCTGGTGGTACTAGTGCCAGATGGCATGGAGCCAACAAGGACTCTTGGTGTTAGGAGCAGAGCATGAGCAAGACTTGGCTTAGCCCTTTGAGGATGGGTTGGGGTCTCATCACAGAATGGATGCAGTGGCTGTGCTTCTTTATGACGACCCGACTGACCAACCTTAAGGGTCTGGAAGGAGAGTTCTTCACTTCCTTTGTTCACATTGCTGGATCCTGAAAGCGCAGGAGGCAGAGTAGTTTACCAAAAAGAGTACCGAACATGAAAACGAACCAGGCCCTCCCTTCGCTCAGAGGGCAGTTGTTTCCGTCTCTGGGTCTGCTCGTCCCATCTGCAGGACGAGAAGCCGTGGGGGTGGAGGGAGGCAGGCCCTACAGCCTGCTCAGCTGCCTCTGCCTACATTGCATATTGGACTTTTGTTAGGCTGCCTTTGCAGACTCGGTGGCTTTCATCAAGTGGGGGAAGTGTGTTTCATCAAGGTCCTTGGCCTTCACAAAGAAATTGTAATGATTTCATCTGTACTTCATAGATGTGACTGACTTGCCAAACAGGATGAGCGCCAGGGAGATGAGAAAATGAGTATTTCTATATGCATCACCCAAGCAAAAACTAAGTGCTGCTGTATTGACATTACTTAAGATGGTACTTCCTTCAAGTGATTGGAATAAATACTTGTTTTTTTAAATAAAAAGTTCATGAGGCATAAATGGTAGCATTTTGGTGAGCCTTGGTCTTTTCTATACACGTTTAGTTTAGATGCTTTTAAGATAGAGGCAGAGTCATTTGATTGACATTTATTGAGCCCCTCCACTGGCCTGGCATAGACCCTGCCCAAAGATGTTTACATACCTAATGGTAATTTATGCATACTCAGCGAAGTGGACTTGTGTGAGTTAAAGTTTTATGCAGTGCCTTCTCTTTGGATTGGAAAGTTGATAGGTTGGTGATATTTTCATGCAGGGAATAGAGCCTTAGAATCGGTCAGGAAATATTGCCAAAGGTGTTACATTGAGTGTTTGCTACAGACCTGAACTGCGAAGTAACTTACCAAGTCGGTCTAAATCCTTAGCATAGGGATCTTTTAGTGTCTGTGGGTCAAATCCCACCCCATGCCACCCTTCTGCCATAGGTACAGTAGAGGATGTTAAAGTATCTGATTGAAATCTGTATGAGCATCAGAGGATCTGAATCTTGACACCTTTTCTGATCTAAAATAACACATAAACAGGTTAAAACCTGTATTTGTGGATGACCTGTCAACTTTCTGTTTTTTGGCTAGGTTATGCAAATCAAATTTTATTTTAAGTTGATCATTTCCCCTTGCTTAGCAGCCTCATTCAATCCGTATTAATCTTGAAACTAACAAACGATAACATCTTTACCTCTTCCTTTCATATATGCAGCTGCCACCATGTCCCCCTTTCCCCCATTTGCAGGTTCTTTGTGCTGTTGCTAACTCATCAAACCCCATCCCAACTGCTGGTGTGGTGTAGCTGTCACACAGAGTGATTCTCGGGCCCAGTACATCGACATCTCAAGTTAATAAGGGCTGCGCATCCAACATTTGAACTAAACACTGAAAGGAAAAAGAGCAGGCTGGGCCCCCTTAGAACTAGGGAAGAGCTTTGAGAATAGAGTTTCGGTTGTTGCCAAGATCTGAGGTGGGAACAGGCTTGATGGGTTCAGAAAGATCACAGGTATGGTGTAGACATGAGTGTAGAGAGTGTGGGAACAGAAGTCTGAGGGCAGCAGAACTGGATCACATAGGGCCTTGCAGGCAGCAGGGAGGGACCTGGATTTCATTGTAAGAACAGGCACTTCATTCATCCTTCTTTCCTCCGTGTGTGTGTGTGTGTGTGTGTGTGTGTGTGTGTGTGTTCTCGTGTGGTCCTTTCATTCAATTTAGCAAATTCTAACTGAGCGCCTTTTATGTACAGAAACAAACATGTAAGTGTTATCCTTACAGAGCTGTTGGTTGGTTGGGTAGGGGAAGAGATATAGGCACCTAAACATTTAAAATCCAAGGTAAGGTGAGTATTGGTTTTTTCTACACACCTTTAATTCTAGATGGAATGATATGAGGTGTGGGTTAAGCCCTAGAGTAACAAAGATTAATAGTTTTTTTTAATAACTTCCTTCATCGGTCTTATTAAAAGCAGTGCCAAGCTCCCCATGTATTCTAGCAAAGGGCTCTGTCGTTGTTTTGCGGTGGCAGGTAGAAGGGAGGGAGGGAGCATGCAGTCAGGGAGCCAGAGGTGGATGCAGTGTTTGGTTGCACACTTGACCGGCGCCTGGCCCGGAGTAGCGTTCAGTATGTGCCAAGCACAGTTACTAGGTGAGCGAGTAAATGATGATGATGCAAAAACCCAAGTTGGATGATCGTCAGAGCAAATACTTGTATCATTTGCCTTGCCTGATCCCTCTTCTTTTTTGAGCTAATGGGTATTTTCTATTGTCATTCCCCGCTGGCACCTTTATTCACAGTGCTCTGCATTGTCACATTGGATGACTTTCTGGGTTTATTCCTGACTCACATTATAATTATACACTTATGCATTCTAGTGTATGGGCCCTTATGACAGATAAATAATGAATGTATCGATTTGGCTGTGAGCCTGCATGAGAACTTCTGTCTTGGTTTCATCCTCAGAGGCCTTATGCCAATGTTAATTAGGCATCCAGCCTCTCCGGGTAGCCTGAGCACTTTGCTCCCTGGTCCTCCCTCCTCCCTGCAAGGTAGTGTGATTGCTCGGTAAGGTGAAGAAGGCTGAGGCAGTCAGGTATGAACCAGAATTAGACCAAAGTAGCCTTCCCATGCTTTCTTTCCCTGTTACAGGAATTACACAGAAGAACGTTTGCTTTGTGGTGATTAGGGGACAAATTCCCTCTCTGAAAACAACTGAAAAGTGATAAAATGGAACCCCCCCACACCTTTTTATTGAGTGAACAAAACTTTTTGTCAGCAAAGAAATCGCTCTGCTAGTAGGAGTACTTGCCTCAAAGATTTTTTACTGTCACTGCCCCCAAAAGTTTTAGGAATTTCTCTCTTAGAATCACCTTTAGAGGTGAGGATGATGATAGCCTCTACAAGGCTTTGTGCTAGCGGCTTCCAGGTGTACATTAATACATTCAGTGCTTGGCATTCTGGGAAAGGAGGTGTGATGGCTGTCTACCTCACATATCTCATAAGAAATTATGTGCTGTTATCTTACTGACAACCACAGTTTCCTTTCTAAGTGTATGCAGAAGATTTAGCTCCAAAGACTAATGTGTTTATTCATAAAAATTACATTTATCTAAAACAAATTTTTCCCACTCAAATGTTGAAAAGAAGGTGTCATAGACTTAGGAAGTAATTCTGAATTGGAAAATCTTACTGAATAATGACAACAGGGTTATTGTTGTTCATTTAACATAAGCATATCCTATTTTAATGAAAAAATTTTCTTAAGAGAGTTGCTAGAATAACTATTTTAAGATAGAAAACTAATTTGGAATGTGTAAGTTCTGTCTTTCCCACTAAACCATCACTTTTGGTACCATATAGTCTTACCTCTTATACCTGTGTGACTGTTCAGACGTGTCACATATACAGCCATTTAAACTGAGGCTATTCAAAACCATCAATATTTGATGGTTTACAAAGGATTACAGAGGGCCATATTCTGAGTGCAAAATTTTTTTTGTTTAGCCATTTTCAAGGCAAGTCTTAAAATTGCATACTTTGCTGTTTTGAATCTTAGGTACGGAGGAATTCATTTTTTCAAGCATTTATTTCATTTCATAAGCATTTTTGAGCATCTGCCATCTGCTGGGCCCTGGGAATGAGCATTTAGCCATGAACAGGTTACACAGGCCCTTCATAGAGGTTTTATACAGGGAGATAAATACAATAAAGATAAACAAGTCATTAATGGGATCATTTCAGGGTGTGGTAGTGCAGTGGAAAAGCCAGCATGAAAGTGCAGGAGAGAGTAACCAGGCGGGCTGAGGGCGAGCACTGCTTCAGGTTGACCAGAAAAGGGCCCTTGGAGGAAGGGGCTTTTAATCTGAGGCCTATGTAAGAAGAAGGTCAGCCATGGGTAGCACCTAGGGAAGAGCATTCGGGCAAAGAGGTCAGCTCATGCAGATACCCTGAGCTAGCAAGAAGCACGGTTGGATCCCTGTGCATCTCTGAGGGATGCCACCTGTCCTGGACTGGAAGGAAAAGGTTCTGGAA
The DNA here is from genome assembly GCF_053574225.1 of Canis aureus. Taxonomy (NCBI): domain Eukaryota; kingdom Metazoa; phylum Chordata; class Mammalia; order Carnivora; family Canidae; genus Canis; species Canis aureus. Next base: position 30,356,214 of record NC_135624.1, on the reverse strand, counting down.
GGAAAAGGTTCCATGTCCTACCCTGAGTGACCTCAGACTCTTGGGGAAGTTTGCATTCTTATGTCTCATTTGCATAATACTTCTGAATCCCTCTGATTGCCGGCTCTAATGTAAGGCCTCCATTGGCATGGCTTCTCTCCCAACTTGGCAACAGCATGTGTCTTCCTGTTCAGATGACCAGACTTGTTAGGACTGTGCATGAAATAACAATGAAGAGTCTCCATATCCAGGTCAGAAATGCTTTTCTACATTAAAGCCCTGGCTCCTTAGTAAGGTAGAAAATGCAAAGTTGCTGTATTACAGAATTTAGGATAGGGAGAGTGCTATTCTATGATTAGAGATCAGCATGTTCTCTTGGATTCGTTTGTTGGTTTATCCTCCCTCCCCCTCTACCACATGTACCTTTTGAATTATTTAAAAATTCAAAAAATTCGGGGATCCCTGGGTGGCTCAGCCGTTTGGCGCCTGCCTTTGTCCCAGGGCACGATCCTAGAGTCCCGGGATTGAGTCCCGCGTTGGGCTCCCGGCATGGAGCCTGCTTCTCCCTCCTGTGTCTCTGCCTCTCTCTCTCTCTCTCTCTCTCTATCATAAATAAATAAGTAAATCTTTTTTAAAAATCTCAAAAAATTCAAGTATATGGACTGAAGATGCATACTTAGTCCATATACTAACATTGGGAAATATAATAATTTCATAGCCTGTATCCTCTCCCCCTTTCCTCTTAGCCTTTATTTAATTTTATGCATATGACATTCGAGAGGATATCACTGCAGGTGTTACTTGTCTGGCAGTTGAGGGAATGGCACTTTGTACCACGTTTAGACATGGGTTATTCTGGAGGGCAGCCCTGTCTGAACAGCAGTGTCCCCTGGTTCTCTTAAACATGGGGCCTGTAAAAGTACATTTCACTGGGCTGCTTTTTGCCAGTGGCCAAATGCTAGAGTGGAAAAAGAGAAGTGTTACCCAGACCTAACTGTGTCTGTAGCTGTCGAATGCGGATGTTATTAATAACCTTTAAAAGTATGAACGTGAACTTTACACCCTGTTAGTTTATAGACAGGCTGGTAAAAATTCAACATATTCTGACTTTTCCCAAAGGGGGGAAAAAAAAGGAAGCAGATAGCTAGTCTCATAAAATGTTATGGCTGGAATCTTCTACATCCCTTTACTCCTTTGGACTCATGAACTCTCTGTGCAAGGACATTCAAACCCACTCATTAATTTCTCTCTGAGTAGAGACATCTTTATGTGGTCATCATTCCTCAAGGCTGAACGGATAGGTTCTTTTCTCCCAGAAGATCTTTTTTTTTTTTTCTTTTTCCCTTTCTCAGAAATAATTAAGAAATGGTAAGATGCAGAGGGAACACGGGCACACATTCATGCTACTGTGGGTAGGTGATGTGGTTGAAAAAGCATAGACCAGTTCTTCTCTTACTTGATGTGTGCCACTTGGCAAGAAAGCTGTTTTACTTCTCAAAAGCTGGAGGTTTTTCGCCAAAAAAAAAAAAAAAAGATGGCAAGAATATGGATAGAAAACAAAATAAAGGGTAGCTATTGTTGGCATTGTTTTTTAAATCTCCTTCCCACAAAAGCAATTCATCAAAAGATAAACCCATTAGATTCAGTCTCTTAAATGAATGCTTACTTGCACTTCATTTGCATTACTTTCTTTCCCTTGAATACTGCTAACACCCTAAATGGCTTCTAATTTCTTAACTCAGATTTGTCTCTGAAAACAGGTGGGTGGACAGCCCGCCCACACACACACACTCACACACTCCAACCCCATTAAGATGAGGCTCTATTTTTAGATCCAGTTCATCACACACATCACAGGAATGCAGCACTGGGTAGCAGTTAGGAGGTCAGGTTCTGTTGTTCAGAGTCCTGCTCTGCTGTCTTGGGCAAGCTGAACTTTCTAAGCCTCTATTTGCCTCATCTATAAAATGAATTTAGTAACAGTACTTCTGTAACAGAGTTTTCATGAGCATTACATGAGGCAGTCTGTATAAACCTCAGCACCCTTTATGCCATACTAAGCATTTATTAAAATGGTAGTTCTCTTCCTTCTTTCCTCTAGAGTACAAATCTCAACTCTTTGAAGTAACTCAAACTTTGTCTCTCATGAAGCTGTCTTGTAAAACACTGTTTCGTTCGTTAAGTGTGGCATACGCTATCATAGTGTTAGATGAGATGGTCATGGGTACTAACCAGATGAGCATTTTATATGGTTAGAGATACACAGTGATTTTTAGGCTATCTTCTGTTATTGGTAAATGGTCTTGGTTTTCCACTTAGAACAGTTCCGGACAATGTAGCAGATGTGAATGGGTTTAAAGAAAAAATATATATTTTTAAAGATTTTATTTCTTTATTTGACAGAGAAAACACAGCAGGGGGAGGGGGCAGGGGGAGAAGCAGACTTCCCACTGAGCAGAGAGCCTGATGTGGGGCTCAATCCCAGGACCCTCAGATCATGACCTGAGCTGAAGGCAGATGCTTAACCAACCGAGCCACTCAGGTGCCCCTAAAGAAAAATATTAAACAGAAGTGCATGTGGGACATGGCTGTGACAGATGTGTGCAGGTGGATTTTAAGCAGTGGGCGTGGTGGACACCGTGTCGCACTTGCAGTTCCAAAACCCCGGCTTTCACCCCAGTGTTTGTTAAATTTGAGATTCGATAGACATTAGTGTGAGAAGTGACTTCAGCACCATCTGGCTCTCTGACTTCGGACAACTTAATTAATCTTTCCCTCCCTGCCTACTTCCCTTTCTACAAATATTTATTGAAAGCCTATCACATTTCCTTATCTTAAACATGTAGTTGCTGCTTTATGAGGTTTTTGTGAAGAAGGAATGCAAAGAGACAAGAAAGTCAAAGCATATGTATCTTGCCTCCTTGGTACTTCTGCTCTAGCAAGCTTATGCCTGGTGTAGCAGGTGCTCGGGCAGCTTTATTCTTGTGTTACTCAGGATGTGTGTCTTAAGTGATATAATCCCCACTGCAGCCAGCTTGGGGCAAGAGGAATGTATTGTCTGGTGTACTCAGTCTACAGGAAGCTTAGTGACCTGTGTGCCATGGGTACAGCTGGAAATCAGGACTCCCATGCCACCAGGACCTTCTGCACTCTTGTGTCTGGTGCTGCATGTGTGTTACCATTCTCTCTGGCCAGATTGTTCCACATAGCTGGAAACAGAACCCATGGTAGGCCCCAGGTTCACCTCCCCATAAAGGATCTACACCTTGCAGTCCTAGTCCCCAAGCCCAGAAGTCCTGTGAGGAGCCAGAGCCCAGCATGGGTCAGGTGCCCACCCTGCCAGCCACAGTTCACAACTGGAGCCAAGGAAAAACGGCAAGCGGCCAGTTGAGGCACAGGATTAGAGTGGCAGGAAAGACCATCTTACAGGACAAGGGAGTGACCCTTGCCGGCTGCCGGTGCATTTACCCTCTTGTGTCTTCTGTGACTCAGGGGTGAGACTTACCCTCAGTGGCCTTCCATCTTCTCCTCTGCAGTTCTGAGGTTTAGATGATGTCATGAGTGTGAGTGTAATTGATCTTAAATTTTATGTCAATAAGTTCATTTATTACTGCTGTTACTGCACGTGCCCTCCAGTCTTGACACCCCAACCAGGGGGTTCCCAGTCTCTGGATCATTGACCCTCTGGGAAGCAGAGAGGAGTTTAAAGAAGTTTGGCCAGTGTACCATGTATATATCTATATTGAATACAACCCTTTTTAAATTTGATTTCGAATCAAAATGCGCATTATGCAAAGAGTACAAATCCTAAGTGCGCAGTCTTCACAAACGGAGCACAATTGCATATCCAGCCCCTGGATTAAGAATCAACAGTGACAGTCCCCTAGGTCCTCCCCTAACTTTTATAGCACAAGATTGATGTAGATGTGTTTATTCTCCATCTAAGAACTCATTTAAAAGTATTACCAGCATCCTGGTAGCGTTTTCCATGCTGTCCTTTTTCAGTAAACAGAATTTTAAAATACAGCTGGCCTTATGTCATAATTTTTTTTTGATAGTAAAAGAAATCCTCAGGTCACTCTCATTACACCCTTTTAGATGTTTTCTTCCTAGCTGAAATTGCCATCAGGTGATAAGATGTGTTCGAAGGGTTCCTTGGATATGTGTCATTCACATCTCACGCTGACATATGTCCCTTCCTGGGTACCAACCTCTCTTGAATGAAAAAAGCAAGTATCTTAAGTGTCCTGTATTTTCTTTCCCGTGCAGAGCTTGGGGTGATAACTGACTGACCACCATGTTGTCAGCTTCACCCAACACTGAGCTTTGTAGAACAACTCTGCATTTACCCTCCGAACAGGACTCCTCGGATCCTGGGCACTTCTAGTCTCAGAGATGGTTCACTGTTCATAAATATGTCAGCTTGCTATCACTGTGGCAACTCAGCAAAACAAATGCCATCACGAATGAGTTTTAATTTGCCAAGTTTTCCAACATCTTTTCCCCCCTCGTTTTTCTCTTTTAGGCTCTAGACCAAGATAGAACAGCCTTGCAGAAAGTGAAGAAGTCTGTAAAAGCAATATATAATTCCGGTCAAGGTAAGTACTTACCAGAGCAGACAGCATGAATTATATATAATGTCTACAGTTTTTCTCTGTTATGTGTAAGATGCTATGTTTATAGGGGACTTGATACAAAAGGAAAAACAAGTAAGTCAAAGAAATTTAGCTTTTCTCTTTTTTCTGTTTCTTCTCAGTCTGCACCAGTTATGTTTCCAAAGTAGAACAATTAAGGAACCTGAGTTGCAAGGGGTTTTATTTAAAAGAAAAAATTTTTTTGACTTTTTTCTTTTTTCAAGATTTTATTTATTTATTCATGAGAGACACACTGAGAGGCAGAGACATAGGCAGAAGGAGAAGCAGGCTTCCTGCAGGGAGCCTAATGCGGGACTCAATCCTGGGACCCTGGGATCATGACCTGAGCCAAAGGCAGACACTTATCCACTGAGCCACCCAGGAGTCCCTGACTTATTTATTTGAGAGAGAGCACAAGCAGGGGAGTAGCAGGAGAAGCAGACTCCCCACTGAGCAGGGACCCTGATGTGGGGCTCCATCCGAAGACCCTGAGATCACGACCCAAGCCTAAGGTAGACACTGAACCACCTGAGCCACCCAGGCACCCCTGCAGTGGGTTTTGGTATACATTTATTTTTATTTTATTTTTTTTAAAGATTTTATTTATTTATTCATGAGAGAGAGAGAGAGAGAGGCAGAGAAAGAAAAGCAGGCTCCGTGGGGGGAGCCCAACGTGGGACTCGATCCCGGATCTCTGGGATCAGGCCCTGGGCCGAAGGCAGCGCTAAACCGCTGAGCCACCCAGGCTGCCCTTAGTATACATTTAAAAACTCAGCAGACCTAACGGAATTTTGCTACAAGTGACCTGGGAGATACTCAGCATCTCATGTGGAGTTGGTGGTCAGTCTTTAATTTCAAGGCCTCAGTGAAGCACACAAGGATCTTCCCTTCTGCAGGTACCTGTAACATTTGGAAATCAGTATTGGTGCTGGGTGTGGGGTGAGAGAGGGGATGGGGTGAACTGAAGCCTGGACACCCCTACAAACCCAAGTCTATCCAGTGGCTGAGGGCGTACCCAGTAACCTGTGTCACTAAATGTTTTAGCTGGGTCTGGTGACTTTGTCATCTTGGCAACAAAAGTATGTTGTCCGGGGATAAGAAGAAGTAAACCTAGTTAAGATAAACAATGACTAACCACAAGAAAGCGTAGGTTCCATCTCCCCAGGGAAGGAGAGGAGAGGCTTGGAAATGTAAAATGGGTTTCAAGGTCTCTGACTCACCTCTTTTGTTATCATGACCGTGGTTACCAGCTCGCTTACCCAGAGATAAGGTCTGAGAAATCAGTTGTCTGGAGCATAACAAACCCCGAGGGGAATGGCAAGAGTCTACTGGAAAGAGCATAGGCTTTGAAGTTGCACCAGTGTGGATTTGTACCCTCACCCTGCCCTGTACTAACAGTATGACCTTAAGATGGTTAGAAGTAACGAGCTTTTTTTTTTTGAATCTTCGTCTTCGCTGTAAAAAAGAGATTGTGGTATTACAGGGCTAGTGAAGGGACATAATGAGTGAATATCTATAGAGGGAGTTCAGTAAATGCCATACATTCATATTTTATTTTATTTATAGTCGTACTCATAATTGTCATGTTGAACACTGAGAAAGGGAAAACCCAACCTACAGACGCTCTATGGCCCTTCCCTCCTTATCAGACCTGGGAATCAGTAGTGTCAGTGAGCTGGAAACCTAATTGTCTCTTGTCTTTTTCAAAGCCCTTGGGCCTAATTGTTAATATGTTCTGTATCCTGGTTCCTTAATACCTCTAATTTCTTTATATTCAAGAACCCACTAACTCCTAATTAAGATAGATAAGTAGATGATGATCTAGTTATGTAATAATGTTTTAAGTCTTGACCTAAATTATATAATTTCTACCTTAGCTTCATTCTGATTTACTCCCCAAATACAGTAGTCCCTTTTCAGATATTTGCTCTTTGGGGAGAGGTGGGTGGGGGCTAGCAAATAACTAAGAGGTGGCATGTGGGGATGCTTCTGAGGTGCTGGTACTGTTCTGCTTCTTGATTTGGGGATGATTACATAGTTAAGTTCATTTTTTTGATAATTCATCAAATGTTACTCTTAAGATTTATATACTTTTTAATATGGATGCAGGTATATTATGCATCACTGAAAGTGTAAATACGATTTATATACAAGTAGGTTTATTGAAGCATTGATTGTGATCATCTGGGTCCGTTTTGGAAAAACAAGCAACAAATGGGGATTTTTAAAATAAATAATGATATATCTATTTAATAGAATAAAGTACAGTTTTTTATGAAACAGCAACTCAGGTAGTATAGATCACTACCTTTATCACTACATGTTAAAGTTAAGTAAATTTCTTAACTTCCATAAATCTTAAATTGCCTCACCACAAAAAAAATAATATCTAATTTGCAGTTTCATCTGGATAAAATGAGGTAATATTTAAGGCCACCTAACAAACTTCCGGCCATATGACAAGTGCTTCACACATGGGAAGAATGACCACTAGATAGTGGCATGGTTTCCTTCCCTGTATTAATTCAGTCTTCTACAGATCACATTGGACCAGCCCAATTTTCTAAAGAGCTTAATGAGCCATTATCTGCCTTAGGACTAAGTGTCAGTTCTCTGTAATGTTATGGTTTATGCTTAAGGCTCTCAGCTTGTGAGCCACAGAAGCGAGACCTCTGATTTGCAGCTGTGAGTTGCTGACATATTTACTCTGCTGGGGGCTCCACATAACTCCTTTGTTCCCCCAGTGTCCTTGCTCAAGACTCATCCCCCTCCACGTACCATGGTGCCCACAGTTGCATTATTCAGCTGCTCACACAAAGTCTCTTATGCTTCATCTTGCTCTTTAAAGGGCTTCCTTGATCACAGCTGTCCTGGATATGGACAGGAGGGAGAGGTTGTCCCTACATGTGTATAGGGTCAAGAGTTCAAGTAATGTGTGCAGTTTGGTTGCCTTTTCCTCCATGGGATTGTTCTTGCCTGGTAGATGGGGGCCACAGCTAGCTGCGTGTTGGCCAGTCCCACCTCTAGCAGGATTAGGGGATCCCCTGTGTACTTTGCCTTAGGTATCTACTATCTAATAGAGTAGCTTCTAGTCACATATGGCTTTCTAATTTAAATTAATTAAAATCAAATTAAGATTTAAAATTCAGGTCCTCCAGTCTCAACCACATTTTGAGTGCTCAGTACATGTGACTGGCAGCTATGGTATTAGACAGTAGAGACCTAGGGCATTTCCATCATCACAGGAAATTGTTTTGCAGCTGAATGAGAACATATATCCCATTGTATTATAACTGTTGACTGGTCTCTCTGGCATTAGGCCAGAAAGTATCAACCCTTTTCGTTAGAATTACCTAAGAACACTTAAAACACAAACACAGGGTCCCTCAGGCCCACTGCCAGTTGTTGTTCTAGAGTAAGGCCTGCTGGGTATTGGGGTTAGAATAAAATTACTCCCCAGGTGATGTGCAGCTAAAACTGAAAACTACTAGCCCATGAACCACTTGATGAGAGGTGCTGCTGTGTCTTTTATCTTTATATATTATGCATTTGTATTATAAGCTATATTCACCATAGCTTATTCAACAAATATTTATTGAGCACCTGTTTTGTTTTTAAGATTTTATTTATTTATTCACGAGAGACACGGAGAGAGAGGCAGAGACATAGGCAGAGGGAGAAGCAGGCTCTCTGCAGGGAGCCCAATGCAAGACTCCATCCCAGGACCCCGGGATAACTACCCTAGCCAAAGGCACTCAATCGTTGAGCCACCCAGGTGCCCCTATTGAGCACCTGTTACATGATACTGTTCTGGGGCTTATGAGGATATTAGACAAGTCATACAGAATCTCTGCCTGAGAGATTGGAGAGATGGACATTACTCAGATCTCCAAGCCAGAAGGTACTTATAATTTAGAAATTAGAAAGCTTACAAAGTGGGATCTAATACAATCTGATGGGGTGCTAAGTGGAACACCTCTCAGAGGAAATGACATTTGTTGAATGTTGATGTATATATAATAAGCTAAGCTGAGCAAGCCTCTGAGGTAGGTCCACCATTACCCTTATTTGATAGATGGTGAGGCTGAAGCTTCAAAAGCCAGATGAACTTCTGGGAGGTATCACACCTAACAGTAATAGGACCAGAGTCTGGCAGACTCTAGCTTTGCTGTTTACAGCTTCTCTATCCCTGTCTTCTATCTGACATGTCATAGGGGCTCAATAAATGTGCAGTGAATTGCTACATGTTGGCTAGATAGGTCCCTAAGAATCTCTCCGTGAATGGCTGTTAAATGTTTAATCATGACCACTCATGAATGAATCGATTCTGTGTAACTTCCCAGCAGTGTAATGTAATCCTGGGCTGATTTTGGTGGTTCCTGGAGAGGGGCCACAGTAGTTAGTTATCATGCCCACCGCTCGGAAGTGTGGGAATAACCTCCAACCTCACAGACTGCTGGGACCTGATAGGGTTTCCGCCATCACCAACGACTATAGCACACCGAGTTTCTGGTCAGCTTATGTGGGCAGCCCTATGACATTGAATTCTTAAAAAATAGCTAGATGAGTAAAACAGTGGTATTGCTGATCTTCCCATGATACATGCTCAGTGGAATCCGGGTTATTCCCGTCCAAGGGCTTTCGGCCTCATCCAGAAAAGCCACAGAGGCTGAACCCTGGTATTTGTTTCCCAATGTGTTTTCATAATTTTCTTGTTTTCTCACAATGCTTAAGTGACACGAAACCCATCTGATGTTCTTTAAAGTTTTAAGAAGCATTTCTGTATTTCTGGTTTGAGATGACCACCCAGCTCACCACTACCACCTACCCCACCAGATGATTTGAAGGTTGTATTTATTAATTTGAGAGTGAGCAAGCACAAGCAAGAGCCCAGGAAAGGGAGGGGTGCTGTGGAGAAGCAAACCCTCCCCTCCCCGCTGAGCAGGGAGCCCCAAGGCTGAGCCTCCATCACAGGACCCTGGGATCCTGACCTGAGCCACCCAGAGCCCCCACTAGATGATTTGAAAGTTGGTTGAGAATGATGAGGGTCTTACTTTTATAGTGTATTTATTATGATGACACATAAGCTTTATCAGTATTAAAACACAGTATAATAGATTTTGTTGGAAAGAACAGTTAGTTATCTCTCCAGAAGCCCTTTCATTTGAAAGTGGCTTGTGGAATTTGTCTCTTTCTCCTATGGCTCCTGTCACCTATGAGGACATTCAAAAACAAAAGACTGGGATCCCTGGATGGCACAGTGGTTTGGCGCCTGCCTTTGGCCCAGGGCGCAATCCTGGAGACCCGGGATCGAATCCCACATCAGACTCCGGGTGCATGGAGCCTGCTTCTCCCTCTGCCTGTGTCTCTGCCTCTGTGTGTGTGTGTGTGTGTGTGTGTGACTATCATAAACAAAAAAAAAAAAAAAAGACTGAATTCTGTGAACTGCTTGTATCAAGGGAAAATTTTCCAGGCTATTCAGCCTTCCTGTGTTGTTTCTAAGTTTTGAAGTATTGACATTATTAATCTGTGAAGTACATTGTCATCTAGAAAGTTTGCCTTGGTGTGTGTGTCTCCCCTTTGCTCTCTCCCATCTCTGTGTCCTGATGTATATTTTAAATAGCTAGTAGTTTTTTTAACAGTAGAGGGTTTTTAAAAATTTTTTTTAATATTTTATTTATTTATTCATGAGAGACACAGAGAGGCAGAGGGAGAAGCAGGCCCCCCACAGGGAGCCCGATGCAGGACTCAATCCCAGGACCCTGGGATCACAGCCTGAGCCAAAGGCAGATGCCCAACCACTGAGCCACCCAGGTGCCCCAACACTAGAGGTTTTTAAATATGTTGCAATCTTTGATACTTTTCTCTTTCCAAAGATAGAGCCTAATTCTCTCCCCCTGGAATGCGTCCCAGACTTAACTACCCTCTTCTACTGAACAGAACATGATGGGAATGATACCATGAGATTTCCAAGGCCAGTTCATAAAAGAGTTGGCTTCCACCTGGGTCTCTGCTGCCCCTCCGTTATTTCCTTTGGAGGAAGCCAACCACCCTTTTGGGAGGATACCACGAACCACCACTGAAGCGACTTTGTCAGCTGCAGTCAAGTCCAGTTGCCTGCAGCCCTGCTGCCATGGTGCCTCCGTGTTTGCACAAGACCCTGACTCAGAGCAGCAGACTGGGGACTGGCATTCATAAGATTTTTGCCCTTGCAAACATGGGCATGTGCATGCAAATTCCAGGTTCCTTGGAAGTGGTGTGTGCGTCACTTGAGAAAGAGGAGCTCACTGCTTCTCAGTGCTGTTAAAAAAAAAAAACAAAAACAAAAACAAAAAAACAAAGTGAAACATACTGTACTTTTATAAAATGAAAGAGGCATGTAATTCATAGTAAGCATGGGTGCACCAAATTTGTTGTTCTGTCAATGACTTAGTTGGGTTGAATTTGTTAATCTTTTTGAACAGATGTATTATTACATACATGTACACTTTTCCTTGGGAGTAAAGACCTAAACTATTCCTGCTACTAGGTCTTTTTCTATGATTTTTTTTTTCCACAAATCGAAATGTGGGTTTTATTATTAAATAGTGGCTTCCTTAAAATTCATGCCAAGATCTATTTGGAATATATTTTAGCTTATTAGTAACATATGGTGCCCCCTAGAAATATAGAACTTTGTTAGTCTGAAAGTTGGGACTCCTTAAATCCTTTAATTTTAGTGAATAAAAAAATGACAGTGGTATGTAATTTGATTGCAAGCATATGATATGGAAGTCTTATTTCCAAAATAGAGCGCAATTGTCATAAACAGTTCCATAGCCTTTTCACTTTAGGGAAAAAAGCAGTTTTCCTTTTGCCTTCCTTTTTGCTTTCCCCTTCTTGGTTTAGAATTATGTAGTAGTTTTATGAGAACATTTGTGTTTTCTAAAGCAAAATTAATGTGTGATGTTCACTCCAGATTTTCATTTTGTCAATTTGTTTATTTTAAGAAATCGCTCATAGCATATGACGAAATCTAAGATTTCAAAGGTAAAGTACTAAAATTCATCAGTGGATGGGAAGTGAATGGTTTTGTGTCCAAGTAAGTTCATTTTAGCTTTTTTAGTTAACATTTTGTTAAATTTAAAGGTATAGTGGGAAGCAAATTGTAACCGAAATTGATAAATTAACTGGTGTTTTACCATTGCATTCTGTAACTATCATTTCAATCCTGTAGAATTCAGAGGGGAGAAGAAGTTTCCTAACCTGAATAGTTAAGAGATAAAATAGATAAGAATTTTACTAAAAAACACAAAATGTCAAAAGGTATACAAAGAGCAACTGGTCTGTGTTTAGGAAATTTTACATATTACACATTTTACTGTTTTCTAAGTTTGCAGATTATCATCTGATTTTAAAATTTATTCTGAATTAAAGCAAACTTGTTAGTCAAGAAATTATTGTAAACCCTCAGAAGTAGCAGGCTTTAGATTGAAATTGTAAATACCTTTTGGTGGTGGTAGTAATTTAAGCAAAGTCTAAACAAATTACTTCAGGCCTGCAAGGCATTTTGCATTCATGTGGGTTCATCATTACTTCTTAAGAGGTGAAAACAAATTGAAATAATGAGTTCCTTGAAAATGGTCAAGGGAGGAAGTTTTGTCTAAAAGGACAAAACTTTACCCAGGAGAGTTTTACTCCTCAAATTGTGAAGGGATAAAACCAGAGGAATTTTGAAAACTACATTTAGAAAAGAAGTCTCTTTCCAAAGTAATCTTACAACTGCAGGCTGCTTAAGAAGTTCCAGTTTTCACATTCAAGTCATTGGCTGAACTTTTCAGTTACTTGAAATCAGAGGCTGTCTGGGTGTGTGATGGGAGGTACGTCATTTTGCTGGCCTGAAATGAGAGCTCTTGACTTTAAGATGAGTTAATTTCTTGTGATGTATGCACTCATCTTATGGGAACATTCTTCATGAGAAATTAAGTTTTTTAAATAAAATTTGGAGTGCTCATTCCACAGCCAGTACCTGGAGCTTGTTTTTTTAAGCCTCAAGATGAAGAACAAGAATACTTACTTGGTCAAGGTAAATGTCAGGGGTGCCTGGGTGGCTCAGTCAGTGAAGTGTCTGCCTTTGGCTCCCGGGTCATGATCCAAGTGTCCCTGGGATCTAGTCCTGAGTTGGGCTCCCTGCTCAACAGGGGGAGTCTGCTGCTCTTTTTCACTCTCTTTGCTCTCTACCCTCCACCCAAATAAATAAAATCTTAAAAAAAAAAAAAAAAGGTAAATATAAAAACATGTTCTCCACCGTAATAGTCCAGATTTTGCAGATATGAAAAATTATAGCTGACCTTTGTTGAGTACCTACTATGTGCCAGGTGCCTTATATACATTTACAGTGTCACTTAATTGTCTCAGTGGTCCTATATGCAAGACATTATTACCCCCACTTTAGGGGTGAAGTAGCTTAGTTTAAATCACTTAACACAGCTTAATAGTTTAAATTTAAACCTGATTTAAATTATTTACGCAGCTAATAAGTAGCTAGCTACAAAACTTGAAACTCAGGTCCTTGTGATCCCAAGGCTGCTGAGGCAGAATTACCTGATTATTAACTCAAAGGAAAATGACTGCCGACCCGTGATGGGATACTGAGAACTCAGAGGAGTGTAGAACTTGGGGGCGCAGTGCCCTGGATTGCCTCACCTGGGCAGGGAGACAGGCTAGCAAAACAAGCAGCAATCCCATAAGCGTAAAAGTGCTAGGTGGGTCTGTTAAAGAGAGGAGTAGCTTTCTCATTCTAAATATAAATGGGGTGCCTGGGTGACTCAGTCGGGTGTCTGCCTTTGGCTCAGATCATGATCCCAAGATCTTGGGATGGAGCCCTGTGTGGCGCTCCCTGCTCAATGAGGAGTCTGCTTCTCCCTCTCCCTCTGCCCCTCCCCCCAGCTTGTGAGCACCTGTGTTCTTTCAAGTAAATAAATAAAATCTTACAAATAATACATACATGCATACAAACCAGAACTGGCATTGCCTAGCCACACAGTATTTCTCCATCCTCATTCCTGTTACCAGGTCCTCTGTAATTGGCATAATTTATGAATGAACAATGAAGCCCATTAGCCAGTGTATTCTCTTACATAGACTAAAATGCTTCCCCCACAGCCTCAGTAATTTATCGTGGAATAGGTCACACAGATTTGGGATCAAATGCTGGTTTAACCCCTCCTTGGGGGCTGGGAGCACTTTGTCAGAGAATACTTTGAGTGGTTGTTTCTTCATAGGTAATGCAGGTCTCTGCCAGTGGTGTCAGTGATGATTCCTTCATCCTCTTCAAGAGGCTTCCTGAAGTAGCAGAGGGGAAATTCAAGACACAGCTGATTTGCCATCTTTGATCCACTGCCACACAGATAAGATACATGCACGTTGCCTCGCTTTACTCCCAGCACCTCCTTAAATTTCAGTTTCCTCATCTCTAAAATGGCACAGTAATGCCCACTTTGTTGTGAAAGTTGGAAAGAACATATTTAAAATACTTAATATGATACTGGGATATAGTGATCATCAGTGGTGGTTGCAATGATTACAGTTAGTCACAAAAGTTTAATCGGTGCTGGAAAATTTTTAGCCCATAACCCTTCAAATGATTTATTCTTTCTTTCTCTTTCTTGGACTAGAGTTACATTTGTGTTAGACTGCTTGATAGTCTTGCACAGGCCATTGACCTTTTATTTTTAATCTTGATACTCCCTTGTGCTTTGGTTTGGATAATTTTTACATTCCTGTTTTCAAGTTTACTGCTCATTTCTTCTTCAGTATCCAGTCTACTATCTCATCCAATTAATTATTTCAGATACTGTGTTTTTTTTTAGTTCTTGAATTTCCATTTGGTCCTTTTTTAGAACTCCTGTCTTTCCTGAAGTTCTCTATCTCTTCACCCATTTTATCCATCTTTTCCTATGGATTCTTGAACATGTTTGTAATACTTACTTTGAAATCCAGCATCTAGGTGTTTGTCTGATTCCATTTCTTTAACTGGGTTTTTCTCTCTTGATTTTTGAATACATTTTTCTCTTTCTTTGCATGTCCAGTAATTTCTGTTTGTGTGGTAGACATCTGAATTGTAGGATATAGAGACTCTGGATTCCTTGTTTTCCTATAAAGTGTGTGATGTTTTATTTTAGTACATGGTCAGGTTCTGGGATGACTATCACCTTGATCTTGGGGAAGTTTATTTTAGTTTTGCTCATAGTCCCAGGACACAGCCCTTAGTCCTGTAACATCATCCATACTCTTCTGGCACAATCCAACTGGGCTTTTAGCCCAGAGTGTTTACCAAGCCAGGCTAACCCTGTGGGATTTGAATTCCAAACTCTTTCTGCAGCATTGGGAAGTTGCTGGAATCTGCTTAGCGCTTTAGATGTTGTTTTCTGCTTGGCTTCTTGAAGCATAAGCAGTTCAGGTCAGCCAAGGACTGGATTTGAGGGCTTCCTTTCCTGTGACTTTTTCCTGTCTAGGATTCCCCACCCTCCCTCAATTTCCAGCTACTGAAGCAAGCAATCCCAAACTCTGACTTCTGATACCTCAGCTGAGTAAGAGGCCACTTGCTGCTTGAGTTCTGTTCTCCTTGCCCAGCATGGACTGCAGTCTGCTCTTAGGAGAAAAGCCAGTTCAATATGATCTTTTCTAGGATGGTTCTCTTCCTTGAAGGGTAATATCCTCTCCTGTTTCTGCCTGCTTTTGTTTGCTCTCCAGTGGCTTGAAGTGGTTGTTTTTTTTATATTTTGTCCATCATTCATAATTGTTATAAACAGGAGCATGAGTCTGGTATAAGATTCTCTGTCGAGTTATCAGCTGCAGATCTTTAATTATAAAAATTATATACAAGTAATTCATTTATTAAGCTATAAGGGGTTGACAGAACACACTTGCCTCAACAGAGAGGTGTGTTAGCATAGTTGGCCTTCTATGTGTGACAGTATATGGAAGTGACTTAAAGAAAGGTCTTTAAGTCTTCAGCCCAGGTTTTGGATCACAAATACCTAAATACAGAAATAGGCACTTTGTTTATTCAGTCAAAACTATTTACAAAGTACAGGAGAGGTGCATGGCTAATTATATGACAGGATAAGCAGCGATCCTTTGTAGTCTTGAACTTCTGGTTTATTGTAAACTAAGTGTGTATATATCTGGGCTCTCCGCTCAGTAGGGAGTCTGCTTGAAAAATCTTTCTCCCTCTCCCTCTCCATGTACCCCCGCCCAGCCCCACACACACGTACACTCTCACTCTCACTCACTCTCCAAAATAAATAAATAAATCTTTTAAAAATTAAAAAATGAATGGGAAGTAACCATGGAGTAAGAATAACCCTTGAAAATCCTTATATGGCCAAGACAAGGAAATTATAGTTCATTTGATATTTTTACAAAGTATTGGCATTCCTTTAGGAGCCATGATATTTAAAACACACACACACACACACACACACACACACACCACATACACAATCTCTTAGGCATTTACCCTTAGCTCAGGGAGAAGCTCCTCCTGTGAACAGGTGAGGAAAAAGCAGATGGTACTATCCCTCCTGCACCCAGCCACCTACTCATCATTGAGTGGGAAGGGAGGGCCTGGGGCTATGTACATCCTTTTTGCTCTCTTTCCCTTTTCTCCCAAATTTACTATGTTGAGTCTTATCAATGAAAGGTACAGATGTGTGATACCACTGTGATATTTAGTCCTTCACAACTAATCCTTTTTCCTGTTTACATAAAGATTCAGTTTAGTGACTCTATCTAGTTTTCTTTACAGACCACATTTCTACCTTGAGTAGACCCTCCTTGACAATTAACAGCCAAGATCTACAGCCAGCCTATGCCTTTCTAGAACCTCTTATTCCAAGTCACATTTTGACCACATTCTTGGATGGTTTATGTCTCATCAAACTAGGGTTGTGTTTTCCGGTGTAATCATGGTGCAATTAGACTATAGCAAGGAGTCTGGAGGAATGCCAGGGTCTCTCCAGTTTTATTTCTATGGATGGTATTCTCCCAAGGTTTGCTTAAGTTCTGCCCCTCTCACACATGCTCGCCTGACCACAAGGAGTGTCCCATGTGAGGCAAACTCTCCACAGCTCTTCAAAGAAGGCCCCATCCTAAGGTAGCCATGCTCTGTGATCATCTCTACAAAGTGGTCACGCATGTGTTGAATTCCATTTGTGGTTTACATGTGTACATGAATTTTCAAGTGTCTTTGTCTAGGACTGGAAGTACTCTCTGGCTGACTTGTTAGCCAGGAAGATAACTACTTATTGATTTTTCTGACGCCTTGCTTAGGTATGGAAATCAAGCAAGTTGTTATTGATTCTGAAGTGTTTTTTATAAATAATGCCGTAAGACAGAGTGCTTGGGGGTTGATGGAGGATGACTTTGCATGGCCAGTTTGTCACTTGCATACACAGACAACAGGATATTTTCAGATCTTCCATGTCTCTGATAACTGATCAAACTTCTACTTTTTCTTTATGGAGATGCGCAGGGGGCTTCCACTTTGGAACACCTGGAACTGTTTGTTTTTTTTGTTTGTTTGTTTTCTTTTAATGGTCAATTTTCTTTTTGTTTTTCTCATTATAAAAGTATATTAACATACTTGCATTAGAAAATTCAGATAAAAGAAGAAAATGCTGATCAGCCACATTTCCTTCTTAAACTCTTTCTCATTGTTTTTATTCCGAATCACATATGGCACACTTAGGTGGCACCAGCACATTTGTGTACACTATCACATTTGTTCTCTTATGTGTCCATATTCAGGGTGATGCCTTTTCTAGGATCTCTGGGGTGGAGACACCTGGATTGCTGCAGTGATTGGGGGTGTTCCATGCTGCCTGCACAGTGACAAGGCAGGGGAGGCCTTCTGAAAGAGCCATGGCTCCCAGGCTGCAGCACTGGGATGTGATGATCTCTGCTCTGCTTATAAGTAGCTGAGTGTTCCTTCGCAAGTCCTTTCATTTCTTACGACCTCAGATGAAAAAGAAAAGATGATCCCTACTTGTCTATTGATGAAATAGTTTATGGTTATGTAATGAGATGAAGATTCCTTTGCAATCCACAAGGCACTATGTATCCCCTAAGGGGGGCTTATGGGGCCCAGTAAAGAATGCTTTTCTCAGGAACACCTGGGTGGCTCAGTTGGTTTTAATCATCGAACTCTTGATTTCCACTCAGGTCATGATCTCAGGGTTGTGAGATTGAGCCCTGCACTGGGCTCCACACTCAGTGTGGAGTCTGCTTCTCCCTCTCCCTCTGCTCCTCCCCTAGCTCGTTCTCTCTCTCTCTCTCTCTCTCTCTCTCTCTCTTTCTCTCTCTCTGTCTCTCCCCCTCCCTCCCTCAAATAAATCTTTAAAAAGAAAGAAAGAAAAAAATGCCTTTCATCAGCCACCAAAATGAGAGAGACCTGCTTGCACGTTTGCATATTTTAATCTCTTTCTACATGTATGCTGTTGCCTTCCCTCAGACTCTTGGACTCTGCACCTATCCAGAGCAGGGAGCTTTGTCTTTAGATTCAGCTGACTTTCCTCTGTGATCCTTGACAGTCTGAGCTCATTGATCCCTTTATAATTGGAGAACAACAGACCTTCTCTGAATTAATAAAAACTTGCAAATCAGAATTTTTCAGTGAATTTTAGGAGTTTTTCGAAGTCCTGAAGTTGAGGTCAGAACCACTGATTGATGCAAATAGTACATTAGTATGTATAATATGCATAGAACATATACAGTAGTAATACACAAATGGTTAAAAAATAAATATCAGAAATGTATGCTTTAAAATGTTTTACTATAAAAATTAAAATAAAATTTAAAAAATAAATTAATAATAAAAATAAAATATTTTACTGACAGGTATAGTTGATCAAAAATAGTCTAGAGACCACCAGTCTAGGGAGTACCTGCGTGGTCACGTCCTATCACAGCCTACCTTATCTAACAGGACAGGAACCCCGTGAGTTTTTTCATTTATCTTGAATTATTTAACACATAATTTTTATATATTCTTTTTTCTAAAGATTTTATTTATTTATTCATGAGAGACACACACAGAGAGAGAGGCAGAGACACAGGCAGAGGGAAAAGCAGGCTCCATGCAGGGAGCCCAACACGGGACTCAATCCCCGGTCTCCAGGATCACGCCCTGGGCTGAAGGCGGCTCTAAACTGCTAAGCCACCGGGGCTGCCCCATAATTTTTAAACCAAGAAGCTGAAGCTCTGAAGGTCTAAGGCTGCAAACCTAATGATCTACATAACCTTTCCATCCCAGGGTAGGGGTTTAATGAAGGTTTGTGAATTTATAGTGAAATGTGGGACCATGTTTTTAAATTAAACCTATTAATAAGAAAGCTCAGCCTTTTTGGAGGGTGAGCCATCCACTGTAGAAGGCTGGAATAGGAGAGGAATGGCCATCTCCTTCCTAGCTTTTCTTAGGGGGCAGATCTCAAAGCATGAACATTACCCAGAGAGCCATGAGCAAACCCAAGTGTGATGTGGATTTTATCTGGCAGTTAGGAGGCCTGCGTGAGGGAGCCAGAAGAGAGGGCATTGCCGCTCCTGCTGTAATGGAGCGATGCTCAAGTGCTGTTTAAATGCTGAGTAATAGCCTTGTGGAACTCTGCAGGCATCTTATCTTGGGGCTTGGTTAGTTAATGGATTTGTCAGTTGTTGCGGAAATGGGAGTCTGCACGCTGACTTTCCAGATAACACCCTTGGGGCTGGAGCAGATTCTTGCAGAGGCTTGGCTAGAATTTTGAAAGAACAAATCCAAATTCAAAATGACCTTGAAAAATCAGAGGAATGAGTCATCCCGAGTGGCATGGAGGAAGGCAATTTAAAAAAAAAAATGTGTGTGCAAGCCTTTCTGCCTCTAAGGATGTTGCTTTTAATCTTAACAAGTGTGAATTCCCTACACACTTGTTGGGAACAGATGAGGAAACAGAGGCCTGGGGAAGTGAAATAACTTGCTCATAACCAAGTAAACTAGCAGAGGTTGTATCTCAGAAATGCAGTTTGGACTCTCAACCCAAACTCGCTTATTCCCCAGTAACATGGTGTCTGTAAAATTAAAACAGATTGTTTTCAGGGTCATGGGTTGGGTGGTACTGGTTTTATAGATTGGTGTGACAAAAAGAGCTGAGCCCCAATCTGATGATGAATAGGAATGGAGAGCAATGCTTTTAAAATCTTAACCTCCCTGGTTGTAGGCCAAAGACAGTGGACTCTGGAGAGACCAGTAGCCCCACATTAGTCTCCATATCACTGCCCATTTAAGTAGACACCACCATCTTTGCACTTGGATTCTAGAAGGTTCCTTTATGGTATGCTCTTACTTCGAACCCCAGCTCTACTGGCTATTCTTTTTTTTTTTTTTTTTTCCTTTTCTTTTTTAAATTTTTTGGGGAGGAGTGTAAGAGAGAGAGCACACATTGGGTGGGGGCAGAGGTAAGGGAGAGGGGGAAGCTGACTCCCCGTGAAGCAGGGAGTCCAACCCTAGGGCTAAACCCCAGGACCCCAGGATCATGATCTTAGCTGAAAGCAGATGCTTAAGCAGCTGAGCCCCGCAGGCACCCCTACTCTTCATTCGTCAGGGTGTTGCCCAGTTGTCATCTCTTGGGAAACTTTATGGACTGTATCCAAGTTTTGTCCGTGTGTTCATTTATCAGATACTACATGGGTGCTTGCTTACAAGAGGCTATGCTAAATAAGCAATATATTTTCATGCAGAGGAAAGACAATGAAATGTACTGTTGATGGATGAAGTATTTAAATACCCAGAAGAGAATAAAACTAAACCAAATAGAAGGCTCAGGAACTTTCTTTAACATTAGAACCCTTACTCATGCTATGTATAACGAGGTATATTGGATCAAACTAAAGCTTTCAGTGTTGTTGTTTTTAATACTATATATAAGAAGGTTTAGGAACATAAGCAAAGTAGGAATCACAAAAGTCTTTGGGTAAAGATTGGTATGTTTGACTGCATAAAATGTAAAAAGTTCTGTGTGGGGGATCCTTGGGTGGCTCAGCGGTTTAGCGCCTGCCTTTGGCCCAGGGTGCGATCCTGGAGTCCCGGGATTGAGTCCCATGTCGGGCTCCCGGCATGGAGTCTGCTTCTCCCTCTGCCTGTCTCTGCCTCTCTCTCTCTCCTCTCTATGTCTATCATTAATAAATAAATAAATCTTTTTAAAAATTTTTAAAAAAATGAAAAGTTCTGTGTGGCAAAGGACACCATAAACCAAGTGAGGAGACAAATGGGAGAAAACGCTTGCAACACATATTAAAACAGATTGCTGTCCCTCGGCAAAAAGCCTTACAGATTGACAGGGAGAAGACAAGCAATGGGAAACAGCAAGCAGAAAAGGAAACGTGAGTGGACAATAAAATACAACAAAATACTCAGGCTTACTGTATAGTCCAGTTTTTCATGTCCCTGTGGTGAGAATAAAAAGATCACTAATAACATCTATGTGCTGACGAGGCTATAGAGAAACACTCATCTGTTTGTACTGCTCTTGAGTCTATGCATAGCTGCCACCAGCCTCTTTGGAAACAAAGCAGTAGTAATTAAAATTTGGAGTGTGCACCCTACCCCCCCACCCCCAGCAGTTCTACTTTTGTGAATTTATCTTTTCAGAGATAAACTGACAGCATGTAAGAAGCGTATGGATAGAACTATTTATCACAGCATTGTTTTTTTGGTAGCAAACACGGAGAGTCTCTCAAGGAGATAGTTCTCCAAATCATGGTAAGAGTTTACTATGGAATATAATCACAGTTAAAATAATGAACTAGAGTTAATTATATTCAGTCTCTAGATCTTTATGCAGTTGGAAAAAAGCAAGCCATAGAATCTTGTATTTAATATCCCATTTGGGGAGCATGTGGATGGCTCAGTTGGTTAAGTGTCTGCTGCCTTCTGCTCAGGTCATGATATCTGGGTCCTGGGATGAGCCCAGTGTCAGGCTACCTGCTCAGTGGGAAGTCTACTTCTCTCTCTCTGCCTCCCTGTTATTCCCGCCCCCCCCCCCCCCGCCCACCAGCTTGTACTCTTTTTCTCACTCATTCTCTCTCTCAAATAAATAAAGCCTTTAAAAAAAATCCCATTTGGTTTTTTAAAATGGAGAAGACCCCCTATTGTATGTATTTTTTTAAGCATAGAGAAAGCTTTGCTGAGATTATTAACACACCGCATTATTAATTTTGCTTATTTCAAGGAGATGGAATTGGAGAAAGGGAAAGGGAACGATCATTTTTATCTTTATATATCTCTGTAGTAGTGTATGAATTATTTTAGTAATTTTAAAAACAAATGGAATTAAAAATTTTAAAGGGTGATTAGTGCTACAAAGTATGTATAGGATAGTATAAAAGAATTTATCACTTCACCCTCTTTGCCAGTACTATAATTTATGACACATATTACATGGCTTTATTATTACAGTTATAGCTCATTGTATTTTGTATGTCTGGCACGTGGCCAATACTCAGTATTTTCCGAAAGAAGGAAAAAGGACTTGTTCCAGGAGACTTCACTACACGCGTTGAGCACTTTAGTGAGCACTGTGTGCCAGGGCCAGTGCTGGGGACCGAGTGAACACCAGGAGATCAGGCAAAGCTGGGAACCCGGACATTGCAAGAGGCTGAGGAGGGAGTAAAGACAAGCTTGCCTGGGAGGTTATACTTACCTTTGATCTTGAAAGAGGCAGGTTGAGGCCTGGAATTGTGACGGAGCCAGGTGGACTGGGGAATTTGGGCTGCAGCGCAGTGATGCCTGGACGCAAGCTGTGCTCCAGAAGAATTCTCTGAGCTTGGGAAGATGAAATGATAAACACAGTTGGGCTGGACTCTTACTTAGCCCAGAAGATAAAGACATAAAAGACATAAAGACACAGGAAGAGAAGCTAAGCTCTCAGGAAGGAAAGTATGGGAAGTTGGGGAAGTGACTGACTTCCAGGTGAGGGATGGTTCCTCCCATATCATAAACACCCATTGTAGGCCAGACACCAGAGGAGGTGCACTAGAGGCTTTTCCCATCCTGTTCGCATAAGAACCCTATCAAGAGGGACACCTGGGTGGCTTAGCGGTTGAGCATCTGCCTTGAGCTCAGGGCGTGATCCAGGTTCAGGATCAAGTCCCACATCAGGCTCCTTGCAGGGAGCCTGCAAGGCTTCTCCCTTTGTCTCTGCCTCTCTCTGTGTGTCTCTCATGAATAAATAAATAAAATCTTAAAAAAAAAAAAACCTATCAAGAGGCATTACTGCAGTTAAGAAAGCAGAATCCAAGATGATTATACAGATTGTCTTAGACCCAGAGCTGGTAAATAGAAGACCTAGGATCTGATCATGGTTGTGTTGTGTATCCTGGAACCCTCCAAAAAATACCATGATATTTAGATTATACCCAAATGCCCATTAGCATCAGAACTTCAGCGCTCTGTCTTAGGGTGAATGAAAGTAATAAAAGTAGAGATATTTTTAGAGGCTCACCATGTACTTTATAGATGACACATCTGTCACATTTCGCACATGAAAACCAAGACCCAGGTTACTTTTCCAAGGTTACAGATGGCCCGTCTGGACCAGAGGGAAAGTCAAAACCATGTCTCCGTACCACTTAGGCCCCGGTCCCTGCATCAGATGATGCCTCAGGAGACATTAGGCTGTGCTTGGTCAAGGGTGGGGAGCTCTTGAGGATGGATTTATTGTGAATGCTGTTCCAAAGCCTTTACTCATTAAATAGAAATAATCCTCCATGGTTTTATAATGTTGTCTCCTGCTGCTGTTTTCCCAAAAGAGCTTTCACATTAATTATGACATCTTTACCTCTTAGCGTTCAACATCAAGCAGTAGGCTGTGTGGAGGTATTATTAGACCTGTTTTATAGTTGAAATTCGGCCCCTGAGAGCCTTAGTCACCCGACCAGGGTCACATGGTAGAGGCTGTAGCTTAAGACCTAGATTTTCAGGTCCTTCAATCACTTGACATCTGGCTCAAAACAAGTAGATGTCCAGGAGTTCTAGCACTTAACCGAGCATAATGGTTAAGAGTGCAGGCTCTGTGGTCAGTGCTTGTCGTCACCACTCAGCTGGGTGACCCTGGGCAACCTGCATGGCTCTAAACCAGTCTCTGTACCTGGAAAATGGAAGTGAGACTAGCACGTCATTGTGAGCATCTAATGGAGTAAACCAGGAAAAAAAGCACAGTTCCTGGCCCATTAAATAATCTAAAATTTAACCGCAATTAATTATTGTTGTAATTAATTTTTAACAGTTATTACCATTGTTGTTGTTATGTCATTGCCATTGTTGAGGGACAGGAGGTCTGTCTTATTCCCCTTCATTTCCTAGCGTCTGTCATATGGTAGACTCCAAACAGGTGTTTGTGGCATACCTTACAGTGTCCTGGACAGTCTTTCCGGAGTCTGTCCATGGAAAGGGATGGGTTTGGCATCAGATGAGGCTGGGTTCCAATGTGGATTCACCAGGAGTCTTCATTTTTCTTATTTAGAAAACATTGCCCTGAAGGGGTTTTTGGATACTCACTGTGACAGATCCCACTATACAATCCGTGCTTAGTAAGCAGCAGCCATAATTTCAGTGGCAGAGAATCAAAGGTTGGGTTCACAGGCCAGTTGGGAAGTTTTGTGAAAGTTTCCCGGTTTGATAAGGCCTAGCACAGAGTGAAAATTCGGCAGATATCCATCAGAGAAAGGCCTATTATTTGCAGTAGTTTGAAAATTCTAAGGAGGGCCTCGTTGGAGGTATATATGAGGTATTTTTAAAGAATATTGTAAAATACATAAAAGGTAAATAAATATATGTATATATTGAATTTTAATGTATTCTCAGGGCACTTGTTACTGCCGGCCCTTTGGAGCATATATTCTGAGGGTTGTCCCTGACTTCGGAGCATTGCTAGAAGCATCTGTCCCCAGCCAGAGGATGCAAGGCTGACTCCACTGCAGTGGCCTCCGATAGGCAGCCTGATGTTGTCATCACTGTTGTCATTGTCATAAACATTTATTGAGCTTATATGCCCTATGCACTTGGCATGCAGTAACTTAATCTCCATAATACCTCTATGAGGTAAATACTATTGTTGTGTCCATTTTTCAGCTGGGGAAGATGAGGCTTAGGAAGGTTAAGTTCCTTGACAAAAACACCACATAGGGTTAGGGATAGAATTTATGATTTGATTCTAGATCTTTCTCACTTTAGGATGTGGGGAAAGTCCCCAGCTCTGAAATCAAAAAAGCCTAAGATTACATTCCCTTATTTAGGAGCTGACTTTGGGCACATTTATGCCTCTAAATAATGAGAATGATAACAGTACTTATTGGGGCACCTGGGTGGCTCGGTGAAGCAGCTGCCTTAGCTCAGGTCATGATCGTGGGGTCCTGGGATCAAGCACTGCATCAGGCTCCCTGTTCATGCTCATGCTTTCTCTTTCTCTCTCTCTCTCTCTCTCAAATAAATTAATAAAATCTTTAAAAAGAAAGAAAAGGAAAGGAAAGAAAGAGAAGGAAAACAGTACTTATTTTCTATACCTGTTAGGTAAGAGTAAATTAAGCAATGGACTTGAGGTGCTTAGTGCAGTGACTGGCATATGCCAAATACTCGACAAACTAGCCATTATCACTATTATTACTGGGATAGTAAATCACTGCTTTGATATTGCTATGGGGCTTAAATGTTGAAATGTATATAAAGGCCCTTTCAAACTGCATGGAACATATTAGGTGATTAGTATATGTTAGTCATCACCCCAAAGAAATACCAGCAGTTGAAATTCTGACTAAGTGGCCCTTTCTGGTTCAGCCAGTAAAACTATAGTATTTTGTTCTTTATTCTTTATTTATTCAGAACTGAAAGGAGTCACCTACCTCTTAGAATTGTCTTACATTCTGCAACAATACCATGAATTCCAGAAATTCCATACAGATACTTGAAAATCATGAATCTCCATAATGAATGGATCAAATTTCTTTCTTTCCTTATTTTTTAATCCAGTTTCCATCCTCACCTACTTTCCCCAGCACCCACTGTACCAACTTCTCAAAAGTCTGTCAGCACTTAGGTAGACCAAGGATCCTAACACAGAGCTTATCCTTCTCCCTGGAAGGCCCTAATCAGGCCATTTTCTGCCCTATCAGCTGTCCTGTTCAGTCACACACACCTGTATCTGCGACAGTGCACCCCACCAGAGCCCTGTATTTCTCTCTTCCCTAAACCCCTGAATTTACCTTTCATTTCTCTGCTTGCTGCTCTCAGTAATAGCCTCCTCCACCCTCCCACTGCCTGCCCTTGTTCTGTCCTCCACCAGAACCCTGTCTCTCTGCTCTCTCCCTCTGCACCTGGCAAAACCTGCTTGGTAAACCCTTCAGTTTGTACAGAAGGATTCATGTGTTTACAGAATT
This sequence comes from Canis aureus, assembly GCF_053574225.1. NCBI lineage: Eukaryota > Metazoa > Chordata > Mammalia > Carnivora > Canidae > Canis > Canis aureus. Next base: position 30,330,157 of record NC_135624.1, on the reverse strand, counting down.
TTGCTAGTGAATGGTTACTGTTAGATTTGTAATATATGTTTAAAAAAAAAAAAAAAGCACCAGAAACTTAAAACTTATGAGACCTATGTTCCTGCGCTGTTTGATATTAAATACGTTTCTCTGTATTACTACTAATCCCAGCTCTAGAGGTAATAGTGACTGATTTTTGGGGGGAGGCATGTACTGCATGCCAGGCACTGTTCTAAGCACCTTACAGTTAATTCCCATTATTTCTGCCCTCAGCAGGATTATTATTACTGTCTCCAAATCTACATCACTAAACTGTGATTTTTAAAATATATCTGTACTAGGGGCACCTAGTGACTTAGTTGGTTAAGTATCTGCCTTTGGTTCAGGTCATGATCTCAGGGTCCTAAGATGGAGCCCCGCATCTGGCTCCCTGCTCAGTGGGGAGCCTGCCTCTCCCTCTGCCCCTCCCCCTGCTTGTGCTCTCTCTCTTGCTCTCACTCTCAAATAAATAAAATATTTTTATAAATACATCTATACTAGGAAATTTCACACGTATGTACATATGTATGATTAACACACTCCTATTTATGCACATAAATACATGTGTTGGCTGGTGGTTCATTTGTGGAATTAGAAAAACATACAGGACCCATGACCTAGCCTCTGCTTACTGATCTAGCCTCGTTTTCTGCCTCTCTCACGTTACATTTCATGTTCTGTCTTCCCGCTAAACCTCATTCTTCCTCACAGGGTTCTGGTGAGGATTAAATACAATATTGTAAAAAGCATTTGGGTCAGAGAAGGTTCCTGACAAATGCCAGAGCTCCCCTCCTGAGGTCTGTCTCTGCCTTAGCCAAGTCTGTCTTATTTTTTGAAGAGTCCATCATCTCTGATAGATTAAGAGCTTTTCGTAATACTTTTTAAACTCTGCGTGCAATTCCAAACTCAGGAGAGTGGCTGTGTCTAGGAAGGGAAGGAGAGAAGAGATTGGGATTGGGGTAGAGAGGAAGCATTCCATAACACTTTATTTCTTAAACTGGTTGGTGGTACATGAGTATTCTGTTAATCTAAAGATTGTGATATATGTCATCTGAAATAATGTAATTCCAAGCAAACAAATAAAAATCCTCTCTCCTTATGTTTTACCAGTGACCCTTCTTTGAACACAGTTGAGCAGGCAGCTGAATTCCTTTTTTTTCTGGCTTCCAAAAGCAGAAGAGGGGGTCAGGTCTGCTGGGATTCTCTGGGGTGAGGTGAGGCTCTTTGGCCTCAGACAGAAGATTTCCGGGGTAACTCCAGCTTATGAGGAGATCAAACACATGCATTCTGTCTGTCGTGCTGATATGGCCTTTCTTTTGTGTTTTTCTGAGCCACTTCCCTCAGTTACTTGGGCAGTAACTAGAGCTGCATTTTATCGTTTTTAATATCTCAGCCTGAAATGCTGACATCCACTGTAGGCATCATGAATTTTTGATGCAGTGGTGATCGGAAGGCTGCTGGGCCTCACTTGCTTTTCCAGGAGCACTGTGACACTTGTCTCCATCCGTGCATGGAGACTTCCTTGGGGTTCTCCCCACTGCGGACTCAGGGTTTGTTTGTTCTATAAGTGCCTATGGCTCCCGGGCAGGTATTGGGAGTGTATTCGAGAATGCAGTTACTTTAGATTTTCTTCGCAATTATTTCAACAATCTAGGATATTTAAGAAGGGAATGCTTCTTAAATTCCTGAAAAGGAAATCAACAAATCCAAGTCAACAAATATTTACTGAGCCCTCCCTTCTTAAGCCCACCTCACAGAAAACTACACACACAGTGGTATTTGTTGGGTGGGGACGAAGAGATGAGCCAGAGGTAATGGTGGCAAATAAAGATCTGAACTTACACAAATATGTGATGTGGTGGAAAGTATTGCAAAAGAGGTTCAGAGAATTACCAGAAGGATCATTGCCGACTAAGGGAAGGCTTTATAAGAGATATTGAGTGAAGTCTTTAGGTATATGATTTTGCTAGACATGATTTTGGTATACTTACTCTTCATTTATTCATTTAGTAATACTATGCATCTCCATTTATTCGTTCAGTACATATTATGTGTCTTCTGTGGGCCTCCATACAAATCCATGCTTCCATGTCCACCACAAAGGAAGTACAGAGTACAGGCATCTGAAATGCTGTCACATGGAAAGGGATGCATCTCAGCTCCACTCATACTTCCTTGGTCAGTGTGTGTCATGGTCCATGCCTGCTTCCTTGAAGGGTGTAGAGATATGTGGTACTGCCTTCCAGAGCCTGCAAGGATGAAGAACTTGGGTTTCTACGACAAGTGCTAACATCTGCTTATAAGAGTCACAAATCTGATGCACAATTTAACCGAATCACACCGGATACTGTATTGATAGTAGACTGTAGGTGAGCAAGAGCTGCAATAGAGACTTTTGTGGGAAGCTTTTGCAGAGGTCAAGACAAGAGATGTGGTTGAATAGGACTGATAGCTAGGACCCCCGGGTAGCTCAGTGATTGAGTGTCTGCCTTTGGCTCAGGTAGTGATCCCGGGGTCCTGGGATCAAGCTCCGTATTAGGTTCCCCATAAGGAGCCTGCTTCTCCTTCTGCCTATGCCTCTGCCTCTCTCTGTGTGCCTCTCATGAATTATTAAATAAAATCTTAAAAAACAAACAGGGCTGATCGCCCTGGGGATAGTGAGAAGTTTTCAGATTTTGGTTCCATTTTAAAGGTAAAGGCAATAGGATTTCCCAGTGGGCTGCATCTGGGGTATGAGAAAGAGAAAAGTCAGTATGACCTGGATGGGTTTTAGCCTGAACAACTACAAGAAGATACTTGTCATTAACTGACCGAGATACAACAGTCTGTAGAAAAAGAGAGTAGGAGGCAGGACATTAAGGGTTTGCTTCTAGCATACTGAGATGAGAGTTATTGGGCATCCCAGTGGAGATACTGAATAGCAGTTGATATAGAAGTCTCTATTTCAGGGGTGGGATCTGGGCTGGGGCTATCAGTTTGGGAGTTGTCAGCTGATAGAAGTTACTCAAAGCCATAGACTAGATGAGATCCCAAGAAAGTGAGCATAGATAGAGAAGAAAGAACCAGGGCCCTCCAACCTGATCAGGTCAGGGAGGTAAAGATCCATCACAGACATTAGAAAGGAACAGCCATGAGGTAGGAGGACAGTCAGAAGTATGATATCCTGGGACCCAAGCAGGTGGGAGTGGTTGTTATTTATGGAACACTCACTCTTTTTGAGAAACTTTGGACAGTTTATATCAGCTCATCAGCCCCACAATCATGTAAAACAGCATTAGTCCCATTTTACAGATTGGAAATCTAAAGCTCAGAGTGAGGAAATTTACTAATGCCTCTGATGTGCCAGAGATGTTAAAAAACTAAAAAGATAGCAATAGGTGGTGAAACAAAACTTCAAACATAAATCCATCTGGTCCATCCTGTACAACTTGCACCAAGAGATTGTGAAAAAATGCTGTTTCTCAGACCAGAGCTTAGACAGACTTAAAGGAAATTGAGTTGCAGAGAAAGAAACATGTTAGAACCCATGGATGCTTCTTTTGTGTTTCAAGGTAGATTTTTTTTTTCTTTCTTTCTTTTTAAGATTTTATTTATTCTTTATTCATGAGAGACACAGAGAAAGAGAGAGAGGCAGAGACACAGGCAGAGGGAGAAGCAGGCTCCATGCAGGGAGCCCGATGTGGGACTTGACCCGGGGTCTCCAGGATCAGGCCCTGGGCTGAAGATGGCGCTAAACCACTGAGCCACCCGGGGTTCCCGATTTTATTTATTCTTAGAGTGAGTGGGAGGGAGACGGAGAGAGAATCTCAAGCAGAGTCCATATAGAGCATGACCATGAGATCACACCTGAGTCAAAATCAAGAGTTGGATGCTCAGCCAACTGAGCCACCCAAGCATCCCCTAAGATTGATCCTTTTCTTTTTTTTTTTCTTTTCTTTTTTATAAATTTATTTTTTATTGGTGTCCAATTTGCCAACATATAGAATAACACCGGGTGCTCATCCCATCAAGTGCTCCCCTCAGTGCCCGTCACCCAGTCACCTCCACCCCACCCCCGCCCTATCCTTTTCTTTTAAAGATTTTATTTATTTGTGAGAGAGAGCGAGCATACACACGTGTGTGTGTGAGCAAGTTGAGGGAGAGGCAGAGAGAGGAGAAACAAACTCCCCATTGAGCGGGAAGCCCAATTTGGGGCTTGATCTCAGAACCCTCCAAGATCATGACCTGAGCTGAAGGCAGACGCTTCACTAACTGAGCCACTCAGGCACCCAAGATTGACTTTTTTATGGAGAATTTTCTCCTTGTTCCCTGATAATTGTAGTTTCTTAATGGAAATACATGTGCTTTAAAATGTGATGGGGGCAGCCCTGGTGGCTCAGTGGTTTAGCGCCGCCTTCAGCCCAGGGTGTGATCCTGGAGACCGGGATTGAGTCCCACATCAGGCTTCCTGCATGGAGCCTGCTTCTCCCTCTGCCTGTGTCTCTGCCTCTTTCTCTCTCTCTGCCTCTCATGAATAAATAAAATTTTTAAAAATGTGATGGTAATATACCCCTCACCTGTGGGGGTCCATGGATTAACTGGGATATAAGTGAACTGAATGAATGCTATAGAAGGCCAAGGTGAAACCACCTTTAACAGAGTGAAGACATTCAGTGCCTCGCTGACCACCCCTGGACATGGTCAATGAATAATTGATGCAGTTTCTCTTTGCTTTCCTTTTAAGTTTCTTGTGATCAGAGTTCAAAATAACTTGTCATTGTAGCAAATAATAGCTCAGACTCCTCTCTCCTTCTTCTTTAGATCACGTACAAAATGAAGAAAACTATGCACAAGTTCTTGACAAGTTCGGAAGTAATTTTTTAAGTCGAGACAACCCAGATCTGGGCACCGCTTTTGTCAAATTTTCTACTCTTACAAAGGAACTGTCCACGCTGCTGAAAAATCTGGTAAGCCATGGCATAAGTTTCTTAAAATTACAGCCTGACCAAAGTACAATAAGAAGGTAAAGGGAACAGTCTAATAATCTTTTTCCTAACCCTCCATCCTGGGGGTTAAAAACAATTAAAATTAAAAAATAAAAAACAAAAAGTCTCAGGTATAGAGTCATGTATAAAAAAAATTGTAAAAAAAAATTAAAATTAAAATTAAAAAAATTGTAAAATTCCTAGATCCAGTTGATAGCAGGTTAGATTTATTGAATCAGAGAAAGTGGTTAACCTGAATTCACTTCCACACTCTACCATTGTTTTGGTTTGGGTTTTGTTTTGGATGGCTTTTAGTAACTTTTGCTTTTTATTTTTTATTTTTTTATTTTTTTATTTTCTTTTGCTTTTTAATTAGTAAAATGTGACGATGTCAGACATACACTGGAGATACACATTTCAGGTGTTATGCCTCACTTGTACGAAGACAAGCATGCATTTTGGTCCCTGCTTTAGAAGTAATAAACCTCCCCAGTTCTCATATCCTTTCAACCCCCTGCCAAGGAAAAGATTTTGAGATTTGGGGAATCCATGGTTACAGAAGTGGATGACAAGAAGAATCCCTAAAAATCTGGGACATAAGAGGTGCTGACCCCAGAAAGCAGACACAGCGTTTGGGGTGGGAAAATCTATTTGGCAGGTACTAGTGTCTGGATACCTGCATTCACACCCTGTTCACACTGAGAAGGTTCATTATAGTGCTACCACCCACACTTCCTTGTGCATTCAATTAATCAAGTCTCTCTTCTCCAAAGCCCCAAGTGTTAGAAGTACAGGGAGGTTGAACGGTGTCAATGAAAAACTATACCATACTTTTCTTCATCTCCTTCCTGAAGAACAGAAGCTGATTCTTCCTCTCCCCCAGTCTCTCAGTATGACACTTTGCATCCTTTAAGAACCCAAACTCAAGATGTCTTGGCCCTGGGTCAGTTACTCACTGATAGGCTCCTGTGGCCTTATAGGAGAATCTTGTTACGGATCGGTGTGATACAGATGGCTAGCTTACAGACGAGTACACAGAATTGGAAAAATGAAAATGACCTTTCTGTAATGTATTAACCTGGAAATTCGACCAATCAGAATATTCTTTTTTTTTTTTTTTCCTATCATACTAGATAAATACTTGGGTATGTCTTTTTTCCTGATGATTTAATTCTAATTTGTGGTTTATGCCATTGAATTAATATCATACAGTGATAGCTAATCCTAAAGTAAAGGCTGAGAATAGAAATAGGTCTCATTTTCAAAAACTTCAGAAAGGGTACTTTTGAAGTTAGGATAAACATGTTCCTACACTTTGGGGTTTATGTGACAAATCCATGATATCCCTGTAAACCTTAGAGTATTTAAATTTCTTATATTCAGAAGAGGGCCCTCACTCTCCTTCCTCTGAGTACTGTGTGTCTTTCTGCTGATGGCATTGCTCAAAGGCTATGTGGTGGGAAGAAAGGAAGTGAAACAGGACTCTGACTATTCACTTGGGTAATAACTGGTAACAGACTTGCTCAGGGAGGAAGTTCTGTTTTCCCCCAAAGTAGGTGTTTTCACAGGGATATCTTGCTTACCTTTAGTTTCCAGGACACCAAATGTATTTGGCTTCAGTCGAGATTCATCACTTGCACGTTTCCTGGACCAGTCCATTCCTACACTTCCCTCCACTGTGGGCCCCTTCCCCCAATGTGTGTTGGCCCCAAGAGGCAATGGTCACTCAGGCAGCATTCGTTGTATTTGCTTACCTAGTAATATATTTGCTTATCACCGTACAGAAACCACTGATGTTTATTGAACACTTTGATGGACCTGGCAACGTGCATGTATAGATTTCTTATTCAGCATCTTACAACAATCTTGTGGTCACTATACCTTCAATCCAGATGAAAAAAATAAGGCACATTATTATTTAACTTGTTCAGATACACTGTTAGTAAGCAGATGTGTACTCAAACATTCTGTCTCTGAGTCCATTGTCTCTACCACCCTACTCCATTATACTGCCTCTGTCACTCTACCTTGGTGGCTGTCACCTTGGTAGTTGTGTTTCTCTAAGTAGAAATGCTGATCTAGGTGGTCCCCTACACATACTCCAAGCTGCAGGCCTTCTTCCCTGTCTACTCTCCTTTAAGTCTAAGAAAAATCAAATAGAAATTGCTAGAAGGCCCAATTCATTTAATTAAAAACAAAAACATTTTTCCCTTTGAAGATCGTGGTGGCATTCCTGATGAGGAAACAGGTAGAAGAATCTTCCTGTACTAGAGTTGGTTACTAAGGGAACGCTATTCTGATTGAATAAAAAGCCAGTCCCAGGAGTTTAAACCTGACAACAGTTTCAACAGCTTGCTGCCTCCGTTTTCATGTTCTGCCAGGAAAGAAAGCAAAGCAGACACGAGGATGGGGCCAAGCCTTAGAGCAGAAGGCTCAGGAGGGAGAGGCTTCCAGGTCAGCTTGCAGTACCTCCAGGCCCTAGATGAGGAGTTGGGGGGGAAGCGTCCCAGAGCTTGTCAGAGCTCTCAGTATTTCTCAGGAGATTCCTGAAAATCCTGTTCTCTTAAGCTAGTGGGGTCTGGAAACATGAAGCAATAGTGGATATAGTTGGAATTTAGACAGTAAGATGGAAGAAGGTGCTTGGCTATTTTTAGACTTTCTAAATGGTATCCTCAATCTAACCAGCAAATACCAAATGTCTGTTGTGTTCCAGGGTCTGTGGTACATATGAGAAAATGTCATTTTTCTAACTAAGATAGTCCATATGATGATTATTTCATTAGTTTTAATTGAAACATTACTTAAAATAGAGAAGGAAAAGGTAGGTTTAGGGGTCAGGTCTTGCTTCCTACTTTTGACTAACTGTAGAAAAAGTAGAAACATCCATCGTGTTGTTTATAAGTAACTCGTATTGTGAGTGTGTCATGTTGAGGACTATGTAAAGGGTTGGTCCTGAGAAATACGACCCACTAAGTCAGTGATTATAGCGATCTCATCACCACGTAGAAAGTTTGTTTTTGTTTCCTATCTTTCAGTGATTGTAGAAGGTAGGATGATCAGGTGGGAAGTTCTGTGAAAACTCCCAAGTGCTGCACAGATGTTGGCGTCAATGTCAGACAGGGCTGAGGCTGTATTTCCTCGTCCCACTTCCAACTGGTGGGTGGAAGTTGGATCTCCCTGAGACTGGAAGCGCAGGTCCCCTTACAGCCTCAGGCGAATGGTTGAACACCAGTGCTAGTTTCCTCACCTGTTACCTGGTAGCATTGGGACTTCAGTGAGATCATAGGATTCAGTCTCCAAACACAGTACGTGGTATGTGGAATTTGCTTAACAAATATGAACTTTTATGTTATTTATAATTATATATTATTTGTAATTATTTTATTATTACGTCGTCTTCAATCTTCATGGCAGCTCCCTAGGGAATGGCAGGTATGGATAGTCCTATCACATTCTGCAGATAAGTGCATCAAATCTCAAAAAAATAATATGCCTGGGAAATAGTAGAGTGGGGGCTTGAGTTCAGGTTCCTTGACCTGCACTGGTTCAGCGATGCTGCCCCCCAGCATTTACAGAGCAACAGCATTGCCTTTGTAGATTGTGGATGCTAATCGCTCACCTGGCTTAACTAGAACCTATACGAGTTGCCATCAACCCCTGCTTGTGTTTAGCTTGCAGAATTCTGGCTTGTCTATTTTTTCCCTTTCATTTCCCTCATCAGTGAGTTATAATAGATTGGAAAAAGAGAGAGTATTAGCCAGTGGTTCACAAACTTATGGTCTTAGGACCCCAATCTTCAAAATGATCAAGGGCAGGCAGCCCTGGTGGCTCAACGGTTTAGCACCACCTTCAGCCCAGGGCTGGATCCTGGAGACCCGAGATCAAGTCCCACGTCAGCCTCCCTGCATGGATCCTGCTTATCCCTCGGCCTGTGTCTCTGCCTCTCTCTCTCTCTCTCTCTCTCTCTCTCATGAATAAATGAATAAATAAAATCTTTTAAAAAAATTATCAAGGGCACTGAAGAGTTCTTGTTAATGTGGACCATTTCTATCTATACTTAGTGTATTATAATTTAAAATTGAGGTATGTTAAAGTCACTTAATTCTTTTTGTTGCAATAAGCAGTTTGGTTGAGGTAGACAAAAAAAATACAGCCTCACACGAGTCTATATATTGAGAAGAGAGAGGAGTATTTTAAGAATTCAGGTGATTATCACTGTTCTTTGATACTGTGTCGAAACTTGACAAGTGTTAATTTCTTTATAGTTAGTTTCTTTACAGCAATGTGAATCTGAAACCCTATGTGTGATAGGCTCACTTTATTCATTTTTGAGAAAATATTTGCCAGATTCCCACATCTCAGTACCAGTTTGTCAGTCATTCTTTCAAGGAAAAAAATAATGTCCCCTTAGAAAGCTGACAGACAAGGAGCACCTGGGGGGCTCAGTCTGTTAAGAATCTGACTCTTGGTTTTGGCTCAGGTTATGATCTTAGGATCCTAAGGTCAGGCTCTACACTAACCACAGAGCCTGCATAAGATTCTCCTTCTCCCCCCTGCCCCCACTTGCATATACTATTTCACTTTCTTCCTCTTTCTCTTCCTAAAAAAAGAAAAAGGGAGGGAAAAAAAGCTGACCGACAAAATTAGCTATTTTAGCTTGCAACTGAAAATATTGCCTAAGTGCTTTTTCTCAAGATAATCATCATATTTTGGTGTGCCCGAGAGTGCTTTGTGCATACTTCCTATTATATCAAACAGAATAGAAGAAAGATATACTCAGGGATTTATATGTAAACAAGTCAGTAATTTTTGCCATTTCATCATGGACATTTTTAAATGAAAATAGCCTCTTTTTTTTTCCTCCTGCAAGAGCGAGACCATGAGAATACAATGACGTAGTTTGGTGTCAAGCAGTGCCTTGGTTCATATCAGGACACCAGTGATTTCACCTCCATTACTTTCGTCCTGTCAGTGCTAATATCTAATGGTGGAAAAGTCAGATAAAATCTCTTAGTATTAAAAAAAAAAAAAAAATCTCTTAGTATTATTATGAAAGTACTTCTGACCTTGGGGCACCCTAGGGGCCTATGGACCACCCACTTAAAGTCCACGGGCAAAAGAAATCAAAGGCTTTGCTGTGACTCTGGCCCTGGCTTTGAGCGGATTAACGTGACCTAACTTACAGACATGAATGTCCTCATTGGGAGAATGAGAAAAATACCTTCCTTATGCTGTGCTTGTGTGAGGATCATCATTCCACACACATTGAGAAATTGTGTAAGCTGCAGAGACCTTGAGTCACACACAGTGGGCTGTTACCACATTAACAGACTCCATTAATATTAATACTGCTGGGACATTAATAGCCACTGCAGGAGAACTTTATTTATGTATTTATTTGTCTTATTATAAAAAGAACACTTGCCTGATGGGAAAAATTTAGAATCCAAAGAGAAAATTGCAGTGTCTTTTTTATATTTCTCCTTCCCAGAGATAACCAGTCATTGATATTTGGGGTTTGTTTATCTTTCTATTCCACTATTCTATACCTTCCCCCACTCCAAATAGATGAAGTCATATGTTGTAAGGAACTTTAGTTTTCACTTAGTGTTGGCAGTAGAGCATTTGCACTTCCCCTATTTGGGACAAATTACAGATTTTGAAACTTGAGAGGATGTAACTTTCTGAAGAACCCCCTGTAATGGATTCATCATCCTGAGCAGTTCAGCCCCTGTCCCATGGCAATGTCATTCCGCCCCTGTGGTAACAGCCAGAGCTGGGACATCTACTTGACGGCAGCCCCGGTACTAGGGCAGAGGGAGGACCCAGGACTTACTGTCCAGTAGGACTACCCATATATGTGTATAAAGGTCTTGTGTCTTTTGCTTCCTGTGTGCTTTTGACACCTTAAAGTGAAAATAACAAATTCCATAAAAGGGTGACTTTCATCAAGATAACATTGCCATTGGGCAGCCCCGGTGGCTCAGTGGTTTAGCACTGCCTTCGGTCCAGGGTGTGATCTGGAGACCTGCAATCAAGTCCCACATTGGGCTCCCTGCATGGAGCCTGTTTCTCCCTCTGCCTGTGTCTCTGCCCCTCTCTCTCTCTCTCTCTCTCTTTCTCTCTTTCTTTCTCTCTCTGTGTGTCTATCATGAATAAATGATAAATAAAATCTTTAAAAAAAAAGATAACATCGCCATTTGTATATTTTTCTGATTAGAGGCTGGAGGAGGGGTCTGGGGTAAGATTATATAAACGGGTAGCCTGAGGGAGTTCCTTTGTGTTGATAGAAGAATTCTCTTAACTTGGTGGTGATGTGGTTATCCCGACCTATGTATGTGGTAAAATGTCACAGAACCACATACAAACGTACCACAAAATGAGTGCATGCAAAGCTGGTGAAATTCAAGTCAGGTCTGTAGCCTAGTTGATCATTTCATACCAGTGTTGCTTCCTGGGTTTGGAAAATGTCCTGTGGAAGCTGTTGACTTTGTAAAGTATAAGATATTGCCCTAGGGGAAAGCTGGGTGAGGACACAAGGGACCTCTCTGTCCTCTTCTTGCGACTTTTTGTGAGTTTGTAAACTTTCCAAAATGGAAAGTTTATGTAAAAGTATATAAATCGTCCAATTCTAGTCAGAGAGACAGACATTTTATCTTGAATGATAAAAGCTGTTGTTATATGGAAATTCCAACGTAAAACAAATGTGCCCTGCAAAAAACCCAAGACCTCACTTCTCTGCTGTGCCCTCAGATCTGTAATCCCACTTCCTTTGCACTTCAGCAGGTTTTCTAAACCACTCTTTCTCTGTGTTTTCAGTTGCTCTCTTTAACTACAGAGAGAAGTCCTTTTTGTGAAAATAAATAAATAAATAAACAAAACAAACTAATAAAGTCCTTTTTGGGTCACTGTTCCCTAAACATTGAAGCCAGCCTTTGTCACATGTGAATACAGCTAGGGAATGCTGCCTCTTAGTGGCGAGAAGCCAGAGAAATATGGACATGATCGATTTTGTTGATGATTTTAATACATGTGTGGCCGGCTTTTAAGTGTACAGGCTTTTATGCGAAGTGCCTATCCTAACATTTGGCTCACAGTATATGCTTAGTAGATAGTAGCTTTTTTTTTTTTTTTTTAATGATTAGAAATATTTCTTTAGTTGATTGACCAGTCTCTATGAATTCATCCTTCCTCTAGTGAAAGATGCCTTCGTAGTCAGAGCCAGCTCCAGACATAACACATTACTTGTTTCTGGATTCCAGACCATTTCTTGTTTCCATGCCTTTGTACCTTCCATTCCTTCTATTTTTAATGTCATTTAGTAGTTAACGTGTTAATGATAAAGATTTTCTTTACAATGCAGCTTCCTTGTTAAAAAGGGGAAAAAAGAAAAGAAAGGGTGATCTTTTAGAGTTTTAGTTGTTTCTAAGTATTTTTTGTTATTCATTTGGTTAAATACACAGAACCAAAATTATATTCAGTCTTTTTTTTTTTTCATTTTTAAGTCATTGCAAAGAAAGCAGTAAAGTTATTGCTTCCTAAATAGTGCTAGGTTGGCTCTCCTGCCAGCATCAGGCCATCATTCCCTGTGATCCAGAGAAAGAAATTAAGGACTCAACAGAGGATTGCATCCGCTTAATCACCAAAGCACAAAATGGGTTGGGAAAGGAATAAGTGGTAGATTGAAATAGATTCTCAGTGGGTAAGGAAAACTATTTGAACCATACCCCAAGACCCCCAGGGTAGCAGCAGTTGTAGAAAATATATGTAAGACCTCTTTTAAAATGAGGTGCCTAGAAGGATTGTGGTCCAGCCAGGACTATCCATGCCTTCTCTTCCCTGAGCCTTTGGATAATTCTGGAGCTTGCATAAGAGCCTCGGTCACCTTTAACAGTTAGAGGGCAGTTATTACTTCAGAGCTGTTTAAGCAAAGGAAAGATTTCTCCAGCTGCATAGCATTTCCTGTTTGCAATGTCTGACTGCAGGGTATGTGGTCAAGTTAAGGATTTATTTTTAATTTTTCTTTTCTTCTTCCCCCTCAAATGAGAATAGCTAAGAAACATGCAGGTTGGATCTGAATTTATAGCTAACAAATTATGTCTCAAGTCGCCTTTGAAATACTGAAAAATGTAGAGAGCATGAGTATGTTCAACAGGCAATTGGCAGCCCCTGGATTATAGAATACGTCCTAACGACCTTATCTTTTTGCAGAATGGTAATCGTAATTGGAAAGGTTTAGCATTTGATCTGCCAGACATTCCCCTCCTGTCCTGACATGCTTCACTGGTAGTGGATATTGTGAGACCTTTCATGAAATGAAGTCTATCCACGTGGATAAGTGGGAGGTTTTCTTTTCCTCTTCTCTTATAAAAAGTTGTACATGTTTACTTATAAAATTGTAAGAAATATGGGAAAATTTCAATAAAATAAAAATGATTGTATAATCCTAGCTTTTGTTAATACTAATAATATACTGTCCTTTGGAATATACTGTTTTATAGATTTATACACAGAGAAACTGATAAAATTCAGAATTTTACAGATTCTAGAGTGGTGGCAGGGTGCACATGCCACATATTGTATAACATCCCTCCTCTGACCCCCTGTGACATTTCGGGCAGTTGCTCATAGTTAAACACAATCTGTTTTCTGCAACAAAACTTGTGAATATTTACCTGAAGTGAGATGAGGACTCTGAAGAGTCTCACCTCAATTCAGGCCAGTTTACTACCACGTGAATTCAAATTAGATCAGGTTTTGCTGCCAAATGAGTTTTAGAAAAAACAAACTTGGGGCACCTGGGTGGCTCAGTCAGTTAAGCATCCAATTCTTGGTTTGGGGTCAGGTCATAGTCTGGGGGTCATGAGTTCCAGCGCCACATTTCGGGGAGTCTGCTTGAGTTTCTCTCTCTCTCTCTCTCTCTCTCTCTCTCTCTTTCCTTGTCCTCTGCCTCTCCCCACTCATGCACATGCTCTCACTCTAAAATAAATCTTTAAATAAAGTTTTTTTAAATGAATAAAACTTATATGCATGCTTTGCAAACTTTATTTAAAGCCTGTTAGCTCTATAGGACTATACAAATAAAATTTCAAAATCACTCTAACAGACTACATAGTATACTTCATTGTATAACTAAGCTATAATCAATTCCCAGTATAGAATTCGAATTTTACATTCATTAGTACAGGGGCACCTTGTCATAAATACATCCAATATACAGAAATCCTATGGTATCCCTATGCCCAACTTAAAAATGGTTTATTTTTCTTTTGGATTTTTTTTTTCTTTTTAAGGATTTACATTATAAACAATGTCAATAGGAAGCTCAGATAAGAATTGAGGGGCACCTGGGTGGCTCAGTGGTTGAGTATCTGCCTTTGGTTCAGGTTGTGATCCCAAGGTCCTGGGATTGTATCCTGCATCAGGCTCCCTACATGGAGCCTGCTTCTCCTTCTGCCTGTGTCTTTGCCTCTCCCTCTGTGTCTCTCATGAATAAATAAATAAAATCTTAAAAAAAAAAAAAAAAAAAACAGGGTTGAATTTCCATCTTGTAACTTTTATATGCAATGAATAACATTTTTCATTTAAAATGTATGTGTTTGTGGTTGTCGGGTGTCATTCCACTTGAAACAGACTCAGAACAGCATCTCGATGCGAGCAGAGACTTAGGTTTTAGAGCTGTGGTTCTATGAGAAAGGAATGAAAAGAAGGGAGAAGGAAATGGGGGGGAAGGAGAAAGAAACTGGTCTCTTGTTAGAGAAGGTTTCCTTAGCCCTGGGAGAGGACTGAACCTGGAGGAAGCCTCAGATGGGCACTCAGATGGGGAATGCCTGGGATGTCCCTAACATTTGCATATCAGTATCTCAAAGATTGAGCTGGTCTCACCCTCAGAGACCTTCAGGCTAGTAAAGTTTTCCTTATTCTTATAGTTAAATGTTATGTATATAAATAATAATAATAGTGTATTTAGAGCGTGCTTACTTTACTCCAGGCACTGTGTTAATTAAGTACTTTATGTGGCTAGGATGTGGCTCCACATGATCAGGGGGTCTTTCCTCCTCGGGTCCCACGTCTGCCGAGAGGGATCTGCTCCCCACGCTGCAGTCCTGCAGAGACCAAGGCACCTGGAGGCTGCCCCGTGACCACAGGGTGTGCCATGGCACAGGAGAGACTACAGAATCATGTGAAGGCCCAACACTGCTTCCCCCGTACTAGTTCACCCCCTTAAACTGTGTTCTCAGCCCCGCTGGCAGGGGACAGGAAACAGAAGGGAGCAAACAGTATTTGGTGACGGTGTCTGTGTCAGCCTCATTGCTCCTGAGAGCAGCCCTACCGGGTAGCAGCCACACTCACCCTTATCGACCAGTAGAGAAAACAGAGGCACAGAGGACTAGGGTAGGCATCGCAGCTAGCATTCACACTGAGGTGATCTACTCCAGAGCCCGTGCACTCGACTGACTCAAGAATGTGGGCATCCTTTTATGGGCCTAATAGAAGGTTCACTTTTAATTTATTTAAGTAAAAAGTATTGATTTAAAGGACAGCAAGGGAGACTGTGGCCCAGGTGCTGTAGGAGTAAGGCAGACGCTGTTTTGAGATAACTACCAGCCTTCTGTGCTCGTGATCTTGGTCCCAGAAGCCCCTAGAGCTCCTTTTCCAGGCCCAAATCTGGAGGCCATTGTGAAAAGCAAATGCAGATATTTTCCTTTGTTCAGAGAATTCCGCCAAACTCAGCTTCACACACCTTTGATCACTGCCACCCTTCCTTGTTGCCCATTTCCCATCCTAGGCCTCACCTCTTACCTTGATCCTGCCGTTCCGTCCACCTGGCAGAGATTACCTGTTCTCTCTTGAACTGGATTTAGATTCCTCTGCAGGATGTTGCCTCTGAGTTTCTCCTCACCTCCGCTTCCCGTAGCTTTCGGATGAGATGACCCACTCCAGACCCAGAGTTTTGGGCAGGTACCGCCACCCAGCTAGAGCACCTTCTTCTGGGCTGATGTCAGCACCAGGGACACAGATTAGTGAGTGGAGTGTGGCTGGTGGCATATACAAGTCAGGTGGACCTTTTAAGCTACGTACACCTTATGCAGCCATGCGTGGTTGCCGTGCTAGGCCTAGTGCATCTGGCTCCCTCTGCCTGGGAACACGAATATCAGAATCTGAGGTGCCTTTCCCTCTGAGTTTTTCCCCGAAATTCTAACTCCATGCCACCTTTTTTGGTAATTGTTCCGGATTGAAAAGTACTACATATTGCTCTTGGGAATTTGCAGTGCCCTTTTGTGAATTAAAGGCTTGGAGACCTCCTATTATCAAAGAGATCTGTACAGTTCCATTTTTTTTAACCTATTTGACCACAGATATTCCTGTATAAGAAACATTAACTTCCCATGGAACCCCTTTGAGGCATGCTGATTTAGATGTTTTCTGGATCAGGTGATCCTCTTTCATGTGTTGTGTTTGTTTTAATTCTATCCCATTTTATATCTGCTCTTCTGGAATTTATTTCTTGTTTACATTTCAATATGTAATTTCTGGTTATTTAAGGTGGTTGCTTCTTTACACTTTGCTTCTTTCAGATTATGTCCTTTGGTGCCTTTTGGTACCTTTAGGTGAACCATGAAGAAACAGGCTGCTGATCCAGCCTTGAACTAGTAGCTTACATCTTCTGCTAGATATGAATAGGCCTTTTTATTGACTGGTTGCCCAGATGTGTTAAGCCATTGAAAGTTCTGAGGGCTAGCAGAAAGGCACGACTCTGAAGTCAGATAAAACTGAGTTCACGTTTCTGTTCCACCATTTCTCAAGCTGGGTCCCAATCATTTATTCAGTTACTCACTCATTTATTCACCTAGAAAATAAGAGTATCAAGAAAGGCTTCCCAGAAGAGACACCTTGAACTAAACCATAAATAATTAATAGATGTTTATAAAACTGTTCTCTTAGGCTTGCAGATGGGCTTTTCCTTAACTAGAAGCATTAAAGAGCATTAAGCATTGGTTGATACATTTGATAGTTAGAGAATGAGATAAAAGTCTATATTCCAGTGGTTTTGTTGTTTTGTTTTGTTTTTGCTCGTTTTAAAAGATTTTATTTATTTAGAGAGAGCATGAGTGGGGGTAGGAACAGAAGGAGAGAGAATCTGAAGCAGACTCCTGCTTGCTCTTGCTCGGAGCCTGAGGTGGGGCTCATTCTCTAGACCCCGGGATCATGACCTGAGCCAAAATCAAGAATTGGCTCAACCATCTGAGCTGCCCATGTGCCCCTGTTGTGTTTTGTTGTTTCATTGTTTTGTTTTCTTTTAAGTAAAGACTTTCTAAATTGTCTTGACTTAGCCAGCGTTTACTAAATATCCACCCTGTTCCGAACACTGTGCTGATCTTAGCTGTCACTTTCTGTTTAAGAGACTGTTTACACAGACTATATTTTAATAGTTTACACTAAAGCAGTACTTCATTTTATAGAAAAAGATGAACATGGGGATGCGCCCAGGTATTGTACACTTCCTATTTTTTGCTGCCTGCAAATAAAGAAAGTGTGTGTGTGTATGTGTGTGTCCTGGCAGCAGTTGGCATCACAGGCATAATATCCAAAAAAGATTCTTTCTCTGCAAGGCTGGCCTAGAAATATATCAACTGGTAGTGAATATTACAGCCACCATTGAAGCAAATTATTTGGATTGGTATTTTCAATGAGGATCAAGCTTTGCACGTGACAGTATCATAGCCAGTGAGGTTTATCTGAGGTGCGATTATTGCTAATTGAAGCATTTTCAGTGAGGATCAAATGTAGCACCAGATACAGAGCAAGCAGACAGAGTAGGGCGGTCCAGTCAAAGGGAGCAGCCCTTCTCTGCTTCCCTGCTCTCCCAACTTGGTTAAATGAAGACAGTGTCTTACAATGAAGCATTGCTGTGTCCTCCTGTTATGACATGTGGTGAGGCCTGAGTGCTTGCACTCATTTATTTTATATTTTTCAGTGTGTTAGGAAGGTGCTAAGTAAAAGTTTATTGTTGTCAAACATACAGTGTGTGATAAAGATGTTCGGTGAAGGCAAGGAAAATGGAATTTGATGTCACCTACAGTATGGTTTTGTTCTAGTTTAACCATAGCAAATTGCAGATGACATGCATGGAAATGAAATTAAAGGTCTGAAAGTTGATGGTGAACCAGTCAATCGATCGTTTCAAGCACAACAGAGAAATCCTTAGGGTCGAAATGTCTTTTTTTTTTCAGCAAAGGCCTAGCTGCCTGGGCCTTTTTTCCTTTTGCTTTCCCATTTATTTTGGGCTTAAAAGTCTTAGCTACTCCCCCTTTTCTTATAATTATCCTCAAATGGAATCAGATGCTGCACATAATGCAAGGGATAATAGTGCTTTCATTTTCATTCTTGATGTAGGAGATCTAACCTTTCATTTGCTTAAATTGAATTAGACAAAATATAATTGCATTATTTTACATTAAGGAATTCCCATATTCCTCACACCTACCCATTTTTCTCCATGAAACTTCCAGTAGAACTGTATTTTTTGCTTTAATTCAGTCTTGTCAGTTCCTGATGCCTGTAGCATAGTGGTATAATTTGAGCCCCCCTTTGTTATAGGTCTTCCTCCCCTACACCCAGAGCAGTCACTCCTGTGTATTTCCTGTGGTGATTACACCTTAGACTGCGCCTCCATTCTGTTTTCATGGTAATTATGCCTTAGACCTTGGACAACTGATTTCCATATTTTGACTGTAGATCTTACCTTCTCTAAAAGAACTTTGGTTTTCCTTCTACTTTGGACAGCCCTTAGTGTGAAGCAGTGGTACCATCATGCCTAGAAAGCTGTTTTCAGCGTGGTTGTTGGGTGCCCCTTCAGAGTGTCTGATTAATTCGAATTGAGATTTCATTTCTAACAAGTTCTGGGTGATGCAAACACCCAGTGGTTGGAAGACCAGACTTGGTAAGGGAAGGATGGTCATTCTGGACAGAGATACAGAATTCTAGTGTTGCAGAGAAGAAGCTGTCATTTTTCCTGCCAAATTCACTTCCTAATTCATTAGTTTTATTTTTATACCTACCCCCTGGCTTCTATGTTGTATTAAGAAGTCAAAAAACAAGTTAAATGAGAAATCGACTGCTGGTTGATTATATCGCCCTCTTGTGTTTCTGTGTCGTATTTCTTTATAATATTCTAAATACAAAAATACCAGTTCATTGTTGAAAAGCTTAGAACATACAGGGAAAAAAAACACTGAAATAAAAATCACAGTAGCCTTACAATCCACTGTGTATGTGTTGAGATAGAGCTATCTGTATCTTCTAACCTTTTACTTATTATAAATCTTTTTTTGTACGTGTGTTTATTTCCGTAACTTCTTAACCACATTGGTTTCATACTATAGTGCTATTTTATAACCTGATTTTTCATTTATTTATATATTTTGAAATTTTTTTCTGGTTTTGTAAAGCCCTGTAGCCTCAGACCTTTGCTTAGTTGGAAGCATACAGCCTCTTAAAGCATAGTTACTGTGGTTGAGATGAGGTTAGGAGCCTAGAGCCTCTCCCATGGTTAGTGACTGTCCCTCAGCAGGTCTGCAGAATCCCTCAGTGGTATCCACGACCCCGTTTCCAACAGCTCCATAGAATGTCCATCATTTATTCGCGCCAGGATTTATTTACCCAGTCTCCTACTTTCAACATCTCCATTATTGCCATGTTCTCACTGTTGAGAACAAGATTCGAGGGCATCATTTGAAATTTCTACATGTGCTGTGACAATGGATTATTTCAGTGTCAGCCTTCATTACTATGTGAATTCAGTTCATGTATTTATATTTCTCCTTCCTTCACTATAGTTTGAGTCAATCAGAAAATGGGAAGAAACTACCTGGAACCCAAGACCCTGGTAGTCCCATCTGTTCTTGCTCTGGTTAAAGAAGCTTACTTTTCTTGAGATATTTCAGACCTTTTCAAAAGGGTCTGTTTATATTGTGCCAGAAGTTTTATAGTAGACATTACAGACAATATAAAAAGATCTATATAAACTGACCCTTCTAACTCTTCTGCATCACTACAGAATTGTGTAGTTACTGTTTTTGTTACTTTGTTGGTGGTAGGGGGACAGTGCCATATCCTGCTTGTGAGATAGTGTGAGTATCTCTCTCTGGCTGCTCTCATTCAGTTGGTCTGGATTTTTTTCTAGTGCATTCAGTAGTATCTCTAACTCATTTTAAGCTACAGGAGTACTATAACCAGAAGGTATATTAGAGACCTTGTAGACCTCTTGTTTTATCAGTGGCAGAAACAAGAAGTGACTAGCCTATACCCACAGAGCCAGGTGGAGGCAGGTTCAAGTCTAGAACACCCTTCTTCCCCAGTTGTCAAACAAAGCCTGGTAGCTGCTGGATGGAAGGTACCCTTGGTCTGATCTATCACCCCCAGCCATACTCTCGAAGCAATCTTCTGCTCTTCTCCTAAATGTGTCCCTATGTCCCCACCTTCTAATCTGGAAGTACAGAGTGCTCCTGGAAGACCAAAATGGGTTCAGATTCTGTAACACTTCCGACCCTTGGAATAGCTTTCCCAGGCATGGAGAGGAATTCATTTGTTCAGCCATTTATTCAGTCAAAAACATTTTATTTAATGTGTCTGTGCTGGGACAGCTCAGCTGTTTAGCGCCACCTTTGGCCCAGGGCGTGATCCTGGAGACCCGTGATCGAGTCCCACATTAGGCTCCCTGCAAGGAACCTGCTTCTCCCTCTGCCTGTGTCTCTGCCTCTCTCTGTGTCTCTCGTGAATAAATAAATAAAAATAAAAATATATAGTGTGCCTGTGCTGTCCTAGGGGTTTGATGTAACATAGTGGTAGGCAAAACAGCCATAGCTCCTACCTTCAAGAGGCTTTGCTCTAGACACTAAAGAAACAATCAAGTGCCCGTAAAATGCACTGTTCTCTGAACGTGAGCCTATTCTGCCTAATTGAGACTAAAGGGAAATCAGGGAGGAGAGAGATGTGTAGAATGGGCTCAAGACCTCACTGAAGAGGAGGCATGGAGACTAGAGTAGGAGACTCTTTGTCCGTAGCCAAAGGAAGAGTGGTCCAGGCTAAGGGTAAAGCATGTGCATAGGGGGAGAGAGCTTAACTGATCAAGAACCAAAAGAAGGGTGGCATGATGGGCAGTGGGAATGGGTAGAGGGGCTTCAGACAGGTTGCCAGGGCCAGACTCCGCCTGGAGGTTGGATTTGAGTCTGGGTCCATAGGAAACCATTGATGGGTTCTGAGGAGTAGAATGATATGATCTGATAGTCACTTTAAAAGATCACTTGAATAGTAGGACTCAAAAAATGAGAATGGAGGGGATCCCTGGGTGGCGCAGCGGTTTAGCGCCTGCCTTTGGCCTAGGGTGTGATCCTGGAGTCCCGGGATCAAGTCCCACATCGGGCTCCCCGCTTGGAGCCTGCTTCTCCCTCCTCCTGTGTCTCTGCCTCTCTCTCTCTCTCTGTGTCTATCTCTATCATAAATAAATAAATCTTAAAAACAAAAAAGAAATGAGAATGGAGTCAGTAAAAATGTTAATTAAAAACCTAATCATCTGCATATTTGCTGTTTGACCTTGGGCAAGTTATTTAACCTCTCCGAGCCTGTTTCCTTGTTAATTGGGTGAGACCAAAAATCATCTTACTGAATTGTTGTGAGCAAAAACTTTAGGTAACATATGTTAAACACAGTACCATCTGTCACTTTAATAAATCTAATTCAGGCTGCTTTGCCTGGATTAGAGCATGGTATATAATAGGATGCATTACCTTACATTTCGTAGAGACTCTCTTGCAGAACGAACCAGGGAAACAACCATAAAACCTACCATTGGAGAGAATGTGGTGCAACATGAAGGACATTTGGGAGTCCTCCCGGCCTCCACCCCAGCCTCAAAAGATCTATTCTAGAATTTTAAACGCTATCATTGTATTTTTTCCCACTAATACCTCTGAACTTTTCAAGCGTGAGAAAGTAAACCTAGTTACATTTTTTAAGAGTCTGTTTTATGCAGGATTTCACATGCATAGCACCCAGTATCTGTACTGTAACACTTTTAAGCAGGTGCCCTTATTATCCCCACTATAAGCAAGGAGAGCGACTCTCTAAAAGGTTGAATGACTTGTCCAGGGACACACCTCATGAAGTATATGTCACCTGCTTGGCCATGTGAACACTGGGCACTCCAGTAACTGTGAAACGTCAGTTGTTACCGATGTGTGAGCAGTGAGTGAGGTGGGAACATGAACTCTCATCTGTGTTGGATTTGTAAGTGCCCTCAACCTGTGAGCAGTATTCTTTGTTTCCCCCTAATGCATATGCAACCAAATACAATAAGGCTTATTAGTTCAGTAGGTCAGTCAATGCTGATGAGAATTGTCCATTCATGTATGTAGTATATCATAGTCTTCAAAACATCGGTAAGAAGCATAGTCTTCTGCTAATTGGCAAGAAGATAGTGCTGTAGACAGTTCACTGACTTTGGAGGTAGCCCTGGTTTGTGGTTTGATCCCTCCACTTAACTATCTCAGTGTGTTTGAACACGTTACTTAATAACACATTGAGGGTTATCAGGAGCAGAGTGGGGTAGGGGCAGACAAACCCGTGGTCTGCTGCAAAGGGGGAACTTTGTTGGTATCCATTCTCCTTGATCCTAACACACCAGCCTGAGCTAGTGGAGGAAGGTGCCAGGACACCCATTTTAAAATCAGAAAGCCGAGTCAGTAAAGTTAATAGTTTGCCCAAAGTCACCCAGGCCGAGAGTGCTTAAGTGGCCACATGCTTCCTCTGGGCTTCTCAGCTCCCATTGAGAACTCTTCCCCTGTGTATCATCACACCCTGGAAATGGCCTGACCACAGGGTGCCCGTGAAGGAGTTAACACAGTAGACGGAATACCTAATTTATTCCAGGGAATCGTAGACTTAACTGCTGGGAGCTGGCTCATTATTTTAATTGGATTTTCCAATGTGTTGAGCAAGTCAGCACATTTGCATTAGCCTTACTTCTCAGCAAAACTTTCTGTCTGTAGAGAGGAAGGAGAGAAAACCAGTGGGCAATGGAGAAGGAATGTCAGAATTAATGCAGGATGACAAAGCAAGCAAATTCTGTCCTCGTTAATTGATACAGTGCCATGTGCACGTGGGCGTCGTGGGGCACCATTTGTAGAGAGCTGTGCTGCTCTCACCATGGGGAAGGGAAGGATGGGCTGCTGAGTCACTGCCCCCTCTACCTGTGCTTCTGGGGAGGTGGCTGGGGGCCTCACAGGCCCACAGGCAAGCCAGAAACAGCGTGGTGACCTGCAGCTGCTTTAAGACCTGGTCGGGGATCCCTGGGTGGCGCAGTGGTTTGGCACCTGCCTTTGGCCCAGGGCGCGATCCTGGAGACCCGGGATCGAGTCCCACGTCGGGCTCCCGGTGCATGGAGCCTGCTTCTCCCTCTGCCTGTGTCTCTGCCTCTCTCTCTCTCTCTGTGTGACTATCGTAAATAAATTAAAAAAAAAAAAAAAAAAGACCTGGTCGGTTAAGGGACAAAATAGATGAGATGCCTCCCCTTAATTAAGAAGCACACCTTTTAGGGACCCTGGGTGGCTCAGCGGTTGAGCATCTGCCTTTGGCTCAGGGCGTGATCCTGCAGTCCTGATTGGAGTTCCACATGGGGCACTCCCTCTGCCTGTGTCTCTGCCTCTCTCTCTCTCTGTATCTCTCATGAATAAATAAACAAAATCTTAAAAAAAAAAAAAAAAAAACATACCTTCTGGAGAGGAAAGACAGGTGGTATAAATCAGTAAAGAAATAGGATGATTTTGTTTTGTAGTAAAACTCTAAAGGGGTTAAAAAAAATCAGGGCAGATGCATAGAAGAAAGCTGTTCATGAAGTCCTCTCTAATGTCTGAGATGACGGGGCTGTTTGTATAATGTCTGGTGGTGTCTTAGCAGTTGTAAGGAACAAGTGGTTATTTTGATCAAAACCAGTATTAATTACAGTTTGTTTGCTTAAACAGGCCACTTCTGCATAATGAAAGGATAGACCTCAGCCTCCTGTCTTTATTCCAAATTTCTATTTGGGCTTGATGTATACCCTCACAGGGGATGTTTCCTCTTTGTGAGGAAGGAAACAGCAGCTTGTTTGGAAAACAGATATATTCACCACACTCAGACATCATTCCTGGAGGGCTGTTAATGCATTTGCTTAAGAAAATGGGAAAGAAGGTGCTTTTAGAAACCTGCCCTTTGGCCTCATGTTATCTTGACTCATGGGAAGAGCTGAGGTTAATTCAGCTTGATCATTAAAGGAAAGGAAATAGGTTGGAACTTGAGTAAATGGGGATGGATTAATCAATAGAATTTTAGTAAAATTAATGGGAAATAATGATATAATAGATTTGAGAGGCTTTTAAAAAAATCCACTGCAGATAATGAAGGTGATACAGGAAGTCTGTCCACTTGTTTTATTGCTGTGTTATGTCGGCCTCCTCTCGGTCACCCTGAAGACGCTTTTGCTACACATCAGTTTGCAAGCCTTGCTCAGGCCATGGGAAGGATTCCTGAAAGAACTGGAAAATAAAAAAGCAGGAGAATCACAGAATCCTACAACCATGAGGCCCTGTAGTCCATTGCTGTCACACGACAATTCCTTCAAATATCGGAGAAAATAGGTCTTCTCTTCATTGAGGGAAGGATATTTGGTTTGGTCCCTCAGTAAATATTTCTTAAAAGTTTCCTTTTCTTGAAATTAGTTTGTCTTCTCTTTGATTTCACTCCATATCTTCATAATAACTGGTAGTTATTATTCACTTTGTACTTAAAACAGTCTCCCTTGGGGGCACTCGGGTGCTCAGTGGGTTAAGCATCCAACTCCTGGTTTGGGCTCACATCGTGATCTCAGGCTCTTGAGATCGAATCCCACAGTGAGCTCCACACTCACCATGGGACGCGATGCTTGAGATTCTCTCTCTCTCTCTCTCTCTCTCTCTCTCTCTCTCCTTCTGCCCCTCCCCCGGCTCACGCTTTCTTGCTCTCTCTCAAATAAATCTTCAACAAAACCAGTCTCCTTTGCCAGTTTTTGCAACTTAACCTGCTTTTTCCTGGGAAATAAGGTGAACAAAGTTTAAGTTTCAATTTTTTTTTCCTGGGGCCTTGTCCTAGGCTCATCCCTGGGAAGATTCTAAATTCATAATACACGATATTTGGCCTTCTTGGTTTCTTATCAGCTCCCAAGAGTATGCGTGTGGATAACCACAGAGAAATTCTTCATTCTTGGGGTTTTCCAGCAGTGCAGCTACAGCCTACCACCCCCTGCCCCACGCCTGACCACAGCGGCGTCATTGAAAGCTTACAGCTTGTGTCTGTTGTGTGGTCAATACATGGCTTTTGAGGGACCTTTCCTTCCGAGCAACTCCCATATTCAGTACTAACCACAGAGTTTCATAATTCTTTCATTGTTGTTTTGCAACACAGCCTTCAGACCAACGTGGCAATAATATTAATGTATTTTTTTTCCCTGCTTCATTTCACAATCAATTTGAGGCATTGCTGAAAACCTTGATGTAGGACTAAGTTAAAAAATAGCCTATAATCACTAATGCCTCATTTTTTGTTTTAGAATTTTTCCCCTTTTTTGGACAAACAATACGGTACATGATACAAAAAATTTTTTTCATGCAGAAAGGTCCACAGTAAAAGGTCTTTCCCCTTCCCGACCTTACACATCCAGTCTCTATCTCTGCAGGGAACCAGTACCAGCAGCTTACTCTCTTGTCATTTCAGAGATAATTTAAACATAAACCAGTTTTCTTGGCTCTTTTTCTTTTTCTTTAAGTTTTATTTACTTAATAAGTTTAATCTCTGCACCCAGCATGGGGCTTGAACTCACAACTCTGAGATCCAGAGTCATATGTTCCACCCACTGAGTCAGCCAGGTGTCCATGTTCTTTTTTACACAAAACTTTGTATGCTATGAATGCTGTTTTACACTTAGCTTTTATCACATAACAATTGGGATCCCTGGGTGGCGCAGCGGTTTAGCGCCTGCCTTTGGCCCAGGGCGCGATCCTGGAGACCCGGGATCAAATCCCACATCGGGCTCCCAGTGCATGGAGCCTGTTTCTCCCTCTTCCTGTGTCTCTGCCTCTCTCTCTCTCTCTCTCTCTCGCTCTCTCTCTCTGTGACTACCATAAATAAATAAAAATTAAAAAAAAATTTATCACATAACAATTTATCTCGGAGATATTTCCAGAGTTGGATATAAAGAACTTTCTCATCTTTATGGCTATTGTTTAAAGCTTCCATAATTTATTTAACTAGTTCCCTGTTGATAAGCACTAAGCTTTGCCTCAGTATAAATGGTTAGGGATGGTAAATGTTTTGAAGAAAATAACAAGGATATCTACAAACCAAGAAAAGGTAGATGCTGCCTAGCTAGTGGGGGACACGGATGCCCCTGTGTCACCACCATCCACACACACCCCTAGTGGTGCCTGGGTGGCTCATTGGGGTAAGTGTCCGGCTCTTGATTTCAGCTCAGGGTTGTGAGATGGAGCCCCATCTTGGGCTCTGTGCACAGTGGGGAGTCTGCCTGAGATTCTCTCTCCCTCCCCCTGCTCTCTCTCTCTAAAATAACTAGGCCTTTAAAAAGAACTTTAAAAAATAAACAGTCCTACAGAGAAGAACCTTGTAGTCACGTGATGCTGTATTTCCTTCATTCTACAAATACTTCTTAAGCACTTACTCTGTGCTAAGCAGTGTTCTAAATTCTGGAAATATGACAGTGAACATACAGACCCTACTATCAGAGGACTTGCGTTCAAAAGGAGAATACACAATGAAACAAATATATGTGTAAATGGTGAGGGATGGTAAATGTTTTGAAGAAAATAACAAGGATATCTGCAAACCAAGGAACTGCCTAACTAGTGGAGGGCACGGATGCCCCTGTGTCACTTACCACCATCCACACAAACCCCTGGAACCCGCAGGATAGTGGGGTGCAGGAGGCTTGTATTTCAGGAATGAGCTTGCTGAGGATTCAGAGCAAAATACTATTGCAGCTATTCATCTGTGGCAGAGAGTGAGTGCTGTTAATCTTTATTTTTCCCATCTCACACCCAAGGCCATTATTTGTTTTATAACTTTATTTTTCTTTATTATTATCTGCAGACTGCCCCACCCCATCCCAGGGAGCCTTTTAAAGTAATTTTTTTAAGATTTTATTTTTAAGTAATCTCTCTACCCGATGTGGGGCTCAAACTCACAACCCTGAGATCAAGAGTGCCACACTCTACTGACTGAGCCAGCCAGGTGCCTCTTCTATTTTTTGACTAATCGCTTCTCCCGTGAGGTTTTAATAGTACAGATACACTCTACATCAAGTTTATGTACTCTGGCCCTTTGGAGAGCCACGGCCATTATTATATCTAACATATTTTTCACCCCACTTCCCAGGAATCAATGCCCTTGACCTCACAGCACGCAGACTCTGAATCTGTGGCTCTCTCGCCGTTGGCACCTGCCACCCAGGCAGATTCCTCTAGAATTGCATAGATGGAATTGTCTTGGTTATTCAGAATCTCTTTGTCTTTGAAAGAAGAGTGAGTTAGTTTTTGATACAAGCCCCCTAGTGGTGTGTGCCCTGGACAACTTCTCTTGTGTTCATTGGTGGCCGAGGAGGGCAGAGGTAGAATGGCCAGCTTCAGGAAGCCCAGCATGAGAACAGTAGGCAGGAGTTGGTCGAAGGTGTCCCTGTCCTCTCCACATTGCCTTATTCTTATCTTACCTCTTATTTAACATCGTTTGGACTTTAAAAATAAACGTGTATTTAGCACTTCCCAGGTGTCTGGGAACAAGCTAGCGCTTGTCAGGTATATTAACTAACCCCTTCACAGCAGCCATCTGCAGTAGGTTATAGCATCCTCGAGTTACAGATGTGGTACAGTGGGTCCTGCACAAAGCCTGCAAGTGTCAGCCTTGATCCTTCCACCTCTGTACAGCACATGTAGTACCAAGAGTTGGTTGCGTGCTCTGACCTCCTCTGTCACTGTGATGTGAGTCCTCTCAAGACAGGTGTGGTGTTTTATTCACCTTTGCCCAGCTGGCTGCTAGCATGGTAGGTGTCACAAAACAGGTACTCCATAAATGATCGATGAAAGGATGGCTGGCTGGCTGGTGGCCGGACTAATGAGTACATTCCTACACAAGGGTAAAATTATTTCCCGAATGAGGCGCCGTGCCCACTGACCTCATCAGCTATAACCTGGTTCTACAGGTCCCCCCCTGCGATCTTGATCCTACAGAACTGAACCTGGTTTCCCCAAAGTGTCTGGAGTCTCCTTCACTCTTTAGGACTATGTCATAAAGTGTTTTAGGTCCTTGTTTTGCTCACTTTTTCCTTACTTGACCATCCCTCCCTTGGTTTCCGTGCCACTCTTCTCTCTAGCTGAATGCCAGATTCATCACCCTCTCCTCTGCAGATCCCTTTTTGTACTATCTTAAAACCAAGGACACGCAGGCCACTGCCTTGCAACACTGAAAAACCTGCACCCTTGCTCTACATTGTGCTTCCTGAATATCTTGTCTTTTTAATTGATCTAGGCACAGCAAGTAGGACAGTCGAGGTCCCTGCCCTTGTTGAGGTTCTGTTCTGGTGGGGGACAGAGAGTATACATATAAGCCGGGTAATTTCAAATAGTGACAGATGCCGTAGAAGCATATGAATAAGCCAGTAGTGTGGCTCCCTCCTTCCTCTGAGGCAGTTGAAGAAATGTCAAATTAAGGTCAGCCACATTAGTTGGGGAGCAGTGACAGGTCTACAGATGACAGGTGCACGCATGCTGCTGCGTGGTCATTCAGAGTACAGGCATCTCTGCCCGCATGCTGGACACGATGCTGGTCTTACTGCCCACCTCAGGGCAGCCCTCAGGGCCACGGAGATGGTGCACGAGAGCCCCTTACACAGAGCCTGCCATGTGTAAGACGCTCAGTCAACAGTAACGGATTTTATTATTCTATATGAATTTCTCTCTAACCATCTCCCCTCTTTGCTTTGTTTTCCAGCTCCAGGGTCTGAGCCACAATGTGATCTTCACCTTGGACTCCTTGTTAAAAGGAGACCTGAAGGGAGTCAAAGGAGTAAGTGTTCAGGAATTTGATTTTCACATTAATTGGAAAGGATTGATTTTTTTTTCTTTTAAGATCATAGTGGTACTTGTATTTGAAAGGTACTCGGAACATTTTTAGCATTAAAAAAGTACTTGGAAAACAATCATTGTGAAAGAGGCGCCACTTCACATAGTGTTATTGACGGAGAAATAAGATGAGGCACTTTCCAGAATCTTGGGGAGAGCCTCCGTGGGTGCAAGCAGTCTGCGCTGAGTCTTGGCCACGCTACCAGCAATCCCGGGGCCCAGTCCCTTGGAGCCGCTGGGTCCTGCTTCACGGGCATCGCCCAGAAGCTCACCCTTCCTGCCTACACAGGCTTCTCATGGGTGATCCTGCTGTGCCGTGCATGAGAGTGTCTGTGCCAAGCTTCCCATGTCCTATAAAGGAAAGCGCTTCTGCTGAGATATTATTTCAGGATTATTTATTTGCCTTTGAGCAAAAATAAATTCGATCTCAGTTTCATTTTCTCTTTCCTAAGGATCTCAAGAAGCCATTTGACAAAGCTTGGAAAGATTATGAGACAAAGTTGTAAGTAGTTTTCTGTTTGTTTTTTATAGTGTTCACTTTCTTAAGACAAAGTTAACTGGAAGAGCCCTCCCTTCTGAACGACTTGTGTAGTACATCCGTGGAAGGGCTGAGGGTTTGGGTGTGCCGACCTAATTACAAGTGGCTCATCTCCTGTCTCATTGTCTGGAGTGAGGTGTGCTGTCACTGCCGAGGGTTTCAGCACTCATGGCTGCTGGTACGAGCTATCAGGCTGTGATCTGACTGTTGCAACTTTTCTTTAATTATAGTTAGCACATAACTCTAGACTATTGACATTCCCACATAGCACTTAGGAAATAATAATAGCTAGTGTTGATGACATCCTTCTACCTGCCAGGGCCTGCACGCAGTGTTCTACATGCGTGACCTCCTCACGGTGACCTCACTGTCTGTGTCTGGTTTGAGGAACTGAAGCCCAGAGAGGCTGAGGGGATTGCACAGGGTCGTAGGGCTAGGTGGTGTCATGCTGGCCTTCACCAGAGCTGGAGCAGTGCCTGGTGGGATTTTTGTGGGGATTGTGGAGATGATGCACGTGAGATGCATGATATGGGCCTGGCTAGTCTTCATACTGTACGAATCATGCTACCTTCCTGTGTTGTTGTTTTTTTTAAAGACTGTGTTTATTTATTAGCACAAGTGGAAGGTAGGGGCAGAGGGAGAGGGAAAAGCAGACTCCCCACTGAGCAGGGACCACCCCTGCAGTGTCCTCCCCCTATGCAAGGCTTGATCCCAGGACCTCAAGATCATAACCTGAGCCTAACCCAGCTGCTTCACTGACTGAGCCACCCAGGCACCCCTCCCTTCCTTCATTATTATTGCTTGGAGACATCTGTATCACCATGAGGTAGGGTGGGAGGAGAAATATATTTTAAAGCATTTAATGAAAAGCTTGGCTGTGAACTCAGATAGCTATAAACATAAGAGAATAAAAGTCATTTCCATCGACAGCAATAACAGCAGAAGGAAAACACAAAAGAAAAACAGATTCAAGATTAAATTTGGTTTTTGGCAAACTACTTCTGTAAATGCTTATGTGAGAAGTGCATTGCTGCAGACTTGTTGCCTTAGGAATACTTTTATACACTGATCAGTTATAAATGCAGCTGAGAAGAAAAAAGGTTCTTTTTTTTTTTTTTTTTTAGGAAAAAAGCTCTTAAAAATGGCCAGTGATGTAAATGAATACCGTGAGCCAGCCTGTCTTCTGTATGAAAGAGGATCATGAATGCTCATGCTTGTGATCTTAGTACTGCCCTGTCCAGAGGCAGCTGTGTGTGCTGGGCTTGGGTTGGAACTGAGTACATACTAAAGGGGCTGGAGTCCACAAAAGGGAGAGAGAACCCTTTGCTCTAGACTTGTGGAATAGATCTCTTTTGTAGGACATGGAAAGGACAGAACAAGATATAATATGTGCTTTGTCCACTAAAGTACTACCCATATTGGATGATATAACTGTATTTTTATGCAAATCTTTGTGTTGGGGTAAGACTTTAAAGTACCTGGTGGTCGGTATTATGAATATCATGGAATATAAGCCATTCTCGGACGATCCAGATGCCCTTCCCTCAACTGTATTTGAACTTGTCCGGCCGTTCACTATTCTGAATTGTCCTCCAGCATCTGATCTTGGTGAGTGCAGTGACCACATCGTTTGGTGCTAATCTCCCACAGCCTAGCAGAACCTTGGACACACCACTAGTGCATAGGGAACAGTTACTGAAAGGATGAAAGAGTTATTTGCATCTGGAAATGTATACCAGGAATCATGTTGTTAAGTGGGTCCTGATACTCGTATTTCACCAGAAAGATTTTTCTTTTTCTTTTTTAATAAATCCCTGGCATCAAATTATTTTCCTAAGATAGGCTTCTTCCTCACTAGCTGTAATGGTACAGGAAGTTTAAAAAAAAAAAAACCACAAATATTTGATTACTTGATGTGATGGGACTCATTTGATTATGAATTACAGAAAACAAACAACATAGAAAAAAAAAAGTTAATTTGTTAGCTGCAAGAACCAAGGGGGATGTTCTGTGGTCTTCGGTTAGAACCCAGGAGGCAGTGAGCCCTAATGGTTTCGTGGAGAATCAGAGACTGTGGGAGAATCTGGGTGGTGCCACTTACCCAGTTTTGTGACTTTGAGCCGAGATACTTCAATGGTCCTCACTTACAGCTTGTATTGTTGTAAAACAATAGAAAAATCACCTACGTCTCAAGGCTTCTGAGGACAAGATAACATAGTATGTTGAAGCACTGCTATTGCTGTCGGGTATACAGTTGGCACTCAATCAGTAGTTTCTAGCAAGTCTTTTAATGATCAAATAATATTTAGTCAAAAACAATAACCAGAGAGGAAAAACTAAAACAAGATGAAATCAGAGAGGGAAACAAACCGTAAGAGACTCTTAACTCTAGGAAACAAACTGAGAGTCACTGGAGGGGAGAGGGTGGGAGGGATGGGGTAACTGGAGGATGGGCATGAAGGGCAGAGCACGTGATGTGGTGAGCACTAGGTGTTATATAAGACTGATGAATCACTGTTCTCTACCACTGAAACCAATAATATATGCTAATTAATTGAATTTAAGTTAAAAAAAAAAACTAAGCCCATACATAAAACATTAAACAGTACTTGTGTCTGTTAAGACTTACTCTATATAAAATAGAAAAGCCCCAATAATTGGCTTTGACAAGAGTTTCTCAGAGGATGTAAAGCATCTAGGGCACAGCAGGTGCCCGTCACAGCACTCGTCACATGCTGTTCAGATGTCTGTCCTGTCCCCCAGAATCTGAGCTCAGGGAATTTGTGCTGCCTCGATAATTCAGGTTTCTTTTCCTAATGAGCAACAGGAGAGGGAATCTTATGCAGGCAGTAGGCCTGCTTCTCAGGAAAGACACAGCAGTCCTCAGCCCACCCCTCCCGTCCTTCTCCACCTCTCTTGTCCCCACTGCTACCTCTCCCCAGTTGGTTTGTCCCAATGGTCTTCCGTGTTCTCTTGCCATTCCTTCCTGGTTCACCCGATGTGCTGTTACAGCAGGTGAGGGGTGAACTCTCGTGCACAGTCACCCCCATCCCTTCCCACCCCTACCCTGTTCAGCCAGTGTGGTTAATACAACAATCTATGGATAAATCAGTTGTCAGTGTTTCAACGTCCGTGAGTGCAAATCTCCAGTGTCAGTCCAGTGGTGTGTCATATAATGGGATTTCCATTCTTACAGCACCATTTTGTGCTTTTCTTAAATAAGTATTTCATTTGCCTACTTCTGTTTGAGTGTTTTGTAAACTTTTGTTATCTCTTCGGATGTCCAAAACCTATTAATAATGTTTCTGTTTAGAAAATACACTGTAGGGGATCCCTGGGTGGCTCAGCGGTTTAGCATCTGCCTTTGGCCCGGGGTGTGATCCTGGAGTCTTGGGGTTGAGTCCCACATCACGCTTCCTGCATGGAGCCTGCTTCTCCCTCTGCCTGTGTCTCTGCCTCTTTCTCTCTGTGGGTCTCTCATGAATAAATAAATATAAATAAACAAAATCTTCAAAAGAAAACACACTGTATACATTGTAACAATGATTATATATGTATTTGCCTTAGGTTCTCTGTCAGTTCCTTCCTTTCTGTCCTGGAGAATCCTTCCAGAGCTCTTTAGAGCAGCCGTTGTCCTGGGCTGCCCCTTCGTGGTAGCTCTCCTGGTTCCTCTTTCCTGGCATAGTCCCATATTTGGCTGGCACACTACTGCCAGTCGTTTCCAGGGAACAGCTCTAAAGGAGGGAAGTTTTTCAGATTTTGGCATGTCCAGAAATATCTTCATTCTGCCATCACACAGAACGAGAGTTTGGCTGAATGTAAAATCCTAATTTTATAACCATATTCACTTGAGATATTGAAGGCATTGCTACACGGTTTTCCTCTTACCAGTGTTCCTAATGAAAAAATCTGATGCGTCTTTGATTCCCATTTCTTTGTATGTGGCATGGATTTGGGGAAGTGGGGTTTGTTTATCTTCAAGTAGAAAATACTTGTCTTTTGGGGCACCTGAGTGGCTCAGTCAGTTAAGCATCTGACTTTTGATTGTGGCTCAGGTCATGATCTCAGGTCCTGGGATCAAGCCCCACGTCAGGCTCCATGCTCAGCGGGGAGTCTGCTTAAGGCTTCTCCCTCTCCCTCTGCCCTTTCCCCTGCTCGGGTTCTCTCTCTCTCTCTCAGATAAATACATCTTTGAAAAGAAAAATCTTAGACTTTTTTTTTTTTTTTTTCAAACGTTCTGCAGAGTCTCTTCATGTGCCATGGTGTATGCATTGACCTCTTTGCAATTTTTTAGTTCTTAAGTTCTGGAAATGTTTCTTCTTATTCCTCCCATGTGTCCATGTGTTGCTGTTGTTGTTTTCTGTTTATTCTCCTAAAATGCCTCACCGTATCGTGTTGGAGTCACTAGGTGATTCTTATCATTTCCCTCTTTTTCCTGTCCTATTTGTCTGTTACGTTTTAGATTATTTTCAGCCTTTTATTCCCACTGTTTGTCAACTTTTTTTATTTTAGCTGCCGTATTTTAGATTTCCAAAGCCGTTTTTCTCAAGTCATTGGGAGTTTTTGGTGGTCTCTTTATATTTTCTTGTTGTTTCATAGGTATAGTATTTAGCTCCCTGAAGATTTGATTATATTTTATAAAACATTTTCTCTCCTACTGCATCTGTTTCCCCCACTCCCATCCCCAACTTGTTATTTTGATCTCTTGCTTTCATTTTGGAGCCCTTCCTCAATTATCTTACCATCCTTCACTGCCCATTCATATTTCAGAGCAAAGCACCAAAAATTGATGGAAAGCTCATCTGTGTTAGCAGCGCTTGTCAAGAATGCAAGGTTTTAGGTTTTAGGATGTAAAGACAGTGCCTTTCTTTTCTTTTCTTTTTTTTTTTTTTTTTTTGCCCCAAGCAGACTCCCCAGTGAGTGTGGATTCCCAACATGAGGCTCAATCCCACAACCCTGAGTTCATGACCTAAGCCAAAATCAAGAGTCAGATGCCACCTAGGTACTCCAAGACAGCTTTTTTATCAGGAGTATTGTAAATGTCAGTATCCAGAGGTGTGTCCTCTGGCACGATTCAGCTCCCTCAGTCCATGTCTAGTGATCATGTATGATGGTATTCTGGAAGCAACAAGGGCCATGGAGTCAGGGAGCCCTGTTGTTTGTACACACTTTCTCTTTTTCTCTCTGTACACCTGCTCTTCCAAATATTTGATGAATTCTCTCATCCTTTTTTGTCTTCAGTTCTTGTCTTTGTGAGATTATATTTTTTTATAAGTTTAATGTCATCTTAGTGCAATTATGGAAGGAAGAAGAAATGAAGACATGTGGTCAAGTTATGACTCTAACCCAGAAGTTTATTCTTATGGCGTAATGCCTGCTTCTTATATTTCTTTTCAAATGTCTTTAGCTTCCTGCTTCTCTTCCCACCCACACCAGTAGAGAGAGCTGAGGCTTGTTCTCTATCTGCTTTCACGCCTGCTTGGTGGCCAACATGGCGTGGTAAGATACGGCATTATGGCGTCAGAGGAATCCCAACCAGACCTGTAGTAGATTTTCCAGTGGGTTGATTTTCTACCATTGTTTGTATATAGACAAGGATATTGGCTTTCCTTGGGGTCTGATTTCCCACCACCACAATTTAAGAGAAGATTTGAAGGCTAAATCAGTTTGTCTTTGCATTCACAACTAAAATCTACATTGACAATCTACAATGTCTTTCTGACATTGGAAGTCTGTTTTCAAGTTAGATGGATTTTCGGAAAGAGGGTTGTAATTGTGGTGTTACTGTACCATCTCTCATAGCCAAGCATTAGCCTCAGGCAGTGTTGGTTTAATATGGGCCCTCCTTCTTACTCATGTGCTTCCCTCTTGGCCCTTCCCCACTGAAGAACATTTGTATAGGATTCCAAGTTATAGACCAGGATTTCTCCCATCCTTATTTCATAGAATCCAATTCCAGGTGGTTGAATGATTAAAACGTGTTATGGGGATATGGCAATGGCCCAGGCTTAGAGGAATATTGAAAATTACCTTTGACTACTTTTTGTATGCGTTCTTTATGCCCTTTGATTGTCTTGAAATAATTCTCAGACTCGTAATTTGTTGGTAATCAAGATATGCTTCAAGTCTTTTTCATCATAAAGTACTTTACCCAAGAAAAAGTCAACTGTCAAAATTTTATCATGCCAACCAAAATATGAGGGAATTTATAAGAATTGATCCATGTGGGGGTGCCTGGGTGGCACAGTCAGGTAAGCATCTAATTCTTGGTTTCTGCTCAGCTCATGACCTCAGGGTTGTGGGATCAAGCCCCGCATCAGGCTACACATTCAGTAGGAAGTCTGCTGGAGATTCTCTCTCTCCATCTGCCCTCCCTCTGTGCACACGCTCTCTCTCTCTCTTCCCTCTAAAATAAGTCCATCCATGTGTAAGATCAAAGTTAAAATTTAAGAGGTTTCCTAGGCGAAAATCTATAGTGTGTGTGTTTTCTTTGATTCTTTCGATCAGTGTTCCCAATGAAAGAATTCCTGCCTCTTATCTCTAGTAATGAAGAAACGATAAGTGCCTCTTGTTAAAGGAAAGACATAAATTTTTTTTAATGATGGCATCTGCTTTAATTACAGTACAAAAATTGAGAAGGAGAAAAGAGAGCATGCAAAGCAGCACGGGATGATCCGCACAGAAATCACAGGAGCCGAGATCGCAGAGGAGATGGAGAAGGAACGGCGCCTCTTTCAGCTCCAAATGTGCGAAGTAAGAACAGCCTTTGCAAACATTTGCCTGGAGTTTCATTAACTGTGATCTTTCCTGCTAATCAGGAGTTTTTATACTTAAATGCAGGCTGTTTGATTATTAGAGGAGGGGACTGTTTCTTAAGGGTTCTCATCTCCATTTTTCTCCAAGCCTTTTGGGATCCGCCATTTCACTGTTGTCTCATATTTTGAGCCTTGGTCCTGTGGGGCTCTTTATGCCAAAACAGGATTCTTTGGTGAGAACTTTAATGTTGCTTGTGAGTGAGTGTGGAAAAAAAAAAAACATTTGGTGAGGAGTAACACTGGTGAATATGAAGTCTTACTGGTCCAGGTTTAGAGCATGTTTTTTGTTTTATTAACCATGTGTCCAGTTTGAATGAAAACTTAAGTATAGTTGTCATTAAGAAAATCTGAGTTCATGAAAGAAATGTAATGAAAGCATGCACCCTTAGAGCAGTGGTTCTCAAATTGGGTTCCCAGGGAACACTGGCACTCCTTGACCTACAGTCCTGCATATTCTGATACTAACGTTGTATCATAGAGTTCCTTTCACAGTTTTTCAAAAATAGTAAAAATGGATGGAGTTATCTCAATTTTAACAGATTTTTTTAAAGTATTTTTTCCCTTCAAACTTTTAGCTTCTTTCATTCACAAACACTTCTTCATAGTAAAATGAGTGAAAAAGAAGCAAACAGTATCAACAGATATCTTGGCCACTAGTAAAAATCAGACCTAGTAGTATTAGTTAACTGCATAAATCAATAATGAGTTATTTTCATTTTTATTCTTTCATTCTTGAGTACCAAAAATTTGAAGTTTCACTATCTTACGGCATACGCCTCAAGAGAATGCTATTTTACTTGTTTTCTATAAAGGACAATCAACTATTTCAGGTTTTGACCATGTGAACTCTTGAGTTTGAGATCCACTGCATCCGGGGGAAATAATCAGTTATTCTAGAATGTTTTGCTATGTTTGATTTCTGCTTGTCATGTAAACTAACCTTGAGCATTTATAAAATGCTAACATTCTAATAATTTGTTTGTACACTTGTGACTTTGCCAAATCAGCATTTCCCAAATTAAATTCACACTGTTTGAAGGTAACCAAGGTTGAGTAACTTGTGTAGATTCTTGATTGGTATTCTGCTACCCAAACCCATGACTGAAATACTTTGTAACAATACATACAATTTTGTTTTATTTCCACAGTATCTCATTAAAGTTAATGAAATCAAGACTAAAAAGGGTGTGGATCTGCTACAGAATCTTATAAAGTATTATCATGCACAGTGCAAGTAAGTAGAATATCGTGATCATAATTATTAGCCCAAATAAGACCCCCTTCACTTCTTTGCTGTTCCTAATTGTTTCTTTCTCTCTGGTTTTTATTTGGTCACTATATATAGTGATATTATAACCTCCCAAAGCCACATGATAAGAAATAGCATGTATTATCTTCCATCTTCTTTGCTTTCTGTAAATCAGGAACTCAGATTAGTACAACTCTCTGGCTGCTCAAAAGTGCTGTCTTATTTACGAATCCTAACAATGGCCTTGACAATCTGCAAAGCTCGTTACAGACAGATGCATCCCTATCATTATTACCCCCACTCCCTCCTCCCTTACCTGACATCTCACTTATTATTGGGTCACGTATATCTACTTTGAATTTTTTTTTTCTTTTTCATCTAATTGGATGAAATTAAATACTTTGGGCATTAAGAATACTTTGCCTTTGTACTTAGATCCCTACATAATTGGTGGTACCTCCGCTGTTTATACCAGCACCATTTTTACTAACATTGCATTTTTATTATGTTTGAGATTCTGTGGCATTACTCTTGTTTATTTACTTCTCACTTACTTACTAGATTAGCTTTCATAGGCTTTCTGGTAGAGATTTTATGTGAAAATGTGCCCATTATTAAAATTTTTAATGTTCTATATAAGAATATCTTTGTGTTCAACTGAGACATTTCAGGAGGTCAGTGTTAATATTGTGGGATGCATACAAGGCATGAGTCAGAAAGATGAGTTCAGACCGTGGCTCTGTACCCAGGTGACCATGTGACCCTCGTCAGGTTCCTGTCTAAACCTCAGTACCCTCATCTGTCAAGTGGGGTTAAGGTTGGTAGTTGTGAAATGAAATGAGATAATGCATATGGAGTCTTGCCTGGTACCTGCTATATTGCCTGTGTTTGCTGCTCTGAGGATTCCAAGTGTCACTGAAATCATTCATTCATTCATGTATTGTACAGAATTGTTTCTCTTCAGGAGAAGCTTTTAATGATCAGAATCTTATTTATATAAATTTGATTTGTTAACTTTTTCCTGCTTTTCAAAGTAAATTCCACCTTGTATAAATGTGTTCCACATATAAAAATAATACATTGAGGTGGACACAGTTGCACATTTATAAGATAAATTTTGCTTGTGGAAGCATCATACTTCCAGGTTAGACCTGGTCTAACCTTTGGCTTCATAGCTTAGTGGGGCACATAGGAGACTTTGAAATGTGTCATGGTGGTCCCTAATTTTAGTTTCGGGTGGAATTATTTTTCATCAATTCAGTTTTCCTAGAAACAACATTGCTTTAAAACCTCTACAGAAAAAAAGTGAGCCGCTCTGTCTTTTTTACAACACTTTGGCAGCAAATATGATTTTACCTGATTTTAGAAATCTCTCTTTCTCTCTCTCTCTCTTTTTTTTAAGTAAGCCCTGTGCCCAATGTGGGGCTCAAACTCACACTCCCAGGACCGAGAGTCTCATGCTCTACCAACTGAGCCAGCCAGATTCCCCTAGAAATTTCTTTTGACATCATGTTTCCTTACCTGTAGAAGGGTTTAACCTCCACAAACATGAATTTTCCAAAATGTAAGATGTTTTGTAAACCATACAGCTCTTAACCTACGTTCATAAAGGTGAAAAGAAGAGCAACTCTGACCCGGATAGCTAATGTATCCTCCCTTTGTTCTTTCATTCCTGGCTTTATTCACTTTCCAGAAATATATATCGGTCTCCTGATAAAGGCCAGGTACTTTGTAGGCACCCTTGAGAGCTAATTCTTGTATAGGAAGTAAGTTGGGTCATCAGTCATCACAATGGGCCTAGGAGATAACTGGTAATATGGGCATCAGGAGGAGAGATTTTCATACTCCTTGAAGGGGGTGGCAGCAGTAGAGATTAGACTTAGGAGATGGCTAGCATCTGGCCATTGGAATCTGTGTCTCCCCCGGGAGCAGAGGGATCAGCAGATGAAAACCTCCTTGTGGGGAGTGGTATTCACAGACATGGGTCATAATGGGGTTCATCCCTAGCTGCTCCATGGTTGAACCTCAGGAATGCCTGCACAGCAAGAAGCTCGGTGTTCTTTCAGGGAGACTCTTTTCTTTCCTATTTCAGGCAATCCCTCAAAACCCTTAATAGATAATGGACTTGTAAAGCATTTCTACCTAATTCAAAAAGAGAAAGAGATTTCATATCCCAAGTACTTACTCCCCAAATGCTTTTCAGTTCAAAGTCAGGGAGCGCCTAAGAGTAAGTTCACTCCAGTAATACCATGGACAGTCCCAGCACCTCAGTGGGGATGCAGTTGCCTCAATGGAACAATAAAGGGAGCAGAAAAGAAGAGCTTTTGACTTTCCGTTACCCTTTCCAGCTCACCCACACCAGCTGCTCGTCACTTTCAGACTTGAACATTGTGGGAAACATGTTGCCTTCAGAACAAACATTATCCTACTGCTCACCCATTCCTTTTACCACCTAGCAAATATCATTATGATCTGCAGGATCACAAAGCATGTACAAACACCACTATATTGTCCTTGATTTAAAAACAATAATAGCTAACATTTATCAAGAACAATCAGGATATTGTAGCTCTGAAAGGATGAATAACTTGCCCTAAGACACATTCACTCATTTAGTAAATACTTAATAAACATGTCAAAATGGACAAAGCAAAAGAAACCAAAGGGAAAAAATAGATAAATTGAACTTCAAAATCAAAAACGGTATTGTGCATGAAAGAACATTATTAAGAAAGCAAAAAGACAACCCACAGAATGGGAGGGGAATATTTGCAAATCATTTATCTGATAAAGGTCTAATATCCAGCATATAAAAAGGACTCCTACAACTCAACAACAAAAAGATAACCCAGTTTAAAAATGGGCAAAGAATTTAAGTAGCTATTTCTCTGGAAAAGATACACAATGGCCAAAAGCACAAGAAAAAAACTTCAGCATCATTATCATCGGGGAAAATACAAATCAAAACCACAGTGAGATATCACTTCACCCCCACTAGGATGGCGAGCAACAACAACTTAAAAATTTAAAAATCAATAGCAACAACTAAAGGGAAACTAGGTCTTGGCGAGATGTACAGAAATTGGAACCCACAGTTCATTGCTGAGAGAAATGGAAGTTGGCGCAACTACTTCAGAAGAGCTTTTGGCAATTACTCAAAAAGTTAATCCTAGAATTACGTGGCCTTGCAATCTTACTTCTAGGTATATACGCAAGAGGATTTAAAACAAGTATTTAAACAAAAATGTGTTCAGACATATTCATAGCATCATTATTCACAATAGCCAAAGTGTAGAAACACCCAAATATCCATCAATTGGTGAACGGACAAACAAAATATGGTATAGCAGTGCAGTGGAGTATTACGGGGCGTGTAAGAGAATGAAGTATTTAGACAATAGACATGACTGCTGATTGGCTCATGGGCTGGACCCTGGTGCTCAGAGGCTCCTCACCCCCACCCCTGTCCTTGCAACGTGGATTCTGCTTGCCTTTCTCACTCCCAGAGGCTGCTCCAGGAATGCAGCCTTAAGATGGTGATGTGTTGAAAACACCTGCATGATGTATACATGACTAAGCACAGTTAAGGCCTCTATAAACTTTAGGGATTGGGAGGACAGTTGTGGGGATCCAGTCTTATAGCTGCCACCCAAGATGACATTCAAACGTCCAAGCTCCCTGTGCTGTTAAGGAAACTGCCACCTGCCAACCCGGAGTGACCTGTTGCTTCTTTAGGTCTCTTGCTCCCAGGAGGGTCACAAACTGACATACATGCTACGACATGGATGAACATCTAAAACATTATTCTAAGTGAAAGAAGCCTGATGTGGAAAGCCACATACTATATGATTCCATCTAAGTGAAATGTCCAAAAAGACAAATCCACTGAGATAGAAAGCAGATTATTGTTTCCTGGGGGAAGAGAGGAAGTGGGAACGATTGCTAACAGGCGATGGACGTGTTCTGGAGTTAGTGGTGATGGTTGCACCAGGTTGTGAATATACTAAAAACCACTTAATTGTACATTTTGAAATGGTGAATTTTACATTACATGAATTTTATCTCGATTTTTTTTTTTAATGCACAAAACAGCCACAAAACAAAAACAAAGATCATGCCCTCATAGAACTTATATGTAGAAGGTGACAGAACCAAGTCATTCACCCAGGTCTCTATAACTATGCTCTTACTATGTCAGAAATCTAAATTTGATAAGCCT
This sequence comes from Canis aureus, assembly GCF_053574225.1. Taxonomy (NCBI): domain Eukaryota; kingdom Metazoa; phylum Chordata; class Mammalia; order Carnivora; family Canidae; genus Canis; species Canis aureus. The sequence continues at coordinate 30,288,163 of NC_135624.1, read as the reverse complement.
GGATTTGAGCCTAGACATCGCTACTTCTTAGAATCTCCATAAGTGAGCACAACACATCACTCTCAGCTAGCTCTTCGACCTGAACTGTTGAGATGTATCCGTGGTTCATTAGTACTTCTACTGATTAACCCCTGTACCTTTAAGTTTCTTAAGCACCACACACTGGTGTGTGGGATGTGTCTAGGAGGAAATGTCACCTGGCTAGCTGGAAATCAGTATCTAAAGTTTGGAAGTAAGCTTTCAGGAGGGGTTGGTGGTTGATGCATTAAAGAATCACTTTAGGGATGCCTGGGTGGCTCAGCGGTTGAGCATCTGCCTTTGGCTCAGGGCTTGATCCCTGAGTCCCGGGATCGAGTCCCACATCGGGTTCCCCGCATGGGGCCTGCTTCTCCCTCTGCCTGTGTCTCTGCCTCTCTCTCTCTGTCTCTCATGAATAAATAAATAAAATCTTTTTTAAAAAATCACTTTATTTTTTTATTTGTTTTATAATTTTATTTGTTGTAAAGAACCAAACTCTCTATGATATTATAGGGTATCCTGACCTCTTTTGAAAATAATCTTATGTTCCCTGAGCATTTCAGCCTTTGGCCAAATAGCACCTCTTTCTAAGCCAAGCAGTATATGTGATTGGGGTAGCAGGGAGATATTTCTGTCTTTCTTTGAAATTAAATTAAAAGCAGAAAGAATATAGCATCTCCCTTTCCTGTCATTATTTGGGTAGAATAAGAAGTGATGTATATAGCAACGTTCTTAGGTTAGAGAAAACTGCCTGATGGACAGGTGACTGTTGGACGCTCATGAGCTTGCTCTCTGCAGCTGTGTGTGTGTTATAGTCTGTCAGGATAAATGTGAGGGGTCCTTCTGCCTATCAGTTGGCAACTTACATCTTTCTAGCACTCTAGGCCATTGAGATATGGTCATATTTCTTGCAGGCTGCTTATTTAAAAAGTGAAGCCAATGCAGCTGTGTCCCTAAGGTCAGAGAAATAATGAGGCTTATTCTGCTGGCCTGTGGCCATCAGGTATTGAACTGCTTCTCTGTACCTGGCATTTTAAGAACATTATTGCAGTGCTCACAAGAACTCTCCACGGTCCATGGGATCATCTCCGTTTCCTGTATAAGGACCTGGAGGTGCAGGGATTCAGAGATTATGCCGTTACTCAGTGAAAGAGCCAGAATTTGGGCCTAGATCAGCCTGATTTGTTTATCTACCTGTGCTCCAGAGCTAGGAATACTTAAACTCAAATCCCAACTCTGTACTTAATGACTTGATGACCCCAGTTAAATGACTTGACTTCTCTGGGCCTCAGTTACCTTGTCTGTTACAGGTTAATAGTAATAATTACCTATTTTGTTGGCTTCTAATGAGACTTAAAAAGAGATACTTAATTGTGCATAATAGTGGGTGACTGGCACAGAGTAAATAGTTGCATGCCAGCTGTCATTATTATTATTATTGTTAATTATCATCTGTTTTCCAAAGATCTCATTATATTTCAGTAATGTACAGAGAAAGTAGCCAAGGGACAGGTTTGGGTGTCAGAGAGGTAATGTGGCTTTCTATGGGGAAGGCTTACATGTTTGGGTGGAGTGACAGGTGATCAGAACTGACATTTGTGCTTTACTTTCCAATTAACAGAACACTTTTATCTGTAGTGTCTCTTCTGGCGCTCCTGGAGGCCAGAGAACATCCACCTTTGGAGGTGATCAGGCTTATTTTCAGACAGAGTCCATAAACTGCCCAAGGTTATACGTACAGTGAGATTGAGAGCCAAGACATGATACACTTTTGACTCTGAAGTTTATGCATTTCCAGTGAACCAGAGCCAGGGGAACCGGAGGGAGGAAACAGGGAACAGAGGAGCCAATGCCCTCAGTGAAATGTGGCAGATGATGTGTGGCTGTGACTCACAGTCCCCCCCAGCCAGTGGCTGAGACTGAGCTGCTCAAGTGGAGGACGGTCAAGCACAGAGGGGAGGTCACAGACGGACAGGGCAGTGGACCACGTTGGCCTCTGCTTACTGATGACTGTGTTACTAATATCAAGAGTGATGGTCTCCTTACAGCCTGTCCCCTGCCTCCTATTCCCATTTCTCACCAAAAACCAAAAGTTAGCTGGAACATAACTTTCTAGAGAGAGGCTCAGCTCAGCCTTCTCCTTCCAGACTAAATGTCAGTTCTTTTCTATAATTTTGTTTTGCCTCATGTATGAAAATATGATCTGTTTTAGCAAATGAAGTTAAGAAAACCTACAATTTTCACTCAGAAGATGACTGGATTTATGTATATGATTTGTTTACAAGAATCGGGTCAGATTGTAGATTAAAATGATTTCTCATTATATTAATTTTTCCTAGTCTGTGTTTGTAACATTCTGAAGAATTCTGAGGTAGGAAAACAGGCTTGTTGGGGTCTTTCTTCAGCCTTTGAATTGTAGGAATTTGACCCCCTTCCAGCTTGCTTTCACTACTGGTAAATAACTTTAAGAGTGCTGTCTCAAACTAAAACAGCTCCCTTCTCCTTAAAATGTCTGTGTTTTATAACATTCCTGTGTGCTATTCAAATCCAAATTTGCTTATTCAGTTTGTCCAGTAGAACTTTCCTGCCATGATGGGAATGGAAGTGTTCTCTACTGTCTAACGTGGTACCTACTGGCCATGTGTGGAGTGAGACTTTAGGAACTGAGGCTTACATTTATCTAATTTTAGTTAAGTTGTTAGCTGCTAGTGGCTACCCCATTGGAAGACACAAATCTAGAGAATTATCATTTAAACTCATGTTAAAAATAAAGAGAGATGAGGCAGCCCCGGTAGCTCAGCGGTTTAGCGCCACCTTCAGCCCAGGGCCTGATCCTGGAGACCCAGGATCGAGTCCCATGTCGGGCTCCCTGCATGGAGCCTGCTTCTCCCTCTGCCTGTGTCTCTGCACCTCACTCTCTGTCTCTCATGAATAAATAAATAAAACCTTTAAAAAAAATAAAAAATAAAATAAAATAAAGAGAGATGATTAAATTTCCTTCATGTTGAAAGTGAAAATGAAACACAAACATATCTGCAGTGAATCCGTATCCCTCTGGGAAGGACAGGACTCCTTACCTGATAAACCCGCGCTGTCCAGGGAAGGAAGCTAACATGCACTGAGCACGTCCTAACTACCCAGCGCCTTGCTGAGTGAGTTCATATGTGTCATCTGTGTTATCTGCCCCACTGAATACAGATAACACAAGCAGAAGTTAAGTGACTCCCTAGTGCCCCATTGCTAGTAAATCCTCAAGCACAGATTCTAGGCTGTAATCCTCTGACCCTGGAGCCCTTACTTTTTCTGTCGGAAGGAGTCCTAATAGCATCCACCTTACACTGATGTGTTCTACCTTCAGACTTTTTCTCCAGAAATTATTTTATTATCAGAGATCAGAAGTGGTTTCTCTAGGATTGACTTTGTGGCCATACTTCTGCCTCCTTCGCACACACTTTTTCCCACATGTAGATGATACTGGATCAGATTGATGTTCACAAATGTCCTGTCCTGGACAGAAGACAGACAGCTGCTGTAGGGCTGGCATTAGGCCTTGGCACAAGCCAATGCCGGAAAATGCCATCCCCTGGATTGGCAGGACCAGGGAAAGCTGCTGTGGGAACTATAATAGAAGCGTAGTGAGGAAAAGCGTTTCAGCAAGAGGGAACAGCATATGCAAAGGCCAGGTGAGAACTGGAAAAAAAAAAAGTGACATGATTGGAGTCCCAATATTTTTTAAAGAAGATGGTAGGTGATAAAACCAGAAAGATATTCAGGGGCCAGAACATAAGTTGTATTCAATTCTGTACTGAGTTTAACTTTCATCCCAATAGGCAGGGGTGAACAGCTGAATGTTAGAAGAGTTTAAATGTAGCTCTCCAGTTAAATGGTTAACCAAAAAGCCCTCCTTCCTCCCATTCCTGTTGTGGGTAGACTTTCTGAAGACGGTATTTCTCTTCCTTACGTTAGTAAGAGTTCTCTCATCTTTAAGATGTCAACCTTAAAAAATTCCTAAACGTGGGGTTTCAGTATGCACTCTTGGAGGATCAGTTCTGTTAAAGATATATTGTTACCATTGTATTGTTACATTAAGCTAAAAGTACATATAAATATAGATCCTAAGATGTGTCCTAAAACTTCTTGATAATGCTGCAATCTTGTCACTCACTGAGCATGTGCTTGGTGCTGGGCCCCCTGCGATCCCAAGATGAGACAGTCCTCATCCTCAAAGACCTCATTCTTTTGTGAGGAAACAGCAACAGAGGTGGGCAGGGTTAGAGAAGCCTCCAAAAGTGTAGAGAAAATTAAAAACACTGAAACAAGTAGGACTCCTGAGTGGAGGCATCAGACAAGAAATCTCTTCGCTTGGTCGTCATGAGCAGGGGTGTCCGAATCAGAGCCTGGCTCCAAATCCCAGTTTTGCCACTTATTAGTTGTGTGAGCAAGTTATGTACTCGCCCTGGGCCTCAATTTATCCTCTGAAAAGGAGATGAGATTGATGTGCTTGTGAACTCATTCGGGTTGGGGTAGGGAGTGAATGAAATAAGTAAAATGCAAGCATGCTTAGCTAGTTAGGCAGGCTCGGTGCATGTCAGTGCTGAAAATTGTTCAGGGTGAAATGGTGCATCTGCTTGTACACATGCCGGATACCATCGATCCGACCTCCTGATTTCGAGCATGCGCTCGGGGGTCTTTGGAGAACTGAAAAAATGGCCAACTTTTCGCAGTCTTTGTTTCGAGAAGAGTCTTCTCTCTCCTTAGAGTGTCTCATTCATGCTTGTGATATTTCACCGGTTATCGTGTGTATCTCTCTCTTTTGAATTCAAATATGGCACAACCAGGAGGAATGTTTCTATGAATAGATGGATATGCACATGAAATCACTCTATTGGGGCCGCAGCTGTAATTTGCACTGTCTATGTGACAGCTGCTAGCACATGTCAGATGGTGCCCGTAATCTGTTTGTTGGTGCATCTTTATAAAAACACTGAAATTCGTTTATAAGTGTTTTTATGGAGCTATGTGGGTAGAGAGTAAATGTATTAGTATTTTCAGATTTTACAGGTAACTAGGGTTCATTTTTTTTTTATGCTTCTGATAAATCTCTGATGTTCTCCATCATAGTTTCTTTCAAGATGGCTTGAAAACGGCTGATAAATTGAAACAGTACATTGAGAAACTGGCTGCTGATTTATATAATGTAAGTATTTTATAAAATAAATGCATTTTAAGTTGCTTCTGTAGGTAAATATCAGTAAATTTGAAATCTGGATTAGAAGAGCTCTAAAGAAAAGAGGCAAGAATAAGTGATGTGTCAGTATAAACCTAGTGCAGGTAAGCCTCAGTTGAATTCAGAAGTCCTTAATGGACAAATATTCTAGAGTACATTTTGGGGCACAGGAGGAACAGGGATATAACCATTGGTTCTGGATGGCCCTGCAGTCGGCACTTATAGAAAGAATGTTTAACCCTGGAAGGATAGAACCTAAGACTGTCTCAGAGTAGGCAAGTTTATGAATTTTTGGAAGGGGGTTTGCTTGTACATTTTCTCTTTTGTCAGATATGTAGATTTTGCTTTTATGTTAGCAAAGTCACAAAAAACTTCTTTGAGAAAAAAACCTAAATGCCAGAGTAAAAATGGCCAGTTTGTTCCCCATAATCTACTTGACATTGAATAATATTAAACGTATGGCTTATGATTATAACTACATAAGTTGAAAGAAGGTTTCAGAGTTACAAGTAATAACTTCTATTTTTTATGTAGCTTTAAAAACATATAGCTGGTGGCGCCTGTGTGGCTCAGTCAGTTGGGCATCTATCTGCCTCAGCTCAGGTAGTGATCCCAGGGTCCTAGGATTGCACGTCGAGCTTCTGCTTTTCCCTCTCCCCACTGCTCGCGCTCTCTCTCTCACTGTCTCTCTCTCAAACAAATAAAATTTAAAAAAATAATAAAATAAAAACACATAGCTGTGTATTTTTTCCAACTGTATTTTTTTTTTAAGATTTTATTTATTTGAGAGAGAGCACAGCATGAGGGCCAAGGGAGGAGAAAGAGAAGCAGACTCCCTGCTAAGCAGGGAGCCCAATGCTGGGCTCTATCCCAAGACCCTGAGACCATGACTGGAGCTGAAGGCAGACACTTAACCAACTGAGCTACCCAGACGCTCCCTGATTGTCTTTTAATAGTTAACATGATTCAGATTGCAATAAGCTCCAACTAATTAAAAAAAAGCAGCACCAGTGCTTACCCCCCCGGGTGCCACTGTGCAAACATTCATATGTGTGTGTGTGTGTGTGTGTGTGTGTGTGTATGTGTATGTATTAGCACATTGGGTTCTGGTCCTTTTTAGCATTTTCTTTTGGCCCATTTAATCACATCATGGGATTCCTGCTACCATTCTTTGAAAAAAGCAGAAGCAAGTGACCCAGTGTTGTTTCTTAACTTTGTTTAAAATGGTACTTCAGAGTTATTTGCCTCACCTAGGTATATTATTTAATAAGGAAGCATTTTGCATTAAATCACTAATTTCAGAACTCACTGATACTTTCATAAGGGGAGAAAATCCTGCCTTTTATATAAAAAAATGAAACTATGGAAAAGACTTTAATAAGAAAATCAACTATATAATTGAGCTGTTTGATGACTGATATATTTGGATAAATTAAACTCTGCCCATAAGTGTATGAAAGTGATCAAAGTCATGTTTTTCTGCCACAGATAAAACAGACCCAGGATGAAGAAAAGAAGCAGCTAACCGCACTCCGGGACTTAATAAAATCCTCTCTTCAACTTGATCAGAAAGAAGTAGGTGATATGCATGTTTCCAACAGGGTTAACAGTATGAGTGTGCTGGCCTGGGCTGGTGTTTGTGTTTCCTGATCTGCAAAAAGGCATGTCACCAGTTTCCTGCCACCATGTTATGGGACAAATGAGATATAAGATACAAGTGCATACCTACTGCATTGCCCTGTGTAGCAACTGTGCTTTATTTCCCCTGTCCTCCTCGTACAAGATGTTTTTAACGCCCAAGCTCCAATGCCAGGACCCTAGATTTGCCATTCCAGCTTTGAAGACATGTGCTTCAGAAATACCGTGTCCTCTCAGGGTGAAGTGCACACCCATGTCCCCTCTAGGTCATCTGTCTGGGCAGCCAAAGGGGGGGCTGATGCAGAATCCTCTAGAATCATCTAGTAAGGAGCCGGCTAGTGGCTAGTCACATGAACCAGCAGCCATATCCTAAGTGGTATTGGTGCCAGAAGAAATCTGCTGGGAAGTGCCATGCCACAGAGGGAGGTTACGACCCTGAAGGTTCTCTTGACTAAGTGAAGACAGCCCTCTGGGTTTTCATTGAGCAGAGTTTATAGCCCTTTCACCTTGGTACCCAGTGGCCAGGAAGGTGTGGATCTATGTTGTCCAGGGCCTCAGCTAGCATGTGTACCTGTGTTTTGAGGCCTCTTTTGAAGGTGCTTGTTACTGGCATAGACATCCTAGGAGAGGTGTTACTGGCATAAACATCCTAGGAGAGGTGGTCCCCTTGAATGACTTCTCCATGTAAGAGCCATAGAAAGACCCAAGAGGAAAGGGGGGGCGGGGAAGAAGTAGATTGTTGTGTAGGGAGAGAATCGCGAGGTTTTGTACTTACCGAAATGCACTTAACCACTTCCTACCTTTGCTTTGTCTTGCAGTATTATGACCATCCTGTATATGGAAACTTTCTTAGGGGGGAAAAAAAAGACTTTTGCGGTCCCTTTTTGTTTTGCATAGAGGCTGATGTAATCTGCTCCCAGTTAGCTAAAGAACAGAGTTGCATATAAGCTAGAGGAGTGTGTACATAATAAAATGCACATGATTTTATTTAAAGCCACCCCAAATTAGTAAATGATTGCCTGTTCATTAGCACCATGTCCTGAGTATTTTACAAGTAAAATTGATCTTTCACAGCATGCCTATCCCATTCCCATGCTGTTTATCATCTCTCATTGCAAAGTAAGGTTACTAGGTAATGATTTCTAATGACTCAAATAAGAAAGGAGACTGTTGACCTTAGAGTTCTTACCATAGCACTACTATTTGAGAAGACTATAAACTAATCTGATAAATGACCTGACAAATTAAAGCACCTAGGAAATTATTTAATCTCTCTACCCCTACCAGGTTCTAACTTGACTCTTTTAAACTCTTTGAAAGGACACTCCAAGAATGTGAGCTGTCAATAGGACAGCTCCCCACATTTTTGGTGGACTTGTTTTTTCTTGTCAAAATTCTTCATTGACTTCTGGCAGATGTTCTCTGAAATAAATTATTGTAAGCTTTTGTAACAGCCTAACTTCCCAAGAGAACTGTTCGCTACCCGACTATTTTTCGGGTTTAAAATATTTTATTTTTAATAATGATACCCGTAAATCTTGCCCAACATTCCAGCGTTTTGTTTGAGTATCTCTCAATAGCCTACCATAGCGTGGTTTGCAAGGTGTTTAAGAGATTTTGTGTTTTGCTCATCTCTGTCTTTGCAGTATCTGACACTATCTGGTACCCAAAAGGTACTCAATAAATATTTAGTAAGATGACACAGAAGGAATCCTTTGCCCATTCCATGTATCCCTTACATTAGAGATTTGAAGCTTCCATAGTTAGTAGAGGTTCGTTTTAGGTTGGATACCACAAATGTTTATAACCCCCTTAAATCAATGAGTAATTGCTTGCAGTTGAAAAAGATGTGAGGTATTTTTACTCCTTAATAATTTTATATGTTAATATAGTTTTCTAAGAAGAAAGGAAGGTGATTGGTCCATATTGCTAATAGAGAATAAGGAATTGAACTAAAAATAATAACACCATGTTTCATTCTATAGTTTACATTTCTTGGCTCACATTATGGAATTTCTCCAAGGTTTTATTTTAAGTTCATTGTGTAAGTTTGGTTTTATATTTTTTGCCTGAATGAATTTCTCACTTGCATTTCTCTTTCCTGAATCCATGTTAATTTTCATTATGCGTTCAAAGGATTTAGAACCTATTGCATTCCTTCCATTATGTTTTGTTTTGTTAATTATTAGTGTTAATTCTCCATGATTTATTCCCCCCCCCAAAAAAAAATATTATCTTTCCGTTTATCTAAAGTTCCCTGCAGAAAGCAAGCTAAATGGCCATCATTTTTCAGAGTGCAGAAGTAATTGTAGGACACTTTAAGCCACAGAACTCATCAGTAGTTAATGTAGAGTTGTCAATGGTATATTTCTGAAACGTGCTGCTTTTTTCCGGCTCAGCTTTATGGAGGCAGAGCCTGGAGGTCAGCCACTGTATTCACCTTTAAAAGCACATTTGTCTGATGTAAAGCAAGGTCCATTCAAGTTGTTATTCGGAACTTAATTTAGGCTAGTAGTAAATATGTGTAAGGAATGTCTTAGAGGCAGATTTATAGAATGTGATCTTTTTTTGGAAGTTATTAACATCCAAATCCTTGCTTTACAAAAAATAAGTACTCTTTATTTTTATTTTTATTTTTTTTAGTACTCTTTATTTTTAAAACTTAAGTTTTAACTTAAATTAGCAAACAGGCTGTTAGAGGTGCATAATAGTTTTAAAGCATTCAAACCAACCTAGAAATTATATGGGCGGACAAAGAGCAGTTCCGTTCACTGGAAAGCATTCCAAGGAACAGAGTTATTCTTTCATTTTATTTTTTTTTTTAATTTTTATTTATTTATGATAGTCACAGAGAGAGAGAGAGAGAGGCACAGAGACATAGGCAGAGGGAGAAGCAGGCTCCATGCAACGGGAGCCTGATGTGGGATTCGATCCCGGGTCTCCAGGATCGCGCCCTGGGCCAAAGGCAGGCGCCAAACCGCTGCGCCACCCAGGGATCCCCAGAGTTATTCTTCTAATAAGAGTTTTGATCCAGGGAGATTTCAGATTTTGTTTTTAATGCTGCAGGGAGGTAGAGATGTGGGAACAATCCCTGATTCCAGATCCAGAGTTGAGTGGTTTTCACGCATTGTCATTGGGTGGAAGCAGAAAGCTCCGTGGATTTCATTTATCCCAGCCTCTTGTTTTGTCCCATGCCTCAGTTCTCCACCACCTAATCTAATCTTCCGTCCTCATTGTTCTTTATTAGTATTAGGACACATTGCTGCCTCCTTCAAGAGAACTGTGTGTGTTGCTGCTGTTTTGGGGGGCTGTCATGGAGGCGCTGGTGGAGGATGATCTGTAGCAGAGTCCTGCAGTCACATCTCCGTCCACAAAGCCTGAAAGTGGCTCTCAGGGAGGACTTAGGAGCCAAGATACTATAAGTGCAAGGCTGTGTGCCCTGATTAGAAGTAAACATGTAGAAGAATTTCTAAAGAGATTCGAAAGCCCAACCCACTCCCTACCACTCCCCAGTTGATTGAAATGGTGCCTTTAGATGTTTCAGCTGGAGGGAGTCTGGCCAGTTAAAGACAAAAGACTTAGATTTAAGGACATGACTAGAGCCTGTAACCTCTTCAGGGTGAGTCTGCTTGCCTGGTAAAGCAAGCATTCAGGGTTCAGTTACCCCTTCACGAGGGAGCAGAGAGATGCATGGTCAGTGTTGCACGTGCCCACCTTGGGGACAGGGGTCTGTGCCCCCGCTCTGTGTCCTCAGTGCCTTCCCGGAACATACCACTTGGGTGTTCAGGGCGTGATTTTTTTTTAAAAAACATTTTATTTGGGGATCCCTGGGTGGCTCAGGGTTTGGCGCCTGCCTTTGGCCCGGGGCCTGATCCCGGAGTCCCAGGATCGAGTCCTGTGTCGGGCTCCCGGCATGGAGCCTGCTTCTCCCTCCGCCTGTGTCTCTGCCTCTCTCTCTCTCTCTCTCTCTCTCTCTCTATCATAAAATAAATAAATAAATCTTTTAAAAAAAAATAAAAATAAAACATTTTATTTACTCACTCATGAGCGACACACAGAGAGGCAGAGACACAGGCAGAGGGAGAAGCAGGCTCCATGCAGGGAGCCCGACGTGGGACTCGATCCTGGGTCTCCAGGATCACGCCCTGAGCTGAAGGCTGTGTTAAACCGTTGAGCCACCCAGGCTGCCCCAGGGCGTGGTTTTGAACACAGAACTCAAATGTGGAACAGCCTCACAAGGGAATGCTGTCCTAGAGATCTTCCTAACTATTATTAGCATTAAGTTTGCATCCACTGAACCCATACTGTTTGGTCCAAAAGGATCCTGGATGCTAGAGAGAGGCTGTCCTGACCCTGAAGGGATCTCATACACTGGCCATCTGTATATAACCGGTGGCTAAAATCACTTCCGGTTCTTCACCATCACGTTGCAGGTGTTGCTTCTGAACTGGATTATTTTTGTTATGTTCTCTTTGCTTGGAAAACTAAATAAGAATCCTCCTACAACTTTTGGTTACTTTTAGATTTTCTAAAGTAATCTGGGTTTCGCTGAGGTGTTGGATTCCCTAGACACACACTTGGAAGTTTGTCACCCACTTTGTCTTGGTGAAGTGTGTACCTCACATTCTTCCGGGCGGGTTTTCTTCTGTTTTCACGCACCTAAAATAAAAGTTGACGAATAAAACATTGTTTTATTGTCTCATCACCTGAAGTTTATCATGATTCTGAAGGTAGCGTGTGTTCAGGTGTTAATTATCTTTACAGTGGTGTTTTCTCTGTTATAAAAAGTGCTTAAATCATGAGCTATGGCTATCCATGAAATTAACTATGTTTTCAACTGTTCTGCCTTTTTTCTCTGTTGCTTTTGCCCTTCCTGATCGAAGTCTAGGAGAGTAAGTCAACACTTTCCGTGAGAATGCATTGTCCTACGTCTGTGTCTAAACCTCTAAACCCCATGTTCTCATCCTGTAGTTTGCCATTGTCAGTTTATTTCCAACATTTTCAATGTGGAATGGCTGTCTCTTGTCATTGCAGTCTTTAGGAACAATGGGGGGGAAGTATCAACAGAGTGCTAGTGTTAACTTTAGCTGGTTTGCATCTGTCTTATTCTGGTCCTGGTCACCCTTTTGCCCCACCATACACTTTTCATGACCAGAGAATCCTCTTTTTTAATTAAAAGCATGCTCAACAGCTTATTTTACAGAGCCCTTGTTTAGTTACAAGCCAGAGATTTCTAACAGTTCCCAGAACCTCACTGAGAAGGTGCACTTTTTATTGTGGGTATTTTAGCAGAATATGTGAAGAGAGAGAAGGTGTACCTGAGGGAAGAATGCATTCAGGTTGCATGCACTTCGTCTGTGAGCCTCTTAAGATCTTTCTGCCTTCCCTGTGCTCATCTGTGCCGCCCATAGAACCTGGTTCAGTCCCACGACGCCCTGCCACTGCAAAGGGTTGGAAGCACAGCCGGGGTCCCAAACTATAAATGAGTTCTGGGACTCAGGCCCCAGCCTCGGACTTGCCTGTGACTCTGGTGGTTGTTTCCCCGGTCCAGTTTCCTCTGAAACAAAGGCAAGGACCTGACGGCCCATAAAGGTCCATAATTCTCTCCCCACACTGACCAGTACACAGAGACCCAATGGCAGAACAGAGTCAAGGACTTGAGAAGTGTGTCCAGCATCCGTCTAACCTGTGGCTTCTCCTTTCTAGGATTCCCAGAGCCGGCAAGGAGGGTACAGCATGCATCAGCTGCAGGGCAATAAGGAATACGGCAGTGAAAAGAAGGGTTACCTGCTGAAGAAGAGCGATGGGTACGTGTAAGCTGTCCAGGTGTCCCTGTGCGCTTAGCACTTGCTGGGTGTTAGCACCCTAGCAGCTTACCACCTGCCAGCCAGGAGAATATCCTTCAGAGTTTTCTAATGTGCTGGCTTCCAACCTTGAGCCCACTGGTTCTCCTCAGGTGGTTTAAGCTGCTGTCTGGACAGGAAGCAGGCCCCACCCTGTGGGCCATATGTGACACAAGGGGCTTGCCGTCTCAGGAAGGCAGATGCTAAGTGGATGGGGAAGCAAGCGAGTGGCTGGAAGACTTCATGCTCGCCATGATTTGATTCATCGCCCTTTTCTCTACTGGGCAAGCCTACCTGGCCACCCAAACCCAGCCTTGGGGATCAACTCTGAGTCCCCACCTTCCTCTTACTTCACAGCCAGTGTCACTAACAAGCTTTTCCGTTGCTAACAGGACACAATGCATTTCTTGCCATCTCTGCTGCCCTGCACGCAGAGGAACCACTGCTGTCTCTCCTGGAATATTCAAGTAGCCCGCTAACTGGCCTCTCTGTGTCTCTCCCTCTTCTCCATTGCATCTCTACACAGCACCTAGAGTAGCCTCTAAAAAACATAAAGCATGGCAGGTCATGCCCATGCTTGACGTGCATGCAGGGTCTGACGCCTGCTTCTGTCTCCAGCCTCATCTTATGCCGTCTCCTGCCCTGGCCCTGCCACACCGGCTTCTTTCCGTTGCTGCAGTGGTGATTCTGCTTCACAATAAGTGCATAAGTAGAATCTTAATTATTTGCTTTACTAACTGTCCTTTTTGAAATAAAGCTTCTTGTTTTCTGATTGCTTGTAGGTATTTACCTTCTTGACTTTATCTAAGACATAGACATTTTTTTGTTTATTAAAATTTTAACCATTACGTCTATAAATTACAGTCCTAAATTTCTGATCATAATCAGTTTTGGTTGTCATTCTACTCATGCATCCAACAAATGTCTTTTGGGAGTTTTAATACATGTCAAACACTGTTAGAGACACCTGGGAATATAGCATTGAACAAGAAAGATAAGGAAGTCCTTAGCCTCACAGAGCTTACATTGTTAGATAAGAACTATATGGGAGTTCAGATGGTCACAAGGGCTATGGAGAAGGATAAAGCAAGGCAGGGGATTCTGGGTGTGTACGAGTGGTCCTTACCTGTGGTGGGCAGGGAAGACTTCAGTGAGGAGATGTTTGAGCAAAGACTTGAATCATCTCTACAAAGGGTATCACCTTTACAGAGATGTATTGGGGATGATCCCCTCAGGTGATCCCCTCAGATCTCTGTGGAGATGGCCAGGAACATGCTTCTCATTGTGATACAGAGAGGAGTTAGGCAGAGCTAGGGCAGAGTGAGGACCTGGGGGAGTCATAGGAGACAAGGTTAGAGGAGGAGGACACCAAGCCAGGAGGGCTTTGGAAGCCACTAGTGAAAGATGAGAGTCATTGGAGAGTCTGAAGCAGAAGAATGCCATAATTTGACTCATTCGAAAGTGTCTCTCACTGCCCAGCTGAGAATAGCCATGTAGGATTTAAGAGCAGAAGCAGGAGGCCGGGTCACAAGTGAACCGGGATCAAGGGAACAGCCACAGAGGGGTAGGAAGGAGTCAGAGTCTAGATAATGCAGGTAGGACCACCAGAATTTGTAGATCTGGGTGTAGAGAAAGAAAAGCATCCTAGCATATAGCACAGAACCTGGCTCTCTCTAGAAAGTCAGTGAATGTTGGCTATTAAGTCTTGTAAAAAGTAAAAGAAGAAAAGAAACACCAGTTACCATAATCAGTATTAAACTGGACTCTCAACAGACACAGTGACCAAATTGTAGCCCAAATGGCAGGGGTATCTAGTAGACATAAATTATTATAGTTTTAACACTACTCACCTAAAAGACAAAATGGTTTTCTTGACATCAGAATTGACTGTTTCTAAGTGAAGTGATTAATCTCTAACTGTTCAAGAAAAGTCAACAGGGTCTTTGTGTAGATATTGTTTGGTTCAAACCCTAAAATGTTGAGAGGAAGCATCACCTTGTGAACATGTGCTGTGTGCCTGCCAGAGCTCTCATTCAAGCCAACACATCCAGAGAGGTTACATAATTTGACTAAGATCCTACAGCCAGCAAGAAAGCCCAAATTCTAACCTGGGTCTTAGGACTTAATGCCGGGGTATCTCCCCTTCATATTTCAAAGAAGGCATCACTGCTGCTGATTGTCCTTGGGGTACGCAAGGCATTAGATGGCATACACACACCTGACTCCATTCTGCTGGTCTGTTCTTCATTCATGCACTCATTCCACACACATTTATTAAGCACTGTAGTGTTTCAGGCAGTCTGCTGGGTGCTGGAAGGCTTTTACCTTCCAAGAGAGGTGGTCACAAGAGAGGTGGGCCTCACCCGAGCCTTGCCTACAGTCTGTTGGGAAGAGATAAGGAAAGCACTCTTGCTAAGGAGGCTGGAAGTCCAGTGGGCCAGCCTCCCATAATTGCATGGGCTGCAGAGGGTGAATGAAGATAACCCAGAGTGGCCTGTCACTGGTATCTCTGGAAGAGAAAAGAACTGAAATGCTTCTACATGGAGACAGACTCACTTGCTAACAATGACTGCCCTTTGTGTCGTGTGTTTTTTCTCCTAAGGATCATTTGCTTTAGTAATTTTCGAGCCTAGTTCTGGAATACTCTTTGTTACTTAAAGGATTGTTAGGCAATTTGAAAAACACTTTAAATTTTTTTAAAGTAATTTTAAAGCTTTATGACCCAGAGGCACTCATTGAGAGGCAAATAGCAATTGTTTTACATATATTTTCTCAAAATAGCCCTAGAGGATGGGCATTAATATCTTCATGATGCAGATTAGGCAAGCAAGGCTTCAGGAGGTCATTTACATGAACACAGTCCCATGGTTGGTGGGTGATGGTGCTGGGATTGAAGCCCAAGTAATCGAGCATCAGAACTGGTACTTGTGTAGTTATAATAGGCCATCTTCTAATAGAAAGTTCCTTTTCTGAAATTCTGAGGTTAGGGCATGGTGTAACTGGTGTTCTCTCTGGCACTATCTGAATAGATGGTAAAAGTCCTTGGTATGTCCATTCAAGAGCTTTTCAGGCAAGCATCCTTAAAACTTTGGGTTCAGAGAGAAAAGCACAGGCGTTGAGGCAGTCCCTAGAAATCTCCGGAATAAAAGCTCTCAAAGTGTACAGAGATGGGACTGTACAAAGGATTGACTTGATTTTGCTCCCTTTTGCCTGGTGACCTGGGGGCACCACATGAGCAATGTCTATTAGCCAAAAAAGATTACTGCTTTTGTGTTTTCCCTTGGCTTTATTACTAATACAAAAGAATACGGTTTTGTATTTGATTTTGTGTTTCCTTAATCCACATGTGGAAAAAAAAACACTAAGGACTAAAGATTTTACTAAGTAAAATGAATAAACTGAGTTGCAACAATTTCCTAAAGATTGACTAATTTGTTAGGTTGATTGGTTGATATCTTAAAATGTGTTGAGAGAGGAGGATGACACTCCCTTGGCTTTAGTGTGTACAGGAAACAGCTCACCCATCTAGCAGGCTTTTAGAAGGGTAAGGTGGAATGCAAAACTGCTGCAGCATTGGTTATGTTAACCAGATGCAGGTATGATCGTGGGACAGATGTCACCTCTTGTCCCCCATTTCCCTAGTCAGTGATGCAGCTGTAATTCAAGGGTGTTTTATAATTGGTAGTTCTGCATTGTGTCCTGAAGATACTAGCAGTGTGTACCGTTTGCTTTTGCTCAGATGGTATCAGATTCTTGTTTCCTAGGGCCCCTGGGTGGCTCAGTTGGTTAATAAGCATCTGCCTTTGGCTCAGGTCATAATCTCAGGATCCTGGGATTGAGCTCTGCCAGGGGCTCCCTGCCTCCCCCTCCCTCTCCGTCTGCCCCCCTGTACTTGTGCTTGTGTGCTCTTTCTCTCTCAGATAAATAAATAAAATCTTAAGAGAAAAAGGTCCTTATTTCCTCGTGAAGCATGTAGAATAAACTATGCTACTAGCAGTAACGTACACAAGAAGACAACATTATCTGTGTTCGGAGTTGGCTTTACATTCATATTGCAGCAGGTTTCTTACAGGACTCATTTAAGAGGGGGAAGGACACATACAGTGATCTTGTTTTAAATGCCCAGGAGAAGCAACAGCCCTCTCCTGTGATGTTGTCTGTTTCCCTAAGAAGCCTTCACCTAGCCCAGGGAATCGCTGTTCCCTGTACGTGTCTGTTTTTTCAGGGAGATGCTCTGAACTAGTACATTTGTACCTGCCTGCACATGTGCAGATGCACCTCACAAAGGCTCACCTGGAACTGGACCATCCTCGAAAAAAACCTTCCAAGTTGAAAGGAGTTCTCTTTGACTTTTTCCGACAAGTGTCAACTTTCCCAAAGAGAGGTGTACACATTGCCAAAAATGTTGATCCATGACTCAGAGCTCCTTTCTCTATAGCCTGAGGCAGCCTCGCTCCTACTCCTCCTTGCCTGATGGGTGTTTTGAGTTAACTTTCTTAACTTCTTTAGCTTTCATTTTAATTACAGAAGCAATAGATTAATACAGCCTTCTTGTAGATGAGTCACAGATACGGTTAAAAACTCTTTAGTACCACCCCTCATACAGGTCTGGGCCTCCTTCCCAGAGATGGTGAATGTACTGTGCCTCTTTCCAGACCCTATTCTGTTTATTTGTACATATATTTACATCCCCATAGAAAATGTAGAGCACCATTTTATATGTGGTATCTTTTGGGTTTTTTTTTTTTTTTTTAACATTACTAGAGCATACCTGAATTCTTTTAAAACAGCTTGCTTTTTTCAATCAATATAGTAGGCTTTAGAAATGTATATCAGCACACACACATAGTTAATTGATTCTTTTAAACTCCTACATTCTAGTCCATAGTATGAATGTAACAGTAATGCGTTTATTCATTCTCCTGCTATTAGACTTCTGGTGTTTCCCACTCCACTATCAAAAACAGTATTATATGCCTTCTAGTCTGAACTGCCTTCCACCTGGGATAATAAAAGTGATAACAAAATGTGCTGGGGTTTGTGGGGTTTGGGGTTTGGGGTGGTTTTGTGGTGACTGTTTTATAATATTGTCATACATACCACGATACAATTGCATGCCACAGAGTGAACCAGCTGCTGTATCAGGTTGTGTTTGACTTGTTTTAGGCTCCGGAAAGTGTGGCAGAGGAGGAAGTGCGCTGTCAAGAACGGGATTCTGACCATCTCACATGCCACGGTAAGCACGTCTGCTAATTTACTGTGTTGCGCCTGTAAGGCCTTTAGCCACATGGACTAGAAAGCAAAAATGTGATGTAACCAGCACTAAAGTTTCCCCCAGGTATGTGTACTGTATGGATTTGGGTGAGATAGTGTAGGATATTCCTTTACAGAAGAAATTGGTCTTGTCTTGTCCTAAGGTGTCCTGCCTCATTCTGTTGCCCTTCCAGAATGTCTCATGTTTGTTCCCTCAAACCAAATCAGGTATTCTGTTATCTTATAATCTTATCTTTCGGGAAATGTTATTGGTGTTTGTGAAAAAAACCTAGTTCTCTGAATTATAAAGATGACAGATGTTTGTTGCATGAAATAATAATTAGGAAATTAAATAATATGTATATAGTATGTTTTTTGTTTTTTACTATTTAAATCACTCCGAAAATCCATCATTATGTTAAAGAGCTAAAATGTATATAAATAAGATAGTGGAATAATAAAATTGCCTCAATTGTGACTCCCCTTTCTTTAAGAATAAAGGCAATTCCATGGAAAGAGAAAATAAGCTACTAACACTTACATTCTGTTTTCTCTTCAGATTGTCAGTTATATATGCATATATATTGCATCCTTACAGTTGACACTGGAAGTCTAGCTAGAATTTTTATGTTTTGGGTCACCCATTTTCAACTACAAGTCCTGTACTGGGAGAATTCGTATGCTGTCAGAAAAGATTCAGTCTAGTGGTAGTCAAGGACATGTGCCAGAAAACAAGTAATTACTCTTTTGCCCTTTTAACACTAGCAAGAAATTACTTTTTGTTCTGAATGATGTAAAGATGAGAATGGAAAGTGTATCAAGCAGGACTGGAAACAGCTCAGTGTACTGAGAGTCTCTACAAAGGGCTATGCAGTTAAACCCAGCAATCCCAGCTTGGAGGGAAGCTTCAGTATCCTGTGCCAAGTAATGTCTTTGAATTTATGATAAGCAGTTAATTGCTAACAGGATGGTAAAAATAAAGGATGAGCATTTATTACACTGGCAAGTTTTCATGATTCACAGTCGAGATTAGATTTCCCTCTGTTAAAAAAAAAAAAAAAAAGATTTCCCTCTGTTGAGTAAGAAGTACCACTGAATAAGCACTTCTTCCTACCAGACGCTTCATAAAATTTATTTCACTTAATCCCTTCTACAGCCCATGTGGTAATCTGACCTTCATTTTGCAGATGAAGAAACTAAGGTGCAGAGAAGCCCAATGACTTGGCTAATAGTAGGCAGAGTTAGAAATTCAGATTGGGGTTTGACATTACTCCATATGCCCCTTCCATTCTGCCCCTCTTCCTGCAGGACTCTCTCATCCTACTAGACTGTATGCTCTCTTGGGGCATTTACTAGGTCCTGTTCATCTTTCTTTCTTTACACACCCCCTCTCCATTGACCTTGACACATGGAAGGTAGTCAGTACATACTTGTGGCCAAAACCCTCCTGCTGGAAGATTCCATGCATCTTAACAATTATTGGACTCTATGGAACTTGAGCAATTACATTATCTCTGTCCTTTGCTCCTTGCAGAGCCCTTGGAGTGATTCCTCAGAAGTCCTTCGTTTCCCTCAGCCCAACAGGGATTTTTAAACTATCATGCCAGTTGTGACAAGCCACCCATCTGCTCCTGGAAATCCTGCAGGCAGACTTAGATCAGTTAGTAATTATCACTGAGGCTAACAATTATTCATTTATCTAACAATGTTTCATGAAGCTTCCCCTCCAGGTGCTGTACTGGGCATCACAGATACATGGAAAATGAGTTAATTTTGACCTGCTCATTTTCAATTCCATGCACAGTTACCTTATGAAATGGTTCTATCAGTCACAATAATATTAGTTACCACTAAGTGAGCACTTTCTGTGAACCAGGTTGTATGAAATGCTTTACGTGTATGACCATAGGTAGTTGTTGCCACAACCCACCAGACAGATGCTATTACTAAGAGAGGTTAGGTAATGTGCTCACCTCACAACCGGTGAATGCTGGGATTTCAGTCTTAAAACCTCCATGAGTGCTTAATGGTCAGTGTTTGCTGGCCAAGCAGGGATCTACTCTGCTCATTATGTTGATGATTAAATACTCAGGGATCTGTCTCAGAAGAATTTCAGTCACATGATTCAAGATCAGAAATACTGATGGGAATAGATGGATGGCATTATTGAGTATTCTCCATCAGTTGGGCATTCATTGTTCTGAGGACATTACCACAATCTGTTTTATGTAGCTTCTGTTGCTCCTATTTGATAGACAATGAAACAGTTTCCATTTCTAGGCCATGTTTCTCTCTATGAGAGTGAAGATTCCCACCATCTGATTTTTCCTTACTATCACACCTTCATCCCTATCAACACCACCACCGTCATCACCACCGCCGTCATCACCACCAGCACCATTGCCATCATTGTGGCTAATATTGTTGAATGCTCACTAGGTGATAGGCATTCATCAGCTCAATGCATTGTAACATTTAATCCTCACAACAACTTAAGTTATAGGCAATGTCACCTCTACTTTTCAGATGAGGAAGTTGGGATTCAGAGAAGTTCACCTACAGGTTACATTGCTAACAAGTGGCACAGCTAGGAATCTGATATAGGTTAGAATTCTGCTCTAATACCCTCCCACACACTCCAGAACATTCTCTCCTCCTCACTTGCAACTCTAGTTCCTCCCCAGCATGGGATCCTAGCTTAGGCCATCACAGACATAGTTACCCCTAAACCAGGAGTACCTAGGAGTCCGTGTGTGAAAGAAGCACGTACCTACATGTGCAAGCTAGAATTCTTTGATGGCCCGAAGTAGGGTGTGAATCCTGGGAGGTGATTCATTCATAAGAGCAATACAGCCCTGCACTTCTGTAATAAAAACTAGTACGGCCTCTCCTGGGTCAGTATCCTGACTCTTGGGGAGCTGCAGGGTTGACCTGTCTCTGGGCAAGTTCCAGAGTTATCCAGGGTTTTCAAATCCTAAACCCCTACAGCAGCTAGAATGGCGCTCCTCAAGTATCTAGTGTCGTGAGAGGTGTTTGAGCTGCAGCTCTGCATGGTATAGATGGAACATGAGATTGGCAGTTGCCTGGATGTGATCATGCTTGTTCTTCATTCAGCTTTCCTGAGCCAGATTTGTGTCTGATTACTGTCTGATTTTATTAGCTGAGTTGGGCCTAAGTGGTGGGAGTCTAAGCAGAGACAAAACCCAGAAAAGACCCAAGGAACTCCTCCACACCCAGGGAATATTCTTTGGGTTAAATATACTACAGTGAAAATTTCTGACCATTTGACTTTATGTAGATTGGGAGCTTTTAGTCAAAGATTTGCTACATGTACCCTTTCTTTACTCTCTTCTTCCCTTAGATTCATTTGGCTATGACAGTTCTCAATAAGCATTTTGACAAGTTCTATGACCTTTTACGTTTCATCGACTTGTGTTTCTTAAGAACCTGCAGTGGGAGGCAGTGCATGTGAGGAAATCATGGAGTTAATGGAGTTGAATCAGTGGTAGTCATTGCTAAAAATAAAAAATAAGTTCTCTTCCACCTTCTTTTCTTCCTGCCGTACGCATAGCTGTGGCCCAGCCAACTGTGTCAGTGCTTTATTAAGGCTCTAATCCACAACAGGTATCTCATCAGCCACATTGTTCAGTGGCCATGAGAAAGGACTGTGGCATCTGTCAGATTTGAGCCTGAATCCCACCTTTGTCATTTACTGAGTGACCTTGAGAAAAGTATTTGGCTCATCTACATTATAGTGGGGATAAAATGAGATAATGGACTGTGTGTGAGCATCCAGTTAACAGGAGTCATTGATGTTAGCATTGCCTCATTGGCTCTCCTGGTGATACTGAAATCTGCCAATGGGTAGGCTCTGCTGCTGCAAACATTAGAAATTTTGGGTCCCCCTCTCCTGCCCCCAGAGCAGCCCGGGGGTAAATGGGTTCCTCCACCTAACTTCAGATTCTCTCCCACTGGTTGGTGTTATTCTGTTCCCCACTTTTCACTGGCTTTGAGCCACACTCTTTTGCAGCCAGTGACATCACACATAGTCCCATCCCTGCTTCCACAGAAAGGTCTCCAGAGCCACTTTTCCTGACTTTGCAAACACTATTGATTCCTGAGAATCCAATTGAAAATCAAGTCTAGGAGCTTCCTGGGAAAGCATGGGATTGAGTCATCTTTGGAAAAGTGGATAAAAGAACCTTTGTTTTCACAAAATTTAGGGCCTTTGTTTGGGACCCCTTACCAAATGGGAATTCGTCCCATTTGAAGGGCCCCAGTTGGTGTCACCTATCAAAGTGACTCAGAAGAGGGTCAAGCATGCATTTAGATGGATGAGGCATGGTCTTTTGGGTTGACCGTTCATGAATGATCTGCGCCAGGGGCCAGTCATCTCCTCAGCTTACTATTCAAGGAAGAAATACATTTCTCTGTGTACCTGCAAGGTGGGCAATGTGCCCTACAAGAGTTAGTCTGCAAAACACTGCTTTTCATATGTCTGTTGAAAGGCATACATTTTTTTTATTACTATTCAAAGTAATACATCCCTATGGGGATCAGATTCAGTGAGAGTCTCTGAATTTGCTATCACAATAATGTTGATAGTGGCTCCCATTTATGGGCCATCTAGTGTGCTCTGAGCAAGGTATAAAATGCTTTAATTTTGAAATACCAATTCTAAGAAAGCTCCGACAAACATTTAAGTCGGCCTCAAAGCTTAAGGGTGAAGAAGTTTATATCAAGCCACTAAACGATTATAAATAAATGTCTATGTTTTTGAATTATTTGCTTGCCCTTTTCAGTGTAAGCGTTATAGTATATAATAAAACTAATAAAGCAAACTATGAAAGAATATAAGAATTATAGTTGAAGTGAAAAATTAATGTCAAAAGCATAAGAGGTTTTGTTTCTCAAAAACCCTTATTTGCTGAATTTATTAACCTCAGCATCACATACAGTTCAGAAAACAGGTTGAAAAGAGAAAGATAACTACCATTTACCATTTACCAATCACTTAGATCATGCTCTGAACTCTGTGCCAAGCTAGAGCTACAAGACAGATGTCACTGTCTTTACTTTGCACTGGTCTGCAAGTTCTTAGGAGGTGGAAAATGCTTGCCTCTGATCTCTCAGCACCTAACACACTGCCTGACATGCAGTTAGTGTTCAGTGAATACTTTTGAGTGAAACTACTCTGTATAGAAGAAGAAACAAAGGGTCAGGGAGATTAAATTCCATGCCTAGGGTGATGCAGTTTATAAACAGCTGGACCCATTTTCAAACCTTAAAGCCTCTGCGCGTTCTAGTACATAAATAAGCCTTTCCTCAGATGCCAACTTGTTGTTAGGTCTTTGAAAGTCTCTTGAATAACCGTTTTATGAAGTAAGGAAGCCCTTATCTTGTCACTGAATCACCATAGGGTCTTAGGGTTAGAAAGGTCTACCAGGGTTTCCTGGAAGGAGGAAATGGAAAATCCTGATTGTAAAGATACTACACAGCATCCGTGAATTTGT